>NC_141009.1:10654195-10883718 GCF_052327205.1 Somniosus microcephalus
GGCCATTCGGCCCATTTTAAAGAGCTAATCAATTAGTCCCAGTCCCCTGCTCTTTCCCCACAGCCCTGCAAAACTTTCCTTTTCAAGTATTTATCCAATTCCCTTTTGAAAGTTACTGTTGAATCTGCTTCCACCGCCCTTTCAGGCAGCACGTTCCAGATCACAACAACTCGCTGCGTAAATGTTTTTAATCCTCATCTCCCCTCTGGTTCTTTGACAATTACCGTAAACCTGTTCCCTCTGGTTACCGACCCTTCTGCCAGTGGAAACAATTTCTCTTTATTTACTCTATCAAATCCCTGCATGATTTTGAACACCTCTATTAAATCTCCCCTTAACCCTCTCTGCTCCAAGGAGAACAGTCCCAGCTTCTCCAGTCTCTCCACATAACTGAAGTCCCGCCTCCCTGGTACCATGCTGCTAAATCTCCTCCGCACCCTCCCCACGGCCATTCCCTGATGAAAGATGAACAACACTTTGTAAATCACACACCAACTACTCTTCCAGTTGAATTTGTCATTTTTAACGTCATGGCTACGAAGGTCATGGAAGTATTAGTGTAGAAGTAATTGAGGTCGCTTACTCGTCCTTCCCAACAGTAATCTCGGACACAGCACAGCTCACGAGATGCATTGGTCATGGCTCTTTCTGCATCAGGAATCTTAGAATATAATCTCTTCTAGTCCTTTCAGCATTAAGCTTTGCTAGGTTGCAGTTTAGTGTTACATTTTATTAGTGCAGAGTTTTATTTTAAACTTTAGAATGGATGAAACAATGATGTTGAAACAGAAGTTTCTTACAGTTAGCGCGGTTGTTAACTTCAAGGTCTATATGGTGAGCCATCATCTGCATGAACAGAAAACCATTGTGTCGAGGCTGGGAGAGAGATGGAGGGGGTGGGGGGCACAAGGCACTGTCTGCATCTGGACAAGCACGTGCCATCCACATGATTGGGTAGAATGAGGAGAGTACTGGGGAAATACCCGATTGCCACAGATCCATTTTTGGAAATTGGGCTTTTGGCAACATAAAGGCAATCACCAGGCTAAGAAGGCAATCGTAGACAGGAACAAGCAACAGGCATCCATAAGTTACAGGCCCTACCCAAATCAGATCAGGTAATATCATTCCTTGAAATAAAAACAGAAAATGCTGGAGATACTCAGCAGGTCAGGCTGTTTCTGATGAAAGGTCATCGACCTGAAACGTTAACTCTGTTTCTCTCTTCCCAGATGCTGCCTGACCTGCTGAGTATCTCCAGCATTTTCTGTTTTTATTTCAGATTTCCAGCATCTGCAGTATTTTCTTTTTGTAATATCATTCCTTGCTTCGTTTTATGAATTACAGCTTAGATACTTGGATGTATCGACCTTTGTTTTACTTTTCAAAATAAACCATTACTGTAACCACATGGTATTTTTTTTTAAATTCATTCATGGGGATGTGGGCGTCGCTGGCAAGGCCAGCATTTATTGACCATCCCCAATTGCCCTCGAGAAGGTGGCAGCGAAGCACCTTATACGACTGAGTGGTTTGCTAGGCCATTTCAGAGGGCAGTTAAGAGTCAACCACATTGCTGTGGGGTCTGGAGTCACATATAGGCCAAACCGGGCAAGGACAGCAGATTTCCTTCTCTAAAAAAGGACATTAGTTAACAAGATGGGTTTTTAACGACAATCCGGTAGTTTCATGGTCACCATTACTAATATTAGCTTTTTATTCCAGATTTATTTAATTAACTGAATTTAAATTCCCCAGACTCATGTCTCCAGATCATTCATAGAAACAGAAGATAGGAGCAGGAGTAGGCCATTCGGCCCCTCGAGCCTCCTCCGCCATTCAATGAGATCATGGCTGATCATCCAAACTCAGTACCCTGTCCCTGCTTTCTCCCCATATCCCTTGATCCCTCTAGCCTTAAGAAATATATCTAACTCCTTCTTGAATATATTTAATGAATTGGCCTCAACTGCCTTCTGTGGTAGAGAATTCCACAGGTGCACCACTCTCTGGGTGAAGAAATTCCTCCTCGTCTCTGTCCTAAATGGCTTACCCCTTATCCTTAGACTGTGACCCCTGGTTTTGGACTCCCCGACCATCGGGAACATCCAGTAACATAACCACTATGTTACCGTACCCCTTCATTGTGTCGGCTCTAACCTATTGGACAAGAAAAAAAGAGGCCTAACACTAGGCTCTCTTACAGGAAGCCACATACTGCAAAACACCTTTTGTAGAATCGAACTTTCCATCTGTCCCAAAGGTTGCCCTAAAATATTCAGTGACACGCAACTGCCAATCAAAACCGTACTTTAATATGAACATGATTTGGTTTGCCACCCCATGATGAATCATATTCTTACCGGTGGGGGAAGGGGTAGGACAATTTGCCACTTGGGTACCACAATTTTATATTAACAACTTGTATTTATATAGCACCTTTAATGTAGTAAAACATCCCAAGGCACTTCACAGGAGTATTAAAAGACAAAAAATTTGACACCGAGCCACATAAGGAGAAATTAGGGCAGGTGACCAAAAGCTTGGTCAAAGAGGTAGGTTTTAAGGAGCGTCTTAAAGGAGGAAAGAGAGGTAGCGTTGTGGAGAGGTTTAGGCAGGGAATTCCAGAGCTTAGGGCCCAGGCAACAGAAGGCACGGCTGACCAATGGTGGAGCGATTATAATCAGGGATGCTCAAGAGGGCAGAATTAGAGGAGCGCAGATATCTCCGGGGGTGGGATTGTGGGGCTGAAGGAGATTACAGAGATAGTGAGGGACGAGGCCATGGAGGGATTTGAAAACAAGGATGAGAATTTTGAAATCGAGGCGTTGCTTAACCAGGAGCTTAAAAGGTGCCAAGAGTCCATGAAAATGCTGGATTCTGACCAAATACATTTCGCTTGCCGCAACAAATCTCGTGTTATCTACGAAGGCACAAGCATTCATGCAACAGTGCGGAAGAGACGCGAATCAAGCACGTCCGATTTATAGTTGGAGCAATGAAAACAGTTACAAATCAGCTTTATCAGGCGTTGACAACATACTGGCATTAACACCAACATGATGCAGAGACATTATAATATAATACGTACAATAATCCACCCCTTCACAACACAGTTATAATGGAAAATATGCATAATACAGTATACCGCACAAAGCCTAACAGTCTAAACAAACACCAGATTATATAGCAGTATGCTGATTACTGTCCTTAAGTTTACGATCAATACCACATAATTGTTCATTTGGGAATATATATAGATTTGATGCATACTTTACTGGAACAAACACTAGATCGTAATCTGGGCATTGCATGAATCCTGTGGGGGCGGGGGGCGGAGGGGGGGGGAAAGAGGAGAGAAGATATGTGGTGCAGCATTCCGTGTACCTCAGGAGGAAGAGTGGCAATTTTAAACCAGTACACAACTGGGTGTGTAATCAGATCTGGAATATTGTGCGCAAATTGATGGGAGTCACAGAAAAAAGTGACTGATGTTTACTGAGCAACACAATACGAACACTGATTTCCTAAATTCTACTGAGCTGGAAGTGTACTACACCACAACAGGCAATGCTTCCTAAACATTTCATTATATAAATAGCTCCACTGGCTCAGTTCCCAACCAAAAAAGTTCATGTGTATTTACGTTACATTTTCTGTACAACTGAAATAATACATTGGGGGTTTTACCAGCTATTGGAAGGTCAGCATGCTTTCAGAAACCGCTCAAAGTTTCAATCACTTCACTGCATAAAGATCACAGATAAGGAAAATCCTGACTGTGGAAATACCCCAGGCTGATTATAATTGAACATTTATTTCGCTAAGCAATTTCTCCTTGGCTGTCCAAGGAAATATCATTGGTGGAAGGAAGCCATCAAGTGGTCAATGGCCTACAATCCATGTGTGCACAGAGGGCCCACATTGCAGCCGTGGGGAGGGACTTAACCAGTTATGACTTTGTTAGTCTTCCTGACTAAGCACATGGTAAGCAAGGTAGTGGGGAGAGGGCGGGGGGTGGGGAAAGAGATGGTAAGCAAGGTAGTGTGGGGTGGGAAAGGCACTCCCCACACACTTAAAATGCATTAAACTCACAGTAGAGAGTACACACTCAATGGGTTTTTGTGGATTGTGATGGAGACATTCAAGTTGCAAGTTTTAAAATCTTCCTCAATGATGGGCAACAAAAAGCTGCATTGCCCAGGTTGTAGAACATGTAGTGGAAGTTTAGAATTTTTTTGACATCAAAAGGCTTCAGGCAAGTGATTTATAGACAACCTCCAACAATTAATGTCTGACATGAACAAAATAGGTTGATGAATTATTTCCAAGACTAGTTGATGGTATTTATCGACACATGTTTTCTTTACAAATTTTGCTTAAAGCTCATAATAAATTCTTCCAGTCCTGCTGATTGAAGTGATTTACAGTCCTTTGCCAACTGCACCACGGTAAGAATGATTAAAACAAGTCAATTACAAGTTTGTCACTGTATAATGACTTCAAGTAAGCTGGTCTGATTTTTAAAAAACTTTTGAGACTTCACTAGGATTTAACAAAACCGATTTTTTTTTTATTTTTTAAAAAAAGGTACACAGTAGTATCTCCCAGTTTCTTGATTTGCTAGAATCTCGGACGCAAAGCCCCAAGACTCCCGACTACCTCATGGAGACATCGGGTCACCTGGGCACAAGGTCCTGGTGATGAAACATCGTGGCTGTTCACCTCCTTCGACGCCAAGACAGTGCCTCCTGGAAAAGGTGCGTCCTGATGCAGAATTTTCTTTAAAAAAAAAAGGGGGCGCGTAGCATACTGTGCACATTATAGAATCGTAAAATCATACAGCGCAGGAGGCGGCCATTCGGCCCATCATGCCTGTGCCAGCTCTTTGAAAGAGCCGTCCAATTAGTCCCACTCTTTCCGCACAGCCCTGTAATTTAGTCCCCTTTAGTCAAGTGTTTATCCAATTCCCTGTTAAAAGTTACTATTGAATCTGCTTCCACCACCCTTTCAGGCAGCGCAGTCCAGATCACAACAACTCGCTGCATAAAAACAATTCTCCTCATCTCCCCTCTCGTTCTTTTAATTACCTAAAATCTGTGTCCTCTCTTTACCGACCCTCCCACCACTGGTAACAGTTTCTCCCTATTTACCTCATAATTCTGAGCACCTCTATTAAATCTGCCCTTAACCTTCCCTGCTGAAAGAACAGCCCCAGCTTCTCTAGACTCTCCACTGGTCAGATATCGTTGTGTGAAGGTCCACGAGGAGGTTTGAGGGTTCTTGTATGTTACACGTGACTAGAAGGCGCGACAATTAGTGTCTGCGCCCCTGGATTGGGGGAAAGCGGCCAGGATTTCTGCTTCAGGTTATTACTCAGTCGCTTCTTTTGGAAGTATGTGTCAGTGTAGACTTCGAGCGAGAACAAGCTTGGGTAGGGCCTTCGTGCCACCCGACCCCTCCTCCCCCTGTAAAATAACTCATCAAAACCCGCAGTCTCGGCTTACACAAAAAACAGCCAGTTGGGTGGGGCAACAGAGGGCAGATAGTGCCCATGGAAACATAAATCAGTGAGGATATGCCTTCAGGAAATGAGGCGAGAGAATTGGAGGTGGGCTGGCAGAAATAATCCGTGCTGAATTCAACTGCTTCCAGCACTAACTGCGTAGTGCGGCGAGTGGAGGAATAGAAGCAAGTAATCGGTTATCTTCGCAATCCCCCACCTTCTATCATAGTCTGTGGTTCCAACATACATATGCAACAAGGAGTCAAAGCTTACCGATTGCGAGCTGAACACACTCTCTCCCAGCTTGCTATCCCAGCTTCAAACGAGGCTGGTCCAGCCATCACCATCCCATTTGCACGTGCTGCAGAGAAAACAAGACCTGTTTAGGAGGAATTCTGTTCACTTAAAAATGGACAAAGTGCCGACTGGCACCATTGTGTCAGACAATGAGCTGGAGGCGGGGCGGCACTTACGCTAGGACTCACAGCAAACAGTCTATTTTACAGCAAACAAAGTCAATTTACCCACCAAACAGTTTACACGGTCTATTTAAAAAAAGGGTTACTACAGCAAACCAAGCTCGTGACTGAAACTACAGCAATGTCTCCCGATAAAAGCAGGGTTATTTCTCCAGAAAATTACAGTGGGTGGAGGCTAGTTACAGAATACGAATTCTGTGCTCAAAATCAATCCCAGTCACTGACAGCAGTGATTGACAGGGAAATTACTCAATCACCTCCATTCTGGCCGGGAATAGTGGTATCACAATCTGCAGCCGTTTTATGGGTTCCACAGGAGAGTTACACATTGAAGAGAAACAGCGGCGAACTATCCAAGAACACTTGCTCCCTTATCAGAAGGCTGCCTGAACGTTGCGCTTAATGGATCAGTGCCAGATTCAGAAAGACATGCAATTTATTGTGGCAAGTGAACAATTTACAGCGGCACAGGTTCCACAGTCCCGGGATGCACAGTCAATGAGTTACGTTGAGACATAACAACAGAAAACGTTGGGAAAACTCAGCAGGCCAGGGCAGCATCCGTGGAGAGAGAAACAAGAGTCAACGTTTCAGGTCGAAGATCTTTCGTCAGAACTGGAAAAAAGCAGGAGATGGAAAGCAAGTTTAGGGGCTGGGAAAAGGGGGAGGGGATGAAAGAACAAAAGGGAAGGTCAGTGATAGGATAGAAAGCAGGAGAGATTGAGAGACATTGAGAGACATTAAGAGATATTCAAGGCGAGAGGAGGTGGTAATGGGACAGGTTAAGGAACAAAGGATGGTTCTAGATGGGGTGTGAATTGCACTGGCAGAGTGAAGGACAGCTGCCATGTGGGAGGGAAGAAGAAAAAAGGGCCAAACAAAAATATGTTGAGACAGTTGATTAGCATGCAGCAGCAGAATGACCCTAAATCATCACTTGTTGCTTGTTCTGTTAAACATGACAGCGCCCCAGGACAGAGAAAAAAACCTTTACCCTTGGATTGATACCTGGAGAAAAAAAAAGTTATTTGAACACTGCCATTTCTCCATGAAGTTACACAGTTGAGCCCAATTGAATATAATGAAAGATATTAGGATGCTGGCAAGTGATTCCTGTTACCTACTACATGTATTTATATAGCGCCTTTAACAAAATTTGACACCGAGCCACATAAGGAGAAATTAGGGCAGGTGACCAAAAGCTTGGTCAAAGAGGTAGGTTTTAAGCAGCATCTTAAAAGGAGGAATGAGAGGTAGCGAGGCAGAGAGGTTTAGGCAGGGAATTCCAGAGCTTAGGGCCCCAGGCAACAGAAGGCACGGCCGACCAATGGTGGAGCGATTATAATCGGGGCCATGCTCAAGAGGCCAGAATTAGAGGAGTGCAGATATGTCAGGGGGGTTGTGGGGCTGGAGGAGATTACAGAGATAGGGCAGGGCAAGGCCATGGAGGGATTTGAAAACAAGGATGAGAATTTTGAAATCGAGGTGTTGCTTAACCTTCTAGTCGAAGGAACACAAAAATGTAGCTTTGTAGTCAGTACATCATCAGTTGAGACTTGATGCCAAACTACTCCCGAAAAACATGAAATGCACTGTTGCAAAACCTCCCTCTCACTTGCCTAAAAAAGGTACACATTGCATTCTGATCCATTATAATAAGCCCCGCCCTTACAAGAAACAGTCCCCGTGCCTCTCCAAACACTATTCCCTTCCCAACAATGCGAATTCTTGGCTGAGTTGCACGCTGCCTGCTGCACAATTTCCCCCCCACCCCCCCACTACGACGTGAGAGCTACAGCGGATAGAACGGCCACGATTTTATGCTTCGAGGAGGCTTGGGAGCGGGTCAGGTGGCTTCCGGGTTCCGGTGACTTCTGGGTTCCAGTCCCGCCCCCAACGACATCCGGCCCACAGACGTGATTTTGCGTCAATTGGCTTTGTTAAGCCCCGCCCTGCAGGCTTGCCGGCCAATTAGGAGGAAGCCAGTGTCAGATGACGTCATTTGATGACACGTCATCTGCCGGTTTTCTTAAAGGGGCCACACACATTTTTTTTGACAGCTGATTTCTCAGTGTTTGACAGCATTGAGGTGCTGCAAACACTGACAATCACTGTACAAAGGTGAACTCTTGCACCCAGGCTCTCCAGTGACTCCCTCCTTAGGCTAGAACAGATGGCAGCTGGTGAGGATACAGAAGTGATCGGTCACTGGTGAGAGAGGTTCTCCCAATGAGGTGGGACTACACATACAAATCAATACTTGTTACCTACAGAAAAGTCTAAATGCATTAAAAATTAATTTCCCAACATTTTCTTACCTCAATCTCACTAGTGCACCATTGGATCCTTCACACCACTTCTGCAGCTGTCATCAATGCAGAAACATTACAGCAGACTCACAACACGCCACACTTACCTGGTGTGGTGTCTGGATGTCGGGAAGCGCACAGTAAAAGTGTCAAAATTGGAAAAAGCCTGTTAACTGCCTGTTAGCAAGCAGTTAAGTGGCTATAATCCTCTTCCCGCCGCTAGGGGTCGGGTCCATACGCAGATCGGGGACCCGACACTTGGGAAGATTGATTGGAGGTGGGTTGACAATAGGTTTCCCGCTCGCTGTCAATCTTTGCAATTTTGCCAGATGTCCCGCCTCCAAACCCGCCCCCTGAGCGCCGGCAAAATTCCGGCCAACGTTTTGTGACACACCTGTCACACTTCAGGTGTCACTCGTGCAAATTTGGGTCATTTAAAAGGAGAGGCAAGAGAAACCCACCCTTGCCTGCTGATTTCAGAGAAATTTCTGCCAGCAACACAGAATAACTCCTAACTGGTATAACTGACCAAACGGCACTCAGTCCCCGAACGTGCTTATTTACAAGAAGAAGATCCGGCCTTAATGAGGTCGGCCAGGTTACACACAGCTCCCACGGGGGTGGATATTCTGTGTGATAGGGTTTATTGCTACTGCGTTATAAAACCAGACTTACCACAAGCAATGCCACAGGAGGGCTGTTTGTCCAATTTTAAATACATTTCGGAAAATATTTTTTTTTTAATTTCTCAGAATGAGGGCGTCTCTAGTTGCCCCGAGAAGGCGGTGGTGGTGGGCTGCCTTCTTGAACCGCTGGTAGAGGTGTGATCCAACCGAGTGGCTCGCTAGGTCACTGCAGCGGGCAGTTAAGAGCCAACCACATTGGTGTGGGACTGGAGTCACCAATAGGCCAGACTGGGTAAGGCTGGTGGGTTTCCTTCCCTAAAAAAGGACAATAGTGACCCGGTGTGTTTCTACAACGATCTTTTTAAAACTATGTTCAAATTCTCAAACTGACATGGTGCGATTTGAACTTGCATTCTCTGGATTACGAGTCCAGGTCTCTGGATTACGAGTCCAATAGCATAACCACTACCCTACCCTGCCGTAGCACTCAGCACGGTATGAGAAGCATCCAGGAAGGCGCCGAACGCTTCAAGTCTCTTCGCCAGGAGCAAGCGGAAGCCAAGCGCAAACAGCACAAGGAGTGCACGTCAACCCAAGCACCCCACCCACCCACCCGCCCCTTCAACCACCGTCTGCCCCAGTACTCCAGGTTAATGATGGTACGAGCTTACATCAGTTGAGCATCCCCCATACTGTCAGAATGGGGAAAGTGGTCCACGTTGTCCAAGGCCTCGTCGTGGGTTTTGATAATCGGGGAGCAGTACTGTGTGGCGGGGCAGGTTGGTAGAGGACCTTTGTCTTAAGGATGTTTAATGTAAGGCCCATGCTCTCGTATGCTTCGGTGAAGGTGTTGATGATGGTTTGGAGTTCAAAGCCTCCTTGAAAAAGTGCAACATTCCCTCCGACACCTGGGAATCCCTGGCCCAAGACCGCACAAAGTGGAGGAGAAGCATCCGGGAAGGAGCCAAACACCGAGTCTCTTCGCCGGGAGCAAGCGGACGCCAAGCGCAAACAGCGGAAGGAGCGCACGTCAACCCAAGCACCCCATCCACCCGCCCCTTCAACCACCATCTGCCCCACCTGTGACAGAGACTGTAGGTCCCGCATTGGACTCATCAGTCACCTGAGAATTCATTTTTAGCGTGGAAGCAAGTCATCCTCTGTTCCGAGGGACTGCCTAAGAAGATGATAATTGGAACAGAACTTCACAAGTGTCGCAGGGGAAGACGGAGTCAAAATGCTTTTAATCAGCAGTTCTGAGACACAAGACAGGACAACAGGTGGTGGCTGAGACTGCGTTGACACTGCAGAATCAGTGGAGAACTCTTTCACTTTGCACCGATGCTAAGGAGTTGCAGTGCGAATCTGGAGTCAGCGTCTGACCTGATTCCAGAGTAAAGTGGAGCGAGACTTTCTTCAGGGCACTCTCACTCCTCTTCACTCCAGAGCAAGTCAGGCCCCAACCCAGGATCTTGCCCTGCAACTATAGAATCAGGATGAAGCAAAACCTGCATATTTACAATTACAGAAAAAAAAGCAAGAACACTGAGGCCTAATGCCCAGAAACAGCCAAGAGAATTTTAAGATGAACACATATCTGTGGAGTGCACTAAACATCAGGCAGTGAGGCCGGGATAGCCAAGAGGGTGTTTGGAAATGAAGGAGCCAAGAGCACTGAAAACATGTCCAAATAAAATCCCAATACGACAAAGAAAAGAAAAAAGAGCTTGAATGTCGGAATCAAAATAAACAAGTAGCTTATTACCAAGAGGTGTAAGGCAAGGAACGGTGATGGGGCAGAAGGATAGGGAAACCACAAACCGCCTTTCAACAGCCCATTGGGCTGACCACCCACCGGATAAACATTCTCGCAGTTTTAACGCAATCTTAAATCTGAAATTCGAGAGTTGGTTAAAGTCAGATTGAAATGTTCAAAGTTGAAATAAACTGCTCAGTGTATGGCACAATAGTGCCTCTTGGGTTGTGCAATCAGACTGTCTGTGTGGAGTTTGCACATTCTCCCTGTGTCTGCGTGGGTTTCCTCCGGGTGCTCCGGTTTCCTCCCACAGTCCAAAGATGTGCGGGTTAGGTTGATTTGGCTATGATAAATTGACCCTTAGTGTTAGGGGATTAAATGCGTGGAGTTGCGGGGATAGGGTGGGATGTGTGTCGGTGCAGGCTCGATGGGCCGAAATGGCCTCTATCTGCACTGTGGGGATTCTGTGATTCTGTGAAAACACCAACAATCGATCTCCCCTCCCCATCTCTGTAATCTCCTCCAGCCCTACAATCCTTCAAGATATCTGCGCTCCTCCAATTCTGGCCTCTTGAGCATCCACGATTTTAATTGCTCCACCATTGGAGGCTGTGCCTTCAGCTGCCTGGGCCCTAAGCTCTGGAATTCCCTCCCTAAACCTCTCCGCTCTTTCCTCCTTTAAGACGCTCCTTAACACCTACCTCTTTGACCAAGCTTTTGATCATCTGCCCTAATATCTCCTTATGTGCCTCGGTGTCAAATTTTTGTTTGATAACGTTCCTGTGAAGAGCCTTGGGACGTTTTACTATGTTAAGGGCGCTATACAAATAGTTATTGATGTTGTTGATGAATAGAAATAAAATCCCTATATTTGGTTCCTGGCAAATGTTGCTGCCCATCATGGTGAAGGAATGTCCGTGCTGGGGAATGGAACACAGAGTGCTCCTATAGTGAAGCTTCTGCCACACTTCTCCAAACAACGTCTGAACCCCAACCACAAACAACTGCATCCTGCACCAGTCATCCTCGCCCCCTCTTTAGCCAAGATTGCCAATTCGTGTGCCACCAGAATTAAGAATTGGATTGGGACTGTCCACACTCACTGCACTTTTAAAGCTGGCAGGATCTGAATATAGGTTTCCAGATGTAGAAGAAGTCCGCTAACCCACTATGCCGATGGATCATGTTATTCATTTACTGTGGTCACAGTGCGACAGCGCCTCTTCTTCATTATTCTATTTTAAGTGGCAGCAATTGTTTTGATTTCTTTTTGGGTTCAATAAAGACTCATTTCTGAAAGAGAATGTTGTTTAATCTAAAGTCTTGTTCAAGACTTTCTACAGCTTTTTACAGAACACACTATGCTGTGATGCATCTAGAATGAAACTGAAAGTAAAACTCCTCTGGACTGCTTGTCTCTCACATGACCTCTGCTGGTCAGGCACAAGTAATCAAAAACCACAGACAAATATGCTGTAAGGCATAAGTAATCAAACACAGACAAATATCATCACTATTTGCTGATATCATTACATCTCCCTTTCTTAAAACAAAAGTATTTTACTTTTAACGAACAACATTTAATGAACTTACATTATCATTATCATGATCAAGGTTTTTTACCCTTGCTTTGTGTGTTCACATGAAATATGTCAATACACTAGAACTTGAAGAAAGAATAAGATAACATTACTTCCTTCTTTAACAATAGTCCTTAAATTTGCTCAATGAGTCTCTCAGGAGGCTTCACGTGTCTTGAGGATTTTCTGATTGATTGTCCTTGAATCTGAGTTGTTGCCTCAGGTGATTGGTTCTCAGCTGTGTGATCAGGTTGTTCACCAGTATCAGTCTCTTGACCTGCTGTGGCTGGTCCCATGAGAAGATCTCGACGATTTCTTCTCAGAACAGCACCCTCATCTGTCTGAATGGTGTATGATCTTGGTTGAACTTCACTCAGGACAGTTCCCTTCTGAGTCCATGTGTTTGTTTTGTCTTTCAACCTTACTTGGTCACCAGTGTGGAGTTCAGGTAGGTTTTGTGTTCCTCTGTCATAGTAGTACTTTTGCTTTTCTTTCTGTTGCTCTTTGAACTTCCTCACTTTCTCCCCCTCTTTTGTTTTCAGGAGGTTCTCCGGGATGGGTAGGTTTGACCTTAGCCGACGTCCCATCAGGAGTTGGGCTGGTGACATACCACACTCGAGCGGCGTTGTGCGGTATACAAGCATGCTTTGGTAGAAGTCAGTTCCACTGTCTTTTGCCTTGTACATCAGTCTTTTCACTGTCTGGACCGATTTTTCCACTAGTCCATTGGACTGTGGATAGTGAGGACTTGACGTTGTGTGGACAAAGTCCTACTCTTTGGCAAAGTGTCAGAAATTTGCATTGTTAAACTGGGGTCCGTTGTCTGTGAAGACCTCGCTTGCCACGCCATGTCTGGAGAATATGGCTTTCATACTTCTTATCACAGCTTCTGCAGTGGTGGTGTACAGTCTACAAACCTCTGGATACAGGGAGTAATAGTCTGCGACGACAAGATAGTCCTTCTCTTGACATACGAATAGGTCAGCGCCTACCTTCTGGTAAGGTCTGTCTGGTGCTGGGTGTGGCTTTAGTGGTTCTACCGGATTGCTTGCTCGATATTTCAGGCATATTGTGCAGTTTGACACCTCATTTGTCACATCTTGGTTGATTCGTGGCCAGTACATCACCTCTCGTGCTCTTTTCTTACACTTTTCGATTCCCAGATGTCCTCCATGGATCTTTTTTAGCATCTTTCTTCTCAGACTCTTTGGGATAACTATTTTACTTCCTTTGTAGATGATGTCTTCGACCACTGATAGTTCCGCCCTGCAGTTCCGCCCTGCAGTTCCAGTACTCTGCTATATCAGGTGAGCAGTCTTGCTTCATGTTGGGCCATCCATCCAAGATGCTTTTTCTCAGTCGTCTCATTGTTTCATCTTTGTTTGTCTCATTCTTTATGAGCTCCATTTTTGCATCTGCTATGGGCAGTGCACTTGTGATCATGTCCACGTAGGCGTTCACTTTTTCATCCATTGTGGTGTTTGCGGGCTCACTTGGGTCAACAGCTCTGGACAACGTGTCTGCTGTATACATCAGCTTACCCGGTGTGTACGCAACATTCAGTGTATAGCATTGCAGCCTGATCATCATTCTTTGTATTCTAAGCGGATAGCTATTCAGTGGCTTTTGGAACAATGCAATCAAGGGCTTATGGTCAGTCTCTACACCGATTGCTTGTCCTGCCACAAACTGGTGAAATCTTTCACAGGCGTATGTGATGCTGAGCAGCTCCTTTTCTATTTGAGCATATCGCGTCTCCGCGTCTGTCATTGAGCGCGATGCATATGCAATAGGTTGCCAGTAGTCATATTGTTGCAGAAGAACGGCACCGAGCCCACTCTGTGATGCATCTGATAATATCTTGATGGGTCTCGCTGGGTCATAAAACCTCAGAACTGGTTCCTCTGTGAGCAGTTTCTTTAGATCGCTCCATGACTTCTCATGCTCATGATTCCATTCCCATTCTATGTTCTTTTCAGTTAGTCTTCTCAGTGGCGCTATTTTTTCTGAGAGGTTGGATATGAATTTACCCATGTAGTTGATCATTCCATTAAACCTCTGCACGTCCTTTTTACATTGTGGCCTTGGCATATTCTCAATGGCGGACACCTTTCTGGGATCTGGTCTGATACCCTCACTGCTAAGGATATCTCCCACGAATGTCAGTTCTGTCACCCCGAGCTGGCATTTCTCTCTGTTCAGCTTCAGGTTTGTTTTCCTTGTTGCTTCCAGCACTTTTTTCAGTCTCTCGTCATGCTCAGTTCTCGTGGTTCCCCATACTATGATGTCATCCATTGATGTATCAACTCCCTCCAGGTGCTCATAGATCATATGGATAGTCTTGTGATACACTTCAGGAGCTGAGGCAATGCCAAATGGTAACCTTAGGAATCTGTATCTGCCAAATGGAGTGTTGAACGTGCACAGTCTTGAACTTGCTTCGTCCAGCTTCATCTGCCAAAATCCTGAGGACGCATCTAACTTGCGGAAATACTTTGCATTTGCAAACTGTGCCATGATTTCCTCACGTGTAGGAAGCTTGAAGTGCTCTCTCTTTATTGCTCTGTTTAGATCTCTTGGATCCAGGCAAATTCTGAGCTTTCCATTCTTTTTGTCCACTACGACGAGGGAACTCACCCACTTAGTTGGCTCATCTATCTTCTGAATCACGTTCAGGCTTTCCATCCTGTCCAACTCTGCCTTCAGTTGCTTTTGAAGAGCAAACGGAACTTTTCTGCATGGATGTATGACCGGTGTCATACTTTTATCTACTCTGATCGTGTGTTCTCCTGGAATGCAACCTAGACCCTTAAATAGGTCTTTGTACTCTTTCATGAGTTCATCATAGACTGTCTCTCCTTCGCTTTCCACAACGAGGACTCTCTTTACCAGGTTCAGTCTCTCACAGGCTTTTAACCCTAGTATGGCTTGCACATCCTTTGGCACCACGATTAATGCTAGCGTGTGCTCTCTGTCCTTGTGTGTTACTTTGACAATGCATTTTCCTTTCACTGGTATATCAGTACCTGAGTATCCGGTCACTTTCACTTGTATTCCATGTAACTTTGGTTTGGGTCTAATTCTCTTAAAATCGGTCTCTGATATCACATTAACTTGTGCTCCAGTATCCAATTTAAATGGAATGTGTATGTCATTCACTTTTAGTGTCAACATCCAGTCTCTTTCTTTTTTGTTTTCAGACACAACATCTACATTGAATTCCTCTATCTCGCTTTCATCTACTGTATGGACCTTGCTTTGTTGCGCTTGGTTCTTACAGCAACGGGCATAATGGTTGTTTTTGTTGCATCTATTGCATGTTTTACCATATGTTGGACACTTTCTTGGTGGATGCTGTGTACCGCATCGACTACATGACTTCCGATTGTCTCTTTCATTTTCGTTTGCTGGCCACGTCTCTTTTTTCACGTTGGCGCTCTCTTTGTTAAACGGTTTGTATCCGTTCTTTCTCACTGCATCCACGTTGCAGCTACTGTCACTGAACAGCTCCTTTGCCTGCAACTTCACAGTCTCTGTAGCCCTACACAATGCTATGGCTTTTCCCATGTCTAGATCTTGCTCTCTTAGCAGCCTTTCCCTTAGACCATTATCTGGAATACCACACACCAGTCTGTCTTTTATCAGCGAGTCTGTGAGTCCCCCAAATTCACACGATTTGCTCCGGTTTCTCAGTTCAGTCACATACTGATCAATAGTCTCGCCGATTTTCTGTACACATTTGAAAAATTTGTGCCTCTCAAAGGTCACGTTGCGTTTAGGTATGCAGTAGGCCTCAAACTGTTCCATTATTTTATCTAGCTTCATTTTGTCGCCATCAACAGCAAATATGAAATTATTATATACCTCCAGCGCTGCATCACCCACGACATGTAAGAACACGGACGATTTTTGTTTATCACTTTTCTCGTCAGCTCCGATTGCCGCTAAATACAACTCTAAACGTTGTTTGAACCTTCTCCAATTTTCAGCCACATTACCTGTCAATTGAAGTGTCGCCGGTGGGAGTAAACCTTCCATTTTTTCACTTCGTTAGCTATTCCCTAATGGTAAGCAACGATGTTCTCTTCTGGCTTGCTAATATGTGGAGAGCTGATTTCGCTTACTTGCCACAACTGCTTTCACTGTCCCATCAAGTTGCTAACTTCAGATTTTTTCTCTTTCAGCCACTTCTGACATCATGTTTTGATTTCTTTTTGGGTTCAATAAAGACTAATTTCTGAAAGAGAATGTTGTTTAATCTAAAGTCTTGTTCAAGACTTTCTACAGCTTTTTACAGAACACACTATGCTGTGATGCATCTAGAATGAAACTGAAAGTAAAACTCCTCTGGACTGCTTGTCTCTCACATGACCTCTGCTGGTCAGGCACAAGTAATCAAAAACAGACAAATATGCTGTAAGGCATAAGTAATCAAACACAGACAAATATCATCACTATTTGCTGATATCATTACAGCAATCACACACTTACTCATTGTTTCAATGTGCAAATAAACATTTGACAACCGTACCAGTTGCAATACAGACAGTTGGCGGTCTGAATATCATGGTAATCAAGGGGTCAGCCTCTGCCCAGTGGCAGCACTCTCGCCTCGGAGACAGAAGGTTGCGGGTTCACGCCAGGCTGACAGTGCAGCGCTCCCTCTGCACTGTCGGAGAGGCCGTATTTTGAATGAGACGTCAAACCGAGGCCCCTTCTGCCCTCTCTGGTGGACGTGACAGATCCCACGGCACTATTTCAAAGAAGGGCAGGGGGGGGGGGGGAAGTTATCCCTGGTGTCCCTACCAATATTTATCCCTCAACCAACATCACTAAAACAGATTATCTGGTCATTTATCTCATTGCTGCTTGTGGGAGCTTGCCGAGCGCAAATTGGCTGCCGCGTTTCCCACATTACAACAGTGACCACACTTCAAAAAGTACTTCATTGGCTGTAAAGTGTTTTGGGTCATCCTGAGGTTGTGAAAAGCACGAAGGAAAGGAAAGTCTTTCGTTTTTTAAAGACTGGATTACACCTTGTTCCCTACTCCTCCCACTATTGGCGGTCACTATTTCAATCACTACAATCCCCTCCCCAGATCCTTGCCATGCCTCCCCTCACTCTGCCTTCAAAAGCCTTCTCAAAATCCTTGTTATTGACCTTGCTTTCAGCCGACCCCTCCCAACAAAGGAGGATGTTTGTGGTGGTTGAAGGGCAATCATCACAGCCCCAGGACATCGCTGCAGGAGTTCCTCAGTGCAGTGTCCTAGGCCCAACCATCTTCAGCTGCTTCATCAATGACCTTCCCTCCAACATAAGGTCAGAAATGGGGATGTTCGCTGATGAATGCACAGTGTTCAGCGCCATTCGCAACTCCTCTGAAAATGAAACAGTCCGTGCCCTCATGCAACAAGACCAGGACGACGTTCAGGCTTGGGCTGATAAGTGGCAGGTAACATTCGCGTCACACAAGTGCCAGGTAATGACTATCTCCAACAAGCGAGAGTCTAACCACTGCCCCTTGACATTCAATGGCATTACCATCGCCAAATCCCCCATCATCAACCTCCTGGGAGTCACCATTGACCAGAAACTTAACTGGACCAGCCACATAAATACTGTAGCAATAAGAGCAGGTCAGAGGCTGGGTATTCTGTGGCGAGTGTCTCACCTCCTGACTCCCCAAAGCCTTTCCACCATCTACAAGGCACAAGTAAGGAGTGTGATGGAATACTCTCCACTTGCCTGGAATGGTGCAGCTCCAACAACACTCAAGAAGCTCGACACCATCCAGGACAAAGCAGCCTGCTTGATTGGCACCCCACCCACCACCTTAAACATTCATTCCCTCCACCACCGGTGTACCGTGGCTGCAGTGTGTACCATCTACAAGATGCACTGCAGCAACTCGCCAAGGCTTCTTCGGCAGCACCTCCCAAACCCGCGACCTCTACCACCTAGAAGGACAAGGGCAGCAGATGCATGGGAACACCACCACCTCCAAGTTCTCCTCCAAGTCACACACCATCCTGACTTGAAATATATCGGCCGATCCTACATCGTCGCTGAGTCAAAATCCTGGAACTCCCCCCCCAACAGCACCTTCACCACACGGGCTGCAGCGGTTCAAGGCGGCGGCTCACCACCACCTTCTCAAGGGCAACTAGGGATGGGCAATAAATGCTGGCCTTGCCAACGATGCCCACATCCCACGAACAAATTTAAAAAAACTGCTTCCATCCATTTTCCTTCACCTCAGCGCCATAGATTTTTCTTCCCCACCCCACGCTGGTGTTAAAAAGTGCCTCAAGATGTCTCTCTGTACACAAGCAGGGCTGGTAGAGGTGCAAGTAATTGTTTGTTACTGTGCTTTCCTGTATAGAATTCCAACATGAAAGTGGTGTTTAAATGCTCTACAGCAGAGTCTGCACTTCCTGCTGGTGCAGTGTGTGCTCATTACATTCTCACTCTATGCAGAGTGTGCACTGGGCTAAATCCACATGAAAGTAGCTGCTACAGGGTAAAATACGCCACATAGGCAGCAACTATGAGTCAGATACAGACAGGCTGACAGATTTATCCTGCTTCCCACCCCCATATACCACAGACGTCAGGACATGTTGCAGCCAGCACATGTTCACAACCAATCTTACCAACATTCATCTCCCCCCAAATTCACTAAAGGAAAAGGTTAAACATGCACTACAGGTATTAAGGCAGACAGGATTCTTTCCTTCATTAGCCGAGGCATAGAATATAACAGCAGGGAGGTTATGCTTGAACTGTATAAAAACACGAGTTAGGCCACAGCTAGAGGACTGTGTACAGTTCTGGTCACCATATTACAGGAAAGATGTGACCGCACTAGAGAGGGTACAGAGGAGATTTACAAGGATGTTGCCTGGACAGGAGAATTTTAACTATGAGGAAAGATTGTATAGGCTGGGGTTGTTTTCTTTGGAACAGAGGAGGCTGAGGGGAGACTTGATTGAGGTGGATAAAATTATGAGGGGCCTGGATAGAGTGGATAGGAAGGACCTATTTCCCTCAGCAGAGAGGTCAATAACCAGGGGGCATAGATTTAAAGTAATTGGTAGAAGGATTAGAGGAGAGTTGAGGGGAACTTTTTTCACCCAGAGGGTGGTGGGGGTCTGGAACTCACTGCCTGAAAGGGCGGTAGAGGCAGAAACCCTCATCGCATTTAAAAAGTACTTGGATATGCTCTTGAAGTGCCGTAACCGACTACGGACCAAGAGCTGGAAAGCGGGATTAGGCTGGATAGATCGTTTTCGGTCAGCACAGACAATGTGCCGAATGGCCTCCTTCTGTGCCGTAAACCTCTGAGTCAATGGTTTAAGTGCAGCACTGACAGATAAGAGTAGAAGCAGCATGTGCACCTACCCATTCTGAAGCTCGTTCAGCTGTACAAAATGCCTGCACTTACTTTTTGATTTCAATTTTTGTTTTTAAAAACCAAAGCTATTTAAAAAGGCTGATGTGGTTTGCGTGCTGTCGCATTGTCATTCCTGTGCCATTTATGTGATGATGGCAAAGAAAAAGAAATAGCTGCTCGTTTGTAGTAGAGTTAAGCTGACAAACGAGGCTGTACTCGCACTCCAGGGAGCACACTCAAAAAAGGAAAGGTTTGCAGCTGGCACATTCAACAACTTGCATTTATATAACGCCTTTAACGTAGTAAAATTCCTGTGCGTAATCACACCGCCTCGGCTTGATGCCTCGCTCGACATGCACCCAAATTTGGGAGAGCGCCAACTCGGAGTTACAGACACAAGAACATCCGTGGGGCACCAGTGTGTTGGCACTGTGCCATTGTCTCATAACAGCAACTTGAATTTTGTTTGATAATCGCTCCTGTGAGTAAAACGTCCCAAGGCGCTTCACAGGAGCGATTACCAAACAAAATTTGACACCGAGCCACATAAGGAGAAATTAGGGCAGATGCTTGGTCAAAGAAGTAGGTTTTAAGGAGGGTCGAGAGCCAGAGAATTCCTGAACTTAGGACCTAGGCAGCTGAAGGCACGGTCGCCAGTGGTGGCGGCCAATGGTCCCGCTAAGATGCGCGGCCTCGCAGTAATCTCAAAGGTGCCGCGCAGGTGGCTCACCGGCTTTTATATTGTAAATGCCACACATGCGCAGAAATTTAAAGGGACAGGCCGCGCAGAACAAATTGCAGCTTCCCAGATGGCTGCTAACAGCAAAGTAAAACTATTCAACTGCAGTGCATAAGTTTTGAAACTGAAGTCCACGGACAGTAAGGAATCATAGAAACATAGAAGATAGGAGCAGGAGTAGGCCATTCGGCCCCTCGAACCTGCTCCACTATTTAATGAGATCATGCCTGATCATCCAAATTCAGTACCCTGTCCCTGCTTTCTCCCCATATCCCTTCAACCTCAAGAAATATATCCAAATCCTTCTTGAATATATTTAATGAATTGGCCTCAACTGCCCTGTGTGGCAGTGAATTCCACAGGTTCACCACTCTCTGGGTGAAGAAATTCCTCCTCATCTCAGTCCTAAATGGCTTACCCCTTATCCTTAGACTGTGACCCTTGGTTCTAGACTCCCTGACCATCGGGAACATCCTTCCTGCATCTAGTCTGTCTAGTCCTGTTGGAATTTTATAAGTTTCAATGAGATCCCCTCTCATTCTTCTAAACTCTAGCGAATATATAAGCCTAATCGACCCAATCTCTCCACATACGTCATTCCTGCCATCCCAGGTATCAGTCTGGTGAATCTTCGCTGCACTCCCTCCATGACAAGAACATCCTTCTTCAGATAAGGCGACCAAAACTGCGCACAATACTCAAGGCCTGGTCTCACCAAGGCCCTGTACAACTGCAACAAGACATCCTTGCTCCTGTACTTGAATCCTCTCACTATGAAGGTCAGCATACCATTTGCCTTCTTAACCGCCTGCTGCACCTGCATGCTTACCTTCAGCGACTGGTGCACAAGGACACCCAGGTCTCACTGCACTTCCCCTTTTTCCAATCTATTGCCATTCAGATAATAATCTGTCTTCCTGTTTTTGCCACCGAAGTGGATAACCTCGCATTTATCCACATTATACTGCATTTGCCATGCATCTGCCCAATCACCCAACCTGTCCAAATCATACTGGAGTTTCTCTGCATCCTCCTCACAGCACACATGCCCACCCAGCTTTGTGTCATCTGCAAACTTGGAGATATTACATCTAGTTCCCTCGTCTAGATCATTTATATATATTGTGAATAGCTGGGGTCCTAGCACCAATCCCAGCTTGGATCTCAAACAAGCGTGCTAAGCTTGAATAAAGGAGACTATGAAGGTATGAGAGTGGAATTGAGTAGAGTGGATTGGGAAAATAGATTAAAGGGTAAGACGATACATGATCAGTGGTGTACATTTAAGGAGTTATTTTACAACTTCCAAAAAAAAAATATTCCACCGAGAAGAAAAGGGTGTAAAAGAAAAGACAGCCATCCATGGCTAAGTAAAGAAATTAAGGATAGTATTCGACTAAAAACAAGGGCATATAAGGTAGCCAAATCGAGTGGGAGGATAGAGGATTGGGAAAACTTTAAAAGACAGCAAAAAATAACAAAAAGATTATGAAAGGGAAGATAGATTATGAAAGTAAATTAGCAAAAAATATAAAAACAGATAGTAAGAGTTTTTATAGTTATATAAAAGGAAAAAGGGTGGCTAAAGTAAATGTTGGTCCCTTAGAGGATGAGACCGGGAAATTAATGGTGGGAAATATGGAGATGACAAAAACACTGAATGAATATTTTGTATCAGTCTTTACAGTAGAGGACACTAAGAATATCCCAACACTGGACAAACAGGGGGCTATAGGAGGGGGGGGGGGGGGGGGGGAGGAGCTAAACACGATCAAAATCACGAAGGAAGTGGTACTCGGTAAAATAATGGAACTCAAGGCGGATAAATCACCTGGACCTGATGGCTTACATCCTAGGGTCTTGAGGGAAGTGGCAGTAGGGATTGTGGATGCATTGGTAATAATTTTCCAAAACTCCCTAGACTCAGCAAAGGTCCCGGGGCAGACTGGAAAACTGCTAATGTAACACCCTTATTTAAAAAGGGCAGTAGACAGAAGGCTGGAAACTATAGACCGGTTAACCTAACATCTGTGGTAGGTAAAATTTTGGAGTCCATTATTAAGGAGACAGTAACAGGACATTTGGATAATCATAATTTAATAGGACAAAGTCAGCATGGTTTTATGAAGGGGAAGTCATGTTTGACAAATTTGCTGGAGTTCTTTGAGGAAGTAACATATAGGGTGGATAAAGGTGAACCAGTGGACGTAGTGTATTTAGACTTCCAAAAGGCATTTGACAAGGTGCCACACAAAAGATTATTGCTTAAGATAAAAAATCACGGGATTGGGGGTAATATTCTGGCATGGATAGAGGATTGGCTATCTAACAGAAGGCAGAGAGTTGGGATAAATGGTTCATTCTCAGACTGGCAATCAGTAACTAGTGGTGTTCCGCAGGGGTCAGTGCTGGGTCCCCAACTCTTCACAATCTATATTAACGATTTGGAGGAGGGGACCGAGTGTAACATATCAAAGTTTGCAGATGATACTAAGATGGGAGGGAAAGTAGTGAGTGAGGAGGACATAAAAAACCTGCAAGGGGACATAGACAGGCTAAGTAAGTGGGCAGAGATTTGGCAGATGGAATACAATACTGGAAAGTGTAAGGTTATGCACTTTGGCAGGAAAAATCGTAGAGCAGGTTATTATCTTAATGGCAAGAAACTGGAAAGTACTGAAGTACAAAGGGATCTGGGGGTCCTGGTGCACGAAACTCAAAAGGTTAGTATGCAGGTGCAGCAAGTGATTAAGAAGGCCAATGGAATGTTGGCTTTCATTGCTAGGGGGATAGAATATAAAAATAGGGAGGTATTGCTTCAGTTGTACAAGGTATTGGTGAGACCGCACCTGGAATGCTGCGTACAGTTTTGATGTCCATACTTAAGAAAGGACATACTTGCTCTCGAGTCGGTACAAAGAAGGTTCACTCGGTTAATCCCGGGGATGAGGGGATGGACATATGAGGAGAGGTTGAGTAGATTGGGACTCTACTCATTGGAGTTCAGAAGAATGAGAGGCGATCTTATTGAAACATATAAGATTGTGAAGGGGTTGGATCGGGTGGATGCGGGGAGGATGTTCCCGATGATGGGTGAAACTAGAACTAGGGGGCATAGTCTTAGAATAAGTGGCTGCTCTTTCAAAACTGAGATGAGGAGGAACTACTTCACTCAGAGGGTGGTAGGTCCATGGAATATGCTGCCCCAAAAAGCTGTAGAAGCTACATCATTACATAAATTTAAAACAGAAATAGACAGTTTCCTAGAAGTAAAGGGAATTAAGGGTTACGGGGAGCGGGCAGGAATTTGGACACGAGTCTAGGTTCGGATCGGACATGGCCCTATGGGTAGCCGAGCGGGCCCAGGGGCCGTGTAGCCTGATCCTGCTCCTATTTCGTGTGTCTAATTCTGTTAGAACATAAGAACATAAGAAATAGGAGCAGGAGTAGGCCAATCGACCCCTCGAGCCTGCTCCGCCATTCAATAAGATCATGGCTGATCTGATCCTAACCGCCAATCCACTATCACAGAACCATCTCCTGAATCTAACAGAATTAGACACACGAAATAGGAGCAGGATCAGGCTACACAGCCCCTGGGCCCGCTCCGCTACCCACAGGGCCATGTCCGATCCGAACCTAGACTCGTGTCCAAATTCCTGCCCGCTCCCCGTAACCCTTAATTCCCTTTACTTCTAGGAAACTGTCTATTTCTGTTTTAAATTTATGTAATGATGTAGCTTCTACAGCTTTTTGAGGCAGCATATTCCATGGACCTACCACCCTCTGAGTGAAGTAGTTCCTCCTCATCTCAGTTTTGAAAGAGCAGCCCCTTATTCTAAGACTATGCCCCCTAGTTCTAGTTTCACCCATCATCGGGAACATCCTCCCCGCATCTACCCGATCCAACCCCTTCACAATCTTATATGTTTCAATAAGATCGCCTCTCATTCTTCTGAACTCCAATGAGTAGAGTCCCAATCTACTCAACCTCTCCTCATATGTCCATCCCCTCATCCCCGGGATTAACCGAGTGAACCTTCTTTGTACTGACTCGAGAGCAAGTATGTCCTTTCTTAAGTATGGACACCAAAACTGTACGCAGTATTCCAGGTGCGGTCTCACCAATACCTTGTACAACTGAAGCAATACCTCCCTATTTTTATATTCTATCCCCCTAGCAATGAAAGCCAACATTCCATTGGCCTTCTTAATCACTTGCTGCACCTGCATACTAACCTTTTGAGTTTCGTGCACCAGGACCCCCAGATCCCTTTGTACTTCAGTACTTTCCAGTTTCTTGCCATTAAGATAATAACTTGCTCTACGATTTTTCCTGCCAAAGTGCATAACCTCACACTTTCCAGTATTGTATTCCATCTGCCAAATCTCTGCCCACTTACTTAGCCTGTCGATGTCCCCTTGAAGGTTTTTTATGTCCTCCTCACTCACTACTTTCCCTCCCATCTTAGTATCATCTGCAAACTTTGATATGTTACACTTGGTCCCCTCCTCCAAATCGTTAATATAGATTGTAAAGAGTTGGGGACCCCTAGATTCAGGAGATGGTTCTGTGATAGTAGATTGGCGGTTAGGATCAGATCAGCCATGATCTTATTGAATGGCGGAGCAGGCTCGAGGGGCCGATTGGCCTACTCCTGCTCCATGTTCTTATGTTCTTATGTTCTTAGTCACTGCCCGCCACTCGGAAAAAGACCCGTTTATTCCAACTCTTAGGCGGTTAAGAAGGCAAATGGTATGTTGGCCTTCGTAGCGAGAGGGTTCGAGTACAGGAACAAGGATGTCTTGCTGCAGTTGTACAGGGCCTTGGTGAGACCACACCTTGAGTATTGTGTGCAGTTTTGGTCGCCTTATCTGAGGAAGGATGTTCTTGCCATGGAAGGAGTGCAGCGAAGATTCACCAGGCTGATACCTGGGATGGCAGGAATGATGTATGAGGAGAGATTGGGTCAATTGGGCTTATACTCACTGGAGTTTAGAAGAATGAGAGGCGATCTCATTGAAACTTATAAAATTCTAACAGGACTAGACAAACTAGATGCAGGAAGGATGTTCCCGATGGTCGGGAAGTCCAGAACCAGGGGTCACAGTCTAAGGATAAGGGGTAAGCCATTTAGGACAGAGATGAGGAGGAATTTCTTCACCCAGAGAGTGGTGAACCTGTGGAATTCTCTACCACAGAAGGCAGTAGAGGCCAATTCATTAAATATATTCAAGAAGGAGTTGGGTATATTTCTTAAGGCTAAAGGGATCAAGGGATATGGGGAGAAAGCAGGGACAGGGTACTGAATTTGGATGATCAGCCATGATCGCATTGAATGGCGGAGCAGGCTCGAGGGGCCGAATGGCCTGCTCCTATCTTCTATGTTTCTATGTTTCTTTGCTTCCTGTCTGCCAACCAGTTCTCTATCCCAGACAGTATCTTACTCCCAATCCCTTGTGCTTTAACTTTACATGCTAATCTCTTATGCGGGACCTTATCGAAAGCCTTCTGAAAGTCCAAATACACCACATCCACTGGTTCTCCCTTATCTATTCTAGCAGTTACATCCTCAAAAAATTCCAGTAGATTAGTCAAGCATGATTTGCCTTTTGACTTTGTCCGATCCTGTCACTGTTTTCTAAGTGCTCTGCTGTTACATCTTTTATAATGGACTCTAGCATTTTCCCCACTACCGATGTCAGGCTTACCAGTCTATAATTCCCTGTTTTTTCTCTACCACCCTTTTTAAATAGTGGGGTTACATTAGCTATCCTCCAATCCATGGGAACTGTTCCAGAGTCTATAGAATTTTGGAAGATGATCAGCAATGCATCTGACATAAGAAAACTACTAGGCACTTAGTCTAAGCGTTAAACAAAGCTTTAATCAACTGTTTTACAACATGGAGGTCTAGTTGTGTCCTTCACTAGTTCCTGTTAAGAATGTCCTGCGCAGGCTGGGCCCGTGCCCGAGTATTTATACTCTCCCTGGACAGCGCCACCCGTAGACCTCTCAGTATTATTTCATAAGTCTTTCTTTCATGAATAACTGATTCATGTCAGCATCTACTATTTCTAGGGCTACTTCCTTAAGTACCCTAGGATGTAGATCATCAGGCCCTGGGGATTTATCGGCCTTCAATTTCCCTAACAATACTGATTTCATTCAATTCCTCCCTCTCATTAGACCCTATGTTTCCCGACATCTCTGGGAGGTTATTTGTGTCCTCCTTTGTGAAGACAGAACCAAAGTATGTATTTAATTGGTCTGCCATTTCTTTGTTCCCCATTATAAATTCCCCTGATTCTGACTGCAAGGGACCTATGCTTGACTTCACCAATCTTTTTCTCTTCACATATCGATAGAAGCTTTTACAGTCAGTTTTTATGTTCACTGCAAGCTTACTCTCAATCTATTTTCCCCCTCTTAATTAATCCCTTTGTCCTCCTTTGCTGAATCCTAAACTGCTCCCAATCCTCAGGTTTGCTGCTTTTTCTGGCCAATTTATATGTCCTCTCCTTGGATCTTATGCTATCCCTAATTTCCCTCGTTAGCCACGGTTGCGTCACCTTTTTTGTTTTATTTTTATGCCAAACAGGGATGAACAAATTCTGTAGTTCATCCATGCGATCTTTAAATGTTTGCCATTGCCTATCCACCTTCAACCCTTTAAGTAACGTTCCCCAATCCATCCTAGCCAACTCGTGCCTCATACCATCGTAGTTTCCTGTATTTAAATTCAGGACCCTAGTCTCTGAGTCAACTACTTCACTCTCCATCTTAATGAAGAATTCAAATGGCCTCCTTCTATGCTGCAAGATTCTATAATTCATTTACCAAACTTGCAAACTCCAACATTTTAAACTTTTGCTTCCACTGGAGTGTGTCTGGGTATCAGCAAACCCTTTATTTTTAACACCTTTCGTGTGCAAGTCAAGACAGCAGGAAGCATCATAGCCCAGCCTGATCTGATCTTAATCATTGAAATTTAGAAATTTACAGCACAGAAGGAGGCCATTTGGCCCATCGTGTCTGTACCGGCTGAAAAAGAGCTCTCCAGCCTAACCCCACTTTCCAACTCTTGGTCTGTAGCCCTGTAGGTTACGGCACTTCAAGTGCCTATCCAAGTACTTTTTAAATGTGATGAGGGTTTCTGTCTCTACCAGTGAGTTCCAGAACCCCACCGCCCTCTGGGTGAAGAAAGTTCTCAACTCCTTTCTAAACCTCCGAACAATTACTTTAAATCTATGCCCCCTGGCTATTGACCTCTCTGCTAACGAAATAGGTCCTTCCTATCCACTCTATCTAGGCCCCTCATAATTTTATACACCTCAATCAAATCAGCCTCCTCTGTTCCAAAGAAAACAACATCCCAGCCTATCCAATCTTTCCTCATAGCTAAAAATTCTCCAGTCCTGGCAACATCCTGGTAAATCTCCTCTGAACCCTCTCCAGTGCGATCACATCTTCCCTGTAATGTGGTGACCAGAAATGCTGCAGGTAGCGATTTGCTATCCCTACATATCTGGGAGTTGCTTTTGGTGACAACGCCAAGCTTACAAGTTCACTGGTCGGGGGGCCGGGGGAGGGGGCAGAGTATTTAAAAATAAGCACAGAACCTGGTCCAATGAGACCTCAATGTCAGTGACTTTTTTTTTAAGTTCAGAAAAGTTAGACAACTCTTGTCTAAAAGCATACGTTTAAATGTTGACCAGCAGACTGCTTTTTAACCACATGAAGAATAACAAATAATTTTAAACTTGATGCTCAGTTGACATTAAACCACAAGAGAAACTTACAATAAACAATCAGTCCCTGGTGTCTATTATTCCTGTAAACAAGCCTGAAACCTTTGGCCAGCTCAAATAGGCCACTTAAGCAAACACAGAGGCAGATTTAAAGAGCAGCGTTCAGAGGCATTGCTTGCTGCTGGTGCACGGTTTCAAAATTTAAATCTTTTAAAAGGGAATTGCCTTTACAAGTTAATGGGCGCTGCTCGTTTCCCACTGTTAGCAGCTCAGCACCAACAACATGGACATTAATTGTAGATTTACAGCAATTTTTTTTTCTTTTATATTAAAGCCCAGTGTCAGAGAGTAACAAAGCTTTCCCCTCCCAGCTTCCCCCGTTCAGTTAACTCACACAAGCGAGTCTTCACCAAGGGCCCCAAATCAGAAACGACTGGCCGCCCTTGGCCGCCCCTCCTGCCGCCAGGACTCTTACTGGGGGCCGAGGTCTGATCCCGGGGCCTCGGTATCAAAAAAAAGAGAAATTAAAGCGGACACACATAACACTAAATAAAATATATGAGAAGGTAACAAGTTATACCGGCAACTAAAGAATGCAACGTTTTTAAACATCAAAATATTTTAAACTGAAGAGTCCCTCAACCTCCCTGACACAAAGTCAGCGACTGAAGAGAAAAGCGAAAGCTGGTTAAATCATTCACATTGCTTGATTTTGTAAAGTTTTTTAAAACTTTATTACTTACTGAACATCTCCGGGCCGCAGGCGACTCGGGCTCCAAACCTCCCCCCAAACGTGAAACTTTTTTTTTGGCAACAATGTCTCCAAGCGGACAATCACTCGGATACAATGTTTCTCTCCCCGGACTCAGATTCCCAAAGTTTCCGTGATGTGGCAACTGAGGGGGAAAAAGTGACCGAGAGAGCAACCCCTTCCATGGTGTCCTGTGTCCCTCCCAGCCGCGGCTCCTTTATCTGGTTCCTGGTTTGATTCGATTTGAGAGCGAGAGAGATCCAGTCATAGACCCAGTGTGTCAGCGAGCAGATCTCTCGCCTCTGAGTCAGAAGGCTTGTCCCTTCACAGCCACACTCCAGAGACTTGAGCACAAAAATCCAGGCTGACACTCCCAGTGCAGCGCTGAGGGAGTGCGGCACTGTCGGAGGTGCCGTCTTTCAGATGAGACGTTAAACCGAGGCCCCGTCTGCTCTCTCAGGTGGACGTAAGAGATCCCGCGGTGCGATTTCGAAGAGCCCCGGTGTCCTGGGCCAATATTTATCCCTCAATCAACATCACTCAAACAGATGATCTGGTCATTATCACATTGCTGTTTTGTGGGAGCTTGCTGTGCGCAAATTGGCTGCTGCGTTTCCTACATTACAACAGTGACTACACTTCAAAAATTACTTCATTGGCTGTAAAGTGCTTTGGGACGTCCGGTGGTCGTGAAAGGCGCTATATAAATGCAAGTCTCTCTTATTGCATCTCCCCATCTCAGTTATGTTATCTCATTGCAAACTTCACAGCGCCATTCGCCACTTTTTGTTGTGTTGTTGCAGGAAAGGAAACTTATTTGAAACTTTTTTTTCTTCTGTTTCTGAAACTTTCATTCTGGAGCAATCATGCCACCTGCAGTCTGTACTGCTCCACTCACTGGGCAAAGTCTTCATGTGAAAGCTGTCATGGACATTTAGATCTGTCTCTGCCATTAGGGACACTGGTCTAATTCATTTTTTTTGCCACAGACCCAATTCACATACGGACCGGGGTCAAGCAAGGCTGTGTCATCGCACCAACGCTCTTCTCGATCTTCCTCGCCGCAATGCTCCATCTCACCCTCAGTAAGTGCCCCACTGGAGTGGAGCTATTTTACAGAACAAATGGGGAACTGTTCAACCTCCGTCGCCTCCAGTCGAGATCCAAGGTCGTCCCATTCTCTGTCATCGAATTACAGTCTGCAGATGGTACTTGTGTCTGCGCTCACTTGGAGGTCGAACTCCAAACCATCGTCAACACCTTCACCGAAGCGTACGAGAGCATGGGCCTTACACTAAACATCCGTAAGACAAAGGTCCTCTACCAACCTGCCCCCGCCACACAGTACTGCCCCCCAATTATCAAAATCCACAACAAGGCCTTGGACAACGTGGACCATTTTCCATACCTCGGGAGTCTACTGTGAACAAGGGCAGACGTCGATGACAAAGTCCAACACCGCCTTCACTGTGCCAGTGCAGTCTTTGGTTGCCTGAGGAAGAGAGTGTTTGAAGACCAGGACCTCAAACCCGGCACTAAGCTCATGGTCTACAGAGCAATAGTGATACCCGCCCTGCTGTATGCCTCAGAGACATGGACTATGTACAGCAGGCACCTCAAAGCACTGGAGAGGTACCACCAATGCTGCCTCTGCAAGATCCTGCAAATCCATTGGCAGGATAGGCGCACCGACATCAGTGTTCTTGCTCAGGCCAACATCCCCAGCATCGAAGCTTTGACCACGCTTGATCAGCTCTGATGGACGGGACACATCGTCCGCATGCCCAATACGAGACTCCCAAAACAAGCGCTCTACTCGGAGCTCCGACATGGCAAGGGAGCCCCAGGTGGGCAGAGGAAACGCTTCAAGGACACCCTCAAAGTGGAGGAGAAGCATCCGAGAAGGCGGCACGGTTGCATAGTGGTTAGCACTGTTGCCTCACAGCGCCAGGGACCCGGGTTCAAATCCGGCCTCGGGTGACTGTCTGTGTGGAGTTTGCACATTCTTCCCGTGTTTGCGTGGGTTTCCTACGGGTGCTCCGGTTTCCTCCCACAGTCCAAAGATGTGCGGGTTAGGTTGATTGGCCATGATAAAAATTGGCCCTTAGTGTTAGGGGGGATTAAATACGTGGGGTTACGGGGATAGGGCTTGGGTGGGATGACTGTTGGTGTAGGGACCGGGTGTTAGGGTTTGGATGATCAGCCATGATCTCGTTGAATGGCGGAGCAGGCTCGAGGGGCCGAATGGCCTACTCCTGCTCCTATCTTCTATGTTTCTATGAACACCTCGAGTCTCTTCGCCGGGAGCAAGCGGAAGCCAAGCGCAGGCAGCGCAAGGAGCGCACGTCAACCCAAGCACCCCACCCACCCGCCCCTTCAACCACCGTCTGCCCCACCTGTGACAGAGACTGTAGGTCCCGCATTGGACTCATCAGTCACCTGCGAACTCATTTTTAATGTGGAAGCAAGTCATCCTCGGTTCCGAGGGACTGCTCCACTCACTGGGCAAAGTCTTCATGTGAAGGGTGTTGTTGACATTTAGATCTGTCTCTGCCATTAGCGACACTGGTCTAATTCATTTTTTTTGCTACAAAACGACAACAGGAACTTGTTTTTTTTTAAATCAGTAACTCTGATCTGAGCAAGGCAGTGTGGTTGTTTATTTTTAATTCCCATAACAGATCTGGCAAGACTCAGGGACTCAAACTTGTTCAGTCAACAAAATGATCACTCGGGGGCCAGGCACGGTGGGACTTTTACGATAGCAAAATACTGCAGATGCTGGAAATCCGAAATAACAGCAGAAAACGCTGGAAAAACTCAGCAGGCCAGGCAGCATCCGTGGAGAGAGAAACAGAGTTAACATGTCAGGTCGAAACCCTTCGTCAGAACTGAGAAAAAAGCAGGAAATGAAACAGATTAAAAAGCAAGTTTGGGGGCTGGGAAATGGGGGAGGGGATGAAAGAACAAAAGGGAAGGTCTGAGAGGTGAAGAGACATTAAGAGATATTCAAGGCGAGACGAGATGGTAATAGGACAGGTGAAGAGACAAAGGATGGCTCTAGATGAAGTGTAACATAAAACGCTGGAAAAACTCAGCAGGCCAGGCCAGGTGGAACTTTAATTGGTTTAAACTGTAAATGAACAAAAATACATTAAATGAAACTTACCAAATTAAATTGAAATTTGGTTGCCGGGGGTGATGATGCACTCCAGTCCCCGCGGCACCCACCGGTTGCGGAAGGCCTCGAGCGTGCCGGCGGACACCGCGTGCTCCATCTCCAGGGCCACCCGGGCGCAAACGTGGCGGCGGAAGAGGGGCAGGCAGTCGGGCCGAACAACCCCCTTGACCACCCGCTGCCTGGACCAGTCGATGGCCACTTTGGCCAGGTCCAGGAGCAGTCCTATGAGGACGTCCTCCGACCTGCCCGCTCCCCTCCCGCACCGGGTGACCAAAGATCAGGAACGCGGGAACCGAAGTGCAGCCAAAAGTCAAGGAGCAGCCCCTTCAAATAGCGGAAGAGGGGCTGCAACCTCTCACATTCTATATAAACGTGGAACACGGACTCCTCCAGGCCGCAGAAAAGGCAGGCGGCCTGGGAGTCCGTGAACCTGCTTAAAACTTTATTGCACGGGACTGCCCCAATAGATAAAGGGAGGACTCCCGCATAGAGAGCCCTCCACTGGAGACCCTCACCTCCGCCGGACGCCAAGGCGTGTGCGGACAGCAGCTGAGGATGGCAAAATGGAGGGTGTGCAAGAGCAGCCCGTACAGGAAACGCCTCCGGGCAGAATGAAAAGGCACGGAGGGCATTTCCCGGAGATGGCCCAAGTTGCCAGGCACGGTGGAATGCAGATATTTATGCTGCACTATATTTGCACTGCAAGTTGCTGGAATGCCGTTCCCATAACAGCGCAGTGACATCAATGCAGCGAGACCTCCTGGACTTGTGGCCATTGGCTTATCTCCCTGACCAAACACATGGGACTATAAAAAGCTGAAAACAGACACTGTGACGTAAGAAAACTACTCGGCACTTGGTCTAAGCGTTAAACAAAGCTTTAATCAACTGTTTTACAACATGGAGGTCTAGTTGTGTCCTTCACTCGTTCCTGTTAAGAATGTCCTGCGCAAGCTGGGCTCGTGCCCGAGTATTTATACTCTCCCTGGACAGCGCCACCCGCAGGCTGCTCAGTATTATTTCATAAGTCTTTCTTTCATGAATGACTGATTCATGTCAGACACCATACCTCGGATTGAGGTGCGGCACTGAGAGGTGAGTTCCAAAAAGACCTTGGGGGAGAAATTGGGTGGAGCCGCAAACGGGCGCCAAGCTCACCTGGGCGCCAGATTTTGCGTTACGATCGGAGCAGCAGCGATCGCCGGAAATTCTGCTTGAGCACCCCAAGAGGGACACGGGGCGAGGCTCGAGGCGCTCCGCGTCCCTCTTAGGGCGCTGAAACTGAATATCGCAGCACAACGTGCCACAGCACCACACGCTGCGGCACGGCGTGCTGCGGTACTGCAGGCCTTCCTCCCATTCTTAAGGGGGAGGGGCCTGCACCAGCGCGATCGGAGATCGCGAGTGCCGGCAAAAGAGCCCGGCACCGAGGAGAAATGCCGGGCTCTCGGAAAACAGCCGGCAATGCTGCGGGGGGGGATCAGGAGGCCGGGGACGGAGGTGCTGGCAGGCGGCCGCCAAAAAAAACAGCCGTCCCGCACCTCCACCTTAATTTGCGCCACTGCCACAGGTAGGCCCCGTGAACCGGGCGCGATTAGCGAATGGCGCTACAGAGGCGGTCGCTGCCAAATATCGCGATCGGGGCGATAGCGGGGCGCTGCGCACATCAATGACGTCATCGGTGGCGGCGCAGCGCAACAGGCTAACGCTGCCATTAGCGCCCCAGCTAAATATCGCGGGAGACGTGGCCAGTGCTGCTAAAGCCACCGAGTGCCCTCTTTAGGCGCTAATTGGTGGCACAGCCCACCGAATTTCTAGGCCCTTGGGTCCTGAATTTGCTGGGATAACAATGGTGAGTTTAATGCACGCACTGTTATTAGCGTGTAAAAAAAAACCCCAGCAATTTGTGGCGAGGAAGAGATACGGCGCAAGTTGGCAATTGCCACAAATTGTTGGACGATTTGTGCTGCTCCACCATTAGCAATGTTCCCTGTGAGTTTTGTTTGGGGCCGTGCGGCCTCTTTAATGTGCTGCACAGCTCATTCAAAGGTCGGCGCATGCGCGTTTTTTTTTTCCCAATTTAAAAGCCGGCTCACCGGCCGCGCGGGAACCCTGGGAACATTGACCATTAGCCCCATGAAAACGAGGGCTCACCCTCAACCTCCCCGTGAATTTCAAGAAATTTCTGCATTTGCTCTGTTAAAACAAGTTAAACTCGAAGTAGAAAGTTAGGGTTGGTATTTAACAATGTAAGGACCCTTTTAATGACTAGATTTGTGTTCCTGCAATGCCACTCAACCTCTCCGGCCCAGAAACAGAATGACTGAAACTGTGCGGTGTCACTCCTGCAGGTAGTAAATTGTATCTGGAGGTTTTTTAATTTGTTTGTCTTACTTTTATGTCTGTTTCTTCTCTCCCTCTTAATCCAACCTTTCTTTCCCTCTCCTCTTTATTTCTTTTCCTGTATCTAAGTTGATTCCTTTGTTTCTTTCTCAATGCTGAAATCTCAGTGGTTAGGGAGATAGACATAGAAACATAGAAACATCGAAGATAGGAGCAGGAGTAGGCCATTCGGCCCCTCGAGCCTGCTCCGCCATTCAATGAGATCATGGCTGATCATCCAAATTCAGTACCCTGTCCCTGCCTTCTCCCCATATCCCTTGATCCCTTTAGCCTTAAGAAATATATCAAACTCCTTCTTGAATATATTTAATGAATTGGCCTCTACTGCCTTCTGTGGTAGAGAATTCCACAGGTTCACCACTCTCTGGGTGAAGACATTCCTCCTCATCTCAGTCCTAAATGGCTTACCCCTTATCCTTAGACTGTGACCCCAGGTTCTGGACCTTCCCGCCATCGGGAACATCCTTCGTGCATCTAGTCTGTCTAGTCCTGTTAGAATTTTATAAGTTTCAATGAGATCCCCTCTCATTCTCCTAAACTCCAGCGAATATAAGCCCAATTGACCCAATCTCTCCTCATACGTCATTCCTGCCATCCCAGGTATCAGTCGAAGTGACGCCGGAACTCCTGTCCCCACACTACACAATGAGGCTGCTGATGTGGAGGGGACGCTTGCCCACGACCAATTTCCCCGTATCCCTCTCACAGGCAGCCGGCAAGCTACCACCGCGGGACCCGTGAGTCTGAGTCTGACTCTGTATCGGGGGAATGAGGTACCACTGGGAGGAGGGGGAGATGCGCCCCAGTCCCCAATAAAGGGACTAGACCTCTGGCGCAGCAAGAGAAGGACTGGGAGCAGGACCAAAGAGGTCCAAGACGTAGAAGATGGATGATCGAGGAACAGCGTAGGCATCTGCAACATCTGTGTCCACCGATCGCTCATCGGGTGACGCTCCTCACTGAGACGATAGGGCAGTAGCTGGACAACCTCTGCCAGCTGGTTGGACGGGGAGTTGACCCGCTTGGCATGAGCAGTGGCATCCGGCAGTTAACGTCCGCGTCCACCCTTGTTTGCGGAGGAAGTCCAGGCAGGGCCATGAGCGACACGCTGCTGGCCAGCAGGAAGGCAGCCGTTCCCTGAAGCCACCTCCTTCTGCACCCCAGCCTTTGTGCTTGGTGCACAGGCCTTGCAGGACCCGGCTGCTGAGGCTGATCCTCCAGTGATGCAGCCAGAAGCTGCCGAATCACAAGAGGCGGCTGCCAGTACTCTTGGCCAACATTCCCGCTAAGCAATAGCAAAATACTGCGGATGCTGGAAACCTGAAATAACAACAGAAAATGCTGGGAACCCTCAGCATGCCAGGCAGCATCCGCGGAGAGCGAAATAGAGTTAACGTTTCAGGTCTGTGGCCCTTCGTTAGAACTGGAAAAGGTTCGAGATGTAACAGGTTTTAAGCAAGTGCAGGGACAGGGAAAGGGGGAGGGGAGGAAGGAATTGAAGGAACAGTCTGTGCTCGGGAAGGAGGTAGGAGAGATTAAATGTTGCATTTGGGGATGGCAGAATCATCAACAGCCACCTGAAAAATGGGGGCCGAGGTTATGGTCTGAAATTGTTGAACTCAATGTTGAGTCCAGAAGGCTGTAAAGTGCCGAATCGAAAGACGAGGCGCTGTTCCTCGAGCGGCTGCTGCACGGCTCTCTGCCAGTCCCACGCAGCCCGCGACCGGCTTTTCCAGGGTTAAATTTCGCGTATGCACGAAACTGTGAATGGGCCGCACAGCCCCTTAAAGGGGCTGCCCACCCAAAACGAAAATTAGGGGGAACATTGCTCATGGCCCACCTGCTCCCCGTGGCCCCTCGGAGCAATATCTGGATCCCAACTCCCTCATCCCGACCGATATGCCGTTGCAGAGGCCGTGCCATTGGCGCAAGGGATTGTACACATAGCGGAGCGAGACGCAGGTGCACGAGCGAATAGGGTGCCCCTGTCGGGCAGAGTCCACCTCCTCCCGCTCAGTCGCGCCCACAGCAGTCCCTCAGGCTGGGGAGTCTAGAACCAGGGGTCACAGTCTCAGGATAAGGGGTCAGCCATTTAGGACTGAGATGAGGAGAAATGTCTTCACTCAGAGGGTGGTGAACCTTTGGAATTCTCTACCCCAGAGGGCTGTGGAGGCTCAGTCATTGAGTATATTCAAGGCTGAGATCGATAGATTTTTGAATATTAAGGGAATCAAGGGATATGGGGATAGTGCAGTAAAGTGGAGTTGAGGTAGAAGATCAGTCATGATCTTACTGAATGGCGGAGCAGGCTCGAGGGCCCGAATGGCCGACTCCTGCTCCTATTTCTTATGTTCTTATGTTCAGGCATGCTTGTAAATAGTTTGACCTATTTTTATAATTGTTCTTCCCATTGATGATATTGCTGTTGCGTTATTTATAACTCTTGCAGTTGTTGCTGCTGTTAAATATTTCTACAGTATAAGCACTCATTGGAAACATTTTGATACTTTGAATCAGTTTACCATTGTTGAACAAATCTACATTTGCAAGTGTTGTCACAGGAGAGGTTTAGCACTACTTTTAAAACAAACCACTACTTTTCAATTTTTCTTTATTCGCTTATGGGATCTGGGCGTCGCTGGCAAGGCCGGCATTTATTGCCCATCCCTAATTGCCCTCGAGAAGGTGGTGGTGAGCCGCCTTCTTGAACCGCTGCAGTCCGTGTGGTGAAGGTACTCCCACAGTGCTGTTAGGGGGGGAGTGCCAGGATTTTGACCCAGCGACGATGAAGGAACGGCCGATATACTTCCAAGTCAGGATGGTGTGTAACTTGGAGGGGAACTTGGAGGTGGTGGTGTTCCCATGCGCCTGCTGCCCTTGTCCTTCTAGGTGGAAGAGTTCGTGGGTTTGGGAGGTGCTGCCGAAAAAGCCTTGGCGAGTTGCTGCAGTGCGTCTTGTAGATGGTACACACTGCAGCCGGTGGTGGAGGGAGTGAATGTTTAAGGTGGTGGATGGGGTGCCAATCAAACAGGCTGCTTTGTCCTGGATGGTGTTGAGCTTCTTGAGTGTTGTTGGAGCTGCACTCATCCAGGCAAGTGGAGAGTGTTCCATCACACTCCTGACTTGTGCCTTGTAGATGGTGGAAAGGCTTTGGGGAGTCAGGAGGTGAGACACTCGCCGCAGAATACCCAGCCTCTGACCTGCTCTTGTTGCCACAGTATTTATGTGGCTGGTCCAGTTAATTTTCTGTTTAATGGTGACCCCCAGGATGTTGAAGGTGGGGGATTCGGCGATGGTAATGCCGTTGAATATCAAAGGGAGGTGGTTAGACTCTCGCTTGTTGGAGATAGTCATTGCCTGGCACTTGTGTGGCGCGAATGTTACCTGCCACTTATCAGCCCAAGCCTGAATGTCGTCCAAGTCTTGTTGCATGCGGGCAGGGACTGCTTCATTATCTGAGGAGTTGTGAATGGCACTGAACACTGTGCAGTCATCAGCGAACATCCCCATTTCTGACCTTATGTTGGAGGGAAGGTCATTGATGAAGCAGCTGAAGATGGTTGGGCCTAGGACACTGCCCTAATAAAGTGTTACCACTGCTGCTCAGTTCACAGGCAGTGATGTATGCATGTTCACTGTAGAATAATTTCCTGTTGTAATTTGTGTTAATTTGTTGGTGTTGAAACTGTTTCACTAAATAAAAGTGCCATTTTCTCGCTTTCAATCTTGTCCATGCTTCCTTATGTACGTGCCGCGACGGAGAATCATTCCACGGACATGTTCCGGACATCCTGGTCCTCCTCCATTCCACTGGTGCAGTCCATTGTATTTCACACGCGGCTTGCTCCCGTGTGTTGGGATAGCGCTGGTAGAATTTCCCAGTGAGTAAGATCAGTACTATCCAATTTCCGACCGAACCTTGGCCTGTGCCTGATAAACCCATTTCATGCTAGTTACACAAAAGGACAAGAACAATGTACTGGCCACGGGTCGACACTAACCAAGGCCTATTTGGCAGAAAAAGAAGCCCATTCTTGACTTTGTTTTCAAAGTTTGCTGAGCTGGGAAAAGAAAAGAAAGCCTTGCATTTCTATAGCGCCTTTCACGACCTCAGGACGTCCCAAAGCGCTTTACAGCCAATGAAGTACTTTTTTTTGAAGTGGAGTCACTGTTGTAATGTAGGAAACGCGGCAGCCAGTTTGCGCACAGCAAGCTCCCACAAACAGCAATGCGATGATGACCGGATCATCTGTTTTAGTGATGTCCATTGAGGGATAAATATTGGCCCCAGGAAAAGAGCAACACAAAACTGATAATGTGCCATAGCACTCAGTAGGATATTTTTTTTTAGCAGGTTCTGATGAACAGTCCTATCAGAAATCACTCAGCTCTTTTTCTGATACAAGAAACAGAAAATGCTGACAACACTCAGCCTGGCGAAATTACATATTGCACCATAAGGGGGCGATCTTTAACACTTCAACGCAGGTTTAGTAAAAAGTCTTCATGCCTGCCAATTTGCTAATTATGTAATTAGTGAAACTGCTGCAAAGAATTATAGTTAATTTTAATATCTGTTTCCGTCCCTCCCTTGCCACTGTTTTTCTTTTAATTCAAAAAGAAATTTCGAATCCTGAATGGAAGAGTTAATGAGCCTGATATTGAAAGAGCTGAGCGTTCTCATTTTCATCTGAAGTGAAGACTCGCTCTCTGCGTCTTCCCTACTTCCTGGTCACCAACTGCAACCAGGAGGACAGGGCAGTGGGGAAGCAACTTGTCACCTATGTTGTTCTGAACCTACCACAAGAGGGTGCTCAAGAGCAACAGCAACTCGCTTTTATAATGAAACGCGACAAAAACCGAGCACTTTACAGCGGCCTTAGGGGAGAAAATGTACACTGGACCAAGAAGGGGATATTGGGGGGGGGGGGGGGCTGAGCAAAAGCTTGCTCAAAAAAGGAGGTTTTAAGAAGGAAGAAAGGGAGGTGGCGATGCAGAGGGGTTTAAAAAAAAAAGCCTTGCCTTTCTATCGCCCCTTTCACAACATCAGGACGTCCCAAAGCGCTTTACAGCCAATAATGCACATTTGAAGTGTAGTCACTGTTGTCATGTAGGAAGCACGGCAGCCAATTTGAGTGAGGGAGTTCTAGACGGCTGAAGGCACAGCCGCCAACGGTGGGGCAAAGGAGGCAGGGATGCACTAGAACGCTACAGATGCATTCGCACCCGAACGACCAGATTTAGGAACAGCTTCTTTCCCAGGGCTGTCATCCAACTGAACTCCACAGATAAACTCTAAAGCCTGCACATCTGCCAATGCACTTTATTATGGTTATGTTTATGTTAATGTATTACAAGCCAAATGTATGTTGAATGTTTAAATGTCTTAATCTAAATGTACACTCTCGGGAGCCGCAAGCCTACATTTCGTTGTACTGCACTTGTGCACTAACAATGACAATAAAGGTTGATTTGATTTGATTTGATTTGATTTGAATCAGAGGAATGGAGAGTTTGTGGGGGCGGAGGGGAGGGGAGGGGAGGGCATTGTTGGGCGACAGCTATTTACAGAGATAGGAAGAGAGGGATGACCTCTCTCTTAGCCCCCCGCCACCTCCTCCCAGCCTGGCCAGTAACTGCTCCGTGCAGTTGGTCCCAAACATAAATCTATCTCGATATCTATGTAAACATTTTGTGTCAGGCCGGTCACACTTTCAGGGTCAGGATTTTTGATTTCCGTGCTCGCCATCCCGCAATTTTCCTGTCGATTGAAGTGACTGGGAAGGAAAACTGTGGGCGGAAGTGCACAGAAGCTGAAACCCCTGCCCCAGGTGTTAAACAGGCCAGTTACTGCCTCACGTATTTTAAAGATGTATAAGATCTAATTGACCTCAGAAAGCCATAGCAATCAGACCGGTGCGGCCTCAAAAGGATGAGCCATATAACACACGGCTGTACTTTAGCAGCAGAATAATGAACTGTGCGTTACAAAGCCTAATGGTGAAATGGGCAGAAGCACGGCAGATGGAGCTCAATGTGGAGAAGTGTGAAGTGATGCACTTTGGGAGGACTAATGTGGAAAGACAGTAAACTATAAATGGCACGATTTTGAAAAGTGTAGATGAGCAGCGAGACCTTGGTGTCCATGTACACAAATCCTTAAAGGTGGCAGGGCAAGTTGGTCAGGTGGTTAAAAAATGCATGTGGGTTACTTGGGTTTATAATAGAGGAATAGAATATAAAAGCAAAGCGATCAGGCTGGAACTTTATAAATCCCTGGTTAGGCCTCAGCTGGAGTATTGTGGACAATTCTGGGCCTCACACTTCAGGAAAGATGTAAAGGCCTTAGAAAGGGTACAGAGGAGGCTTACCAGGATGTTACCCGGGATGAGGGCCTTCAGTTATGAGGAGAGGTTGGAAAAGTTCGGACTGTTCTTGGAACAGAGAAGGTTAAGAGGTGACCTCATAGAGGTTTTCAAGGTGATGAGAGGTTTTGTTAGAGTAGAGAGAGAAACAATATTCCCTGTGGTGAGTGGGTCAATAACCAGAGGTCAGAGATTCAAAATCATTGGAAAAAGATCTAGAGAGGAGATGAGAAATATTTTCACTCAGAGAGATGTCGGGATCGGGAACGCTCGACCTGAACAGGTGGTGGAAGCTGGTTCCATCAATAATTTTAAAAAGGGAGTTGAACAGGTACTTGAGGATGAGGAACTGACAGGGTTACGGACAAAAAGCGGGGAATGTGGGACTAAACACGATCGCTCTTTCAAAGAGCTAGCACAGGCACGATGGGCCGAATGGCCTCCTTCTGTGCTGTAAGTTTCTGTGAATATATATGACTGTATCTGTCCTTATAAAATCCTGCCACTCGCCATGAGCAGAACCTTGGGAGATCCGCTAGCATTCCAGAATAACTCCAGAGAAAAGTGGGAAGAAAAATAACGTGGAAGTTAACAATAACACTTTGTGCATGCTTGATTTTAGAATGACATTGATAGTAAGACTCTCTCCTTAGGAGCACGTAATGGATATAATCTCTTTGTTTTCTCTGGCTGGTGTGCTACAACACAACAATGGAGGTTTTTCAGCAAGTTCTCTAGCTCCTTATGCCAAACACAGTTAATCACATTAAAGACATTGGAAGCATCTGTTATTCTGGGCTGGAAATTTCCACTCGCTAACTACCTAAAGCTAAGTTACAATCCAGCTTTGGCAAGGCTGCAAAGACACAACAACCCATCTGTGTGTTTACCTCTCCCCCTCTAATCCCTCATTGTGGCTTCTTTGGCCGCTTTGTGGGTCGTTGCAGCTGTGCCCTACTCCGCCGACCATCTACACTGCAATTCGGCCCCCCAAGGCAGTCTCAGCAATTCCTTTAGGACCGTTTCCCCCTTTGAAGCTGCTTAAACAGAAAAATACTCAATGATTGACCAAAATGGACACAGGGAAACAAAGTGTATGTTGAAGAGGGATTCGAACCATCAGAACAATTAGAGAAGATTCAGGGCCAGCAACTCAGATGAGTTGGTGGGCGGACCTCTTGGTGGGCCTGCCCCTGTGTCTGGCGACATCTTCCAAATATGGGTCCAGGATGAGCAATGTTGCTGGGGGTGGATCTCTCTCCGTCTGGTTGCCCGTGTTTGGATCTTTTAATATGTACCCAGGTGACCCTGGAATATAACCACCAGTTCAGCAGAAGCTTTCTGTGACCGGTGGGCGCTGCGTAGGATTGAATGCTTCATTAGCTCCAATGTACGGTTGTCATTTGAAAAATGTACCAATTGGTGATGCTGGGCTGTCATTAATGGTCCACTCCTCTCCGGGAGTGCTTGTAGTTGTGTGTTTTAAGGGACGCTGTTTACTTGCTTAAGCCTGAGGTTGATAGATTTTTGTTAGGTAAGGGTATCGAGGGATATGGAGCAGAGGCAGGTAAATGTTGAGGCACAGATCATCCATGATCTAGTCATAGAGTCATAACGGCACAGAAGGAGGCCATTCGGCCCATCGAGTCCGTGCCGGCTCTCTGTAGAGCAATCCAGTCAGTCCCATTCCCCCACTCTATCCCCGTAGCCCTGCAAGTTTATTTCCCTCAAGTGCCGATCCAGTCTCCCCTTGAAAACATCGAGTGTCTCCGCTTCCACCACTTCCGTCGGCAGCGAATTTCAGGTCCTCACCACTCGCTGCGTAAAGAAGTTTTTCCTCACATTCCCCCCCTGTATCTCTTGCCCAGAACCTTAAATCTGTGTCCCCGAGTCCTTGTACCATCAACTACTGGGAACAGCCTTTCCCCGTCTAGCCTATCCAAACCCGTCATATTCTTGTACACCTCTATCAAATCACCCCTCAACCTCCTTTGCTCTAATGAAAATGGCGGAACAAGCTGGAGGCACTGAATGGCCGACTCCTGTTCCTATGTTCCTAAACAAAATGGATTATTCCTCAAACTTCTTTCCATTGTATTCACTCTTGGTTTTGTTTATGTTTAAACAGCGAGTGTTGCTGACATCATTAGGAGGAACAACCTGGCTGGAACTACTGAGCCCAATAGTGCAAAAGTAACCAAGTTAACCTGCGTACAACTGATGCAGAAGTACTCCAGGTTAATGATGTTACGAGCTCACATCAGTTGAGCATCCCCCACACTGTCAGAATGGGGAAAGTGGTCCACGTTGTCCAAGGCCTCGTCGTGGGTTTTGATAATCGGGGAGCAGTACTGAGTGGCGGGGGCAGGTTGGTAGAGGACCTTTGTCTTAAGGATGTTTAATGTAAGGCCCATGCTCTCGTACGCTTCGGCGAAGGTGTTGATGATGGTTTGGAGTTCAAAGCCTCCTTGAAAAAGTGCAACATTCCCTCCGACACCTGGGAATCCCTGGCCCAAGACCGCACAAAGTGGAGGAGAAGCATCCGGGAAGGTGCCGAACAGCTTGAGTCTCTTCGCCGGGAGCAAGCGGAAGCCAAGCGCAAACAGCGGAAGGAGCGCACGTCAACCCAAGCACCCCGCCCACCCGCCACCTCAACCACCGTCTGCCCCACCTGTGACAGAGACTGTAGGTCCCGCATTGGACTCATCAGTCACCTGAGAACTCATTTTTAATGTGGAAGCAAGTCATCCTCGGTTCCGAGGGACTGTCTAAGAGAGAGAAGAGAATGGGGAAGTCCTACCACCGTGCTCCAGCCCCCACAATGATGCAATAGGCACTCACTGTAGAAACATTAATATTCACATCAACCAAATGGTAAGGAAAACAAATCAAACAGATATGAAAAAAATGTCATTCTCGGGATGTGGGCGTCACTGGCAAGGCCGGCATTTATTGCCCATCCCTAGCTGCCCTGAGAAGGTGGTGGTGAGCCGCCTTCTTGAACGGCCGCAGGTTTGATACAGCCGAGGGGCTTGTAAGCCCAATTCAGAGGGCAGTTAAGAGTCAGTAACATTGGTGTGGCTCTGGAGTCACCTATCGGCCCAGATGGGGTAAGGATGGCAGGATTCCATCCCTTAAGGGCATTATTGAACTAGTTGGGTTTTTACGACAATCCGACCGCTTCGAGGTCATTTTACTGATAACAGCTTTTTATTTCCAGATATTTCTTTTGAAAAAACTGACATTCAAGTTCATCAGAATGTTTTGCAATGGTTTAATTTTTTTAAGTTTAATTGACAGTAAAAGTCACTGTTTAAATTTTGTAAATACCAGGAATCTCTTTTTTATCCGGCACCGATGGAACTGGCGTGGTGCCGGTTGATCAAAAAGTCCGGATTACGGAGAGGTATACTTACCAAGGTACAAGAGCCCCGGTTACCCGGCACTTGTGCAGGAGTCCCGGTTACCCGGCACTTGTGCAGGAGTCCCGGTTACACGGCCACAGATCCAGGAGTCCCTGTTGCACGGCCACAGATGCAGGAGCCCTGGTTACACGGCACTTGTGCAGGAGTCCCGGTTACACAGCCACAGATCCAGGAGTCCCTGTTGCATGGCCACAGATGCAGGAGCCCCGGTTACACGGCACTTGTGCAGGAGTCCCGGTTACACGGCCACAGATCCAGGAGCCCTGGTTACACGGCCACAGATCCAGGAACCCCGGTTACACGGCCACAGATGCAGGAACCCCGGTTACACGGCCACAGATCCAGGAGCCCCGGTTACACAGCCACAGATCCAGGAACCCCGGTTACACGGCCACAGATGCAGGAACCCCGGATACACGGCCACAGATCCAGGAGCCCCGGTTACACGGCCACTAATATATAGTAAAACTTACCTGAACCTACTCCTGAATTTTGCCGGTTAAGAGAGATTTCCAGATAAATTAGGTGCCGGTTAAGAGAGATTTCCTGTATATTGGGGAAGGCAAGTTGTGATTCAGTAGTACTAGGTATTGCACTTCTGCATGCACTTACTTTTAAACTTACGTCTTTAGCACACTTCAGAACAATATTGTGACACAGCACCTGGTCAGTATGCCAATGGTAAAGTTTCTTTACTGCACAAGACTTTAGTTTATTTTAGGTTTCCCCGATTTTCTCCACAGACAGCTCGATTCTGGCAGTTGTTCACAGCACAGGAGAACGTGGAGAAAAGCACTGACCGACGGGTTTTAGCACCACTCTGAGTTTGCACAGAAGTAACAACAGGTTCCTTTAGCGGTACAAGGAAGAACTTGCATTTCTATAGCGCCTTTCACAACCTCTGGCCGTCCCAAAGCGCTTTACAACCAATGAAATACTTTTGAAGTGCGGTCACTGTTGTAACGTAGGGAAAATTACATTGGTAAAGTAGTGAACATTTTCTTTGCAACTAGAGTTAAGGCACTTCAGTGCCTGTTAAGGGCTTTTATACAACACAAGGTTGGATTTTCATCAAATATTTAATCAGCAGAGAGAAATATCTTTTAATACTTCAGCTGAGGTTGGTAGCGACTGAACAATTTGAGTGATGCGCTATCAATTACTGAGAAAGACTGGAAGTTAAGAGAGTAACAAACAGGCTTTTATTAGCTAAAGAACGAAGGCATGCCTCTAGTGGTCGACCGGTCCTGAATGCCTGGGGAACTGCAGAGCAGCCACCTTTATACCAGGGCATATGGGTGGAGCCAGGGGCGGAGCCAGCTGAGGCATGCACAGACAGGTACAACAATGGGCAAGAGTGAACAACAGTGAAGTGAACAACAGTGAACAACAGTGGAGTGAACAACAGTGAACAACAGTGGTTTACCACATTGAGCAGCTCTGTTTCTAGTCTCATCTGATCAATGCAGCTGGAGACCCAGTGAAGCTGTGGGTCTTACGGGCACTGTTGTGTTGTGACTTCCAGAAAAGCTGGAAGAGCACCTTCCAAACCCGCGACCTCCACCGCCTAGAAGGGCAAGGGCGGCAGGCACATGGGAGCACCACCACCTCCAAGTTCCCCTCCAAGTCACACACACCAACCTGACTTGGAAATATATCGGCCGTTCCTTCATCGTCGCTGGGTCAAAATCCTGGAACTCCCTCCCTAACAGCACTGTTGGGAGTACCTTCACCACACGGACTGCAGCGGTTCAAGAAGGCGGCTCACCGTCACCTTCTCAAGGGGCAACTCGGGATGGGCAATAAATGCTGGCGACACCGATATTCCCCGAATGAATTTTTAAAAAAAGGTAGAGCAGGCGAGAGATGCTTCTGAGTATCGAGGGTATGGGAGATGTGCCAGGCACACTCTCCTCTCCGGTTATATATACTGACAGAGGGTCTGCTGCCTGGACATAACAGAGGGAGCAATAAGTCAGCAGGCCCTACTCTAAGAATGAGGCTGTCAATGAGATTTAAAAAAAAAACATTTATTCATTTATGGGATGTGGGCGTCGCTGGCAAGGCCAGCATTTATTGCCCATCCTGAAATAAGGTTAGGAGCTGAGTGGTCCTGGCGGAACCAAAACTGGGCATCAGTGAGCAGGTTATTGGTGAGTAAGTGCCGCTTGATAGCACTGTCGACGACACCTTCCATCACTTTGCTGATGATTGAGAGTAGACTGATGGTGCGGTAATTGGCCGGATTGGATTTGTCCTGCTTTTTGTGGACAGGACATACCTGGGCAGTTTTCCACATTGTCGGATAGATGCCAGTGTTGTAGCTGTACTGGAACAGCTTGGCTAGAGGGGCGGCTAGTTCTGGAGCACAAGTCTTCAGCACGACAGCCGGGATGTTGTTGGGGGCCCACAGCCTTTGCTGTGTTCAGTGCGCTCAGCCGTTTCTTGATATCACGTGGAGTGAATCGAATTGGCTGAAGACTGGCTTCTGTGATGGTGGGGACCTCGGGAGGAGGCCGATATGGATCATCCACTCAGCACTTCTGGCTGAATCTGCCCGGTCATAGGGGAATTACTGCAGATGCACCCCAATCAGCACGCCTTTAACCGTGGTGTCCAGGGTAACTGAAGCCTGAACCTTTATTTGATAGGTGGATTCCAGGCAACCCCAGAGGAGATTTCTTGTGCTAACTGATATGAGAAGCAACACAATATAATGGAAGTGTTTCAAATCCAGAACCTGGTTTCATCTGAACGTAACGCACAGTAATTTTATTTTGGCCAACAGAAATGGTCTGTTAATAAGAAAGAATAACACCATTACATTACACGTGGTTATACATGATTAAACTTTATTTTGTTACGCTGCGTGAGTGTCCTATCTGTTCAGTGTTCTTACCTTGTGCTTGGCATTGGTGAATCGTGAACTATTTCTTGCCCAGTTGTCTGCTGATGCCCATCTCCACATGCTCCCCTAGTGGAAGGAAAAGCAATGGCGGTGCTCAGTGAAAGCACTGGCAAAGCCACAGAGGATAAAGGCTACTTCTAACCTGATGAACTCCAGCGTCAGTGGCAGATGTGTCAGCGGTGGCTCAGTGGGCAGCACCCTCGCCTCGGAGTCAGAAGGTTGTGGGTTTGAGTCCCACTCCAGAGACTTGTGTACAAAAATCTAGGCTGACACTCCAGCGCAGTGCTGAGGGAGTGCGGCACTGTCGGAGGTGCCGTCTTTCGAATGAGGCATTTAACTGAGGCCCTGTCTGCCCTCTCAGGTGGATGTAAAAGATCCCACGGGCACTATTTCGAAGAAGAGCAGGGGAGTTCTCCCCGGTGTCCTGGCCAATATTTATCCCTCAATCAACATCACTTAAAAAAAACAGATTATCTGGCCATTTTCACATTGTGGGAGCTTGCTGTGTGCAAATTGGCTGCTACATTACAACAGTGACTACACTTCAAAAAGTACTTCATTGGCTGTTGTAATGAAATCTGTATTCGTTCTTGCCTGTATTCGTTTTGCACTCATGTATATTACCCTCCCCCACACGGTGTATAGTTTCACTTCCTCTTTCCTGACTAACCTGGAAGGTTCCAGGTCTTGGCTCTTGGCTCCGCCCCTGACTTCTCTTACATAAAGATCCCAGGATTTGTATGACTCATTCCTGCGAGCCAGTCAGTGTGTTGAGATGTTAGCTCTGATCTTAGTGATTAAAAGCCAACTTGTTAAAGTCTATAACTTCTAGTTTTGTGGTTATTGAAGGCACATCAGCTGTAAAGCGCTTTGGGACGTCCGATGGCTGTGAAAGGCGCTATAGAAATACAAGGCTTTCTTTCCTTCTTCTTTAGGAATGTCCACCAGCTGCAGCCATGGCAAGTCTGCCATTTTCTGGGGTTCCAGGGGCAAGGACCCATGGTGACATGAGTGCCAACGGTAAGATTCTCCTGCTGTTGACCACCCGATGAATCACCTTTGTTGGAGCAGTAAGGATCATGAAGACATTCAGTTTAACCTGTGATATTCTGCGCCATTTCCTCTTTGAAGACAACAGGGTAAATTTTTGTATATGGCAGGAGAAACAGGGGTGCAGCAGGTTACCCCGCTTCCCCGAAGCTATGTTCAGACTTCCATGGACCTCTCATTAACAATTAGGGAGTGAGTCCCTGTCATGTTGTAATGCCCGTATAGCGAAGTCATGTTTGTGGGCAGGAGATCCAGCTTGCTACAGGCTTTAAAGGCTTACAGTTGAGTCTTAAAAGGGGGAAATGTTTGGGGAGGTATGATTTATATTGCAAATAATAGAGAAGACGGAACAGGCTAACGGAGCACCACCAACAGCCTAAGATTCTCAGATGCCAACATTGAGGTCATGTTGGAGCAAGTGCATCTCAGGAGGTCCGCTAGCACAAGGCCACAAGAATGATCCAAGGTACATGGGAGGAAGCGACAGTCCATGTCAAGTTCAGAGACCTCACTCAGTCTGTAACCATCCCTTCTTCTCTCATTCTCATGCTCCCCAGGAAACATAAATACAGGAAACATAAAATAAGGGTAAGAAACAGATGACAATTTCACCATAGCCCCTCAGCATGGCAAATAAATCAACACTTTCCAAACCAGAATATTCAGACCTATCATAACTCTGGAGTGCAGCGTCACACCTTGGAATGTTTTACTACATTAAAGGAGCTATATAAATGCAAGTTGTTGTTTAAAAAATGTTGTACGTCTGCTTTACTTGGGCTTCAGAGGCACTGAATGTTGTTCAGGTGCAGAACCTGGAAGTACCTGGGCTGGTTAGGAAGTAGATTCTGCCTATAATGCAGTGCCAACTGTCCAGTCAACAGGTGGGTCTGTGGAAGGAATGGGAAGCGGCCTACTTCACTTCTACATAGAATTACATAGAATGTCCAGCACAGAAACAGGCCAGTCGGCCCCACTGGTCCGTGCCGGTGTTTCTGCTCCACACCAGCCTCCTCCCACCCCCTACTTCATCTCACCCCATCAGCATATCCACGAGGTCAAATTAATGGGATTGCAATGCACAATACAGAAGTCAATGAGTCACGTTGAACCGATGATTTTGACTGTTACCTTTACTTCAGTGCTTTTCACTGCGTTAGTTTGCAATTTGTGGTCCTTCTCTGCACTTACATTGGTTTAATCAAATTGCGGAAACAGCAACATCTGAAAACAAAAACTAAACAAGAATGTTTTGCTTGCTGTGGTTTGGTCCAGTTATAATGATTGCGCTCAGGCAGAACGCTCACAAAAGATGATGGATGTTCACTGAAACACAACTGCTATCTAAAAACAGGTTATCATGTTGGAGCATTCAATCTTCCGAACATCATCTATTATTCAAAGTCGTGTTTTAAAGTCAAGGGTGTGAATCGCAATACCTCACACAGGGGCCGGCAGAACTTTCCCAGGAATAGGTGGGAGATTTCACCAATGTGTCAGCTGTGGGTCAGTGGGTAGCACCCTCGCCTCTGAGTCAGAAGGTTGTGGGTTCAAGTCCCACTCCAGGGACTTGAGCACGTAAAGCTAGGCTGACACTCCTAGTGCAGTGCGAAGGGAGTGCTGCACTGTCGGAGGTGCCGTCTTTCGGATGAGACGTTAAACCAAGGCCCCGTCTGCTCTCTCAGGTGGACGTCTCTCTGCTGTCTTGGCCAATGTTAATCCCTTAATCCACATAACAAAAACAGATTATCTGGTCATTATCACATTGCTGTTTGTGGGACCTTGCTGTGTGCAAATTGGCTTGCTGTGTTTCCTACATTACAACAGTGACTGTGCTCCAAAAGTACTTCATTGGCTGTAAAGCACTTTGAGACGTCCGGTGGTTGTGAAAGGTGCTACAGAAATGCAAGCTGTAATTTACATAATGCCTTTAACTTAGAAAAAATGTCCCGTGGTCCTTCACAGAGGAGTGAGGAAAATGGATGCCAAGCCAAAGAAGGAAAGATTAGGAGGGGTGACCACAAGTTTGGTCCAAGAGGTGTCTATAAGGGGAGTCTTTGAAGCGGAGAGCAAGGAACAGAGGTGGGTGGGTTTAGGGAGAGAATTCCAAAGTATGGGGCCTAGGCGGCTGAAGATACGGCTGCCAATTGTGGGGCAAGGCGGCAGGAGATGCATAAGAGGCGGGAATCAGAGGAATGGAATGTTTGTGAGGCAGGTCATTGTAGGGCTGGAGGAAGTTACAGAGATAGGGAGGGGTGAAGGCATGGAAGGATTTAAACACAAGGGCACAACTTTTACATTTGACACATTGTCGGAATGGGAGCCAATGTAGGTCAGGCAGGGGTGATGGGTGAACGAGGCTTGGTGTGCGATAGGATACTGGCAGTAGAGTTTTGGACGGGTTGGAGGATGTCAGAGGGAAGTCAGCACAGAGAGCATTGGGTTAATCACATCTGGAAGTGATAAAGGCATGATGGAGGTTTCAGCAGAAGTTGAGCTGAGATGGGGCGGTGGCTGGTTCTATTATGTAGGTGGAAGTTGGAGGCCTTTGTGATGGAGATGATATGAGGTTGGAAATGATGCTCAGCGATGAACAGAAGGTTGAGATTGCAGATGGTCTTGTTCAGCCTGAGACAGTGGGGCGGGGGTTTGGAGTCAGTGAGGGGGGATGGAACCAATGGTGAAGGGGCAGAGTTTGAAGCAGTGGCCATAGGCTATGGCCTCAATAGCACATCTGTAGGGATAAGTGATAGGCCGGGAATAGGGGGAAAGAAAAGAGTTCAAGGTTTGTTGGAGACATTCTTGGCTCACCCATCACCCCGGTGCTCGCTGACCTACATTGGCTCCCGGTTGAGCAACGCCTCAATTTCAAAATTCTCATCCTTGTTTTCATATCCCGCCATGGCCTTGCCCCTCCCTATCTCTGTAATCTCCTCCAGCCCCACAACCCCCCAGAGATCTCTGCGCTCCTCTAATTCTGGACTCTTGAGCATCCCCTGATTTCTATCACTCCACCATCGGCAGCCCTGCTTTCAGCTGCTGAGGCCCTAAGCTCTGGAAATGCCCTCCCTAAACCTCTCCGCCTCTCTACCTCTCTTTCCTCCTTTAAGACGCTCCTTAAAACCTACCTCTTTGACCAAGCTTTCGGTCACCTGTCCTAATAGCTCCTTGTGTGACTCGGTGTCAAATTCTGTTTGATAATCGCTCCTGTGAAGCGCCTTGGGACATTTTACTATGTTAAAGGCGCTATATCAATACAAGTTTTTGTTTTTGGCACCTTCCAAAGAATTTCTGTTTACATTGAACCCTAATCAGTGTTAATGGAAAAGATAACAGCAACCTACTCATGCACAAATACCACTTTGTTACTTTACCCTGCTTCTTATGTCTTATTACTAATTATGTTATTTTATTACGTTAAAACTGAAGTAATTGCTTCCTGTATTTGTCTTTGCTACTTGTGGGAGGAGTGAAATGTGTGCGTGCAGCATCAAAATAATGCAAGAGAGGCTTTGTCTTTGTCTGACTTTTTAAATTGATGTGAATAATTTTCCCTGCGGAGTATCCAGCCGAGCGCAGGAGGGAGAGGTGGCTGGGCGGACAGCCCCCGAGCACGGTCCCTTTAAAGGGGTTTGGCTGGGTTTTTACCGCCACTTGTGGCGCCTCAGGCGAGCCCGGGGGAAGGGACGGGAACCAGCTCCGGCTTTTTAACCTGCCCTTGTAGCAGCTCCCAGCCGTCGGGCAGAGTGCAAGAGGCAGGCAGGCGGCCGCAGGAGAGCCGGGGCACTGCCTGCTGTTCAAGGTAGGGGTAAGAGGAGGGGGGGGGAGGCTTGGATTGCAAACCATCTCATTTACAGAGTAACTTTGACAGCACATTTAAAGCTGGTCCTTTCAAAGCTTAAAATGCTTCTGTTAATAATCATAGCGCAAAAAAAAAATCTGTTTTAATCAACAGACAGGTGAATTATACATATTTATTTTCACATTTGGGAATTGTGTGTATGTGTGTGGGTTTTTTTTGGTTAGTGAGATAGCCCAAGTGTCATAAACTTTTATTATTTTTTTCTTCTTGTCAACTTTAAGAGTTTGTCAGCTTCTACTTGCTCGACAAGACCTGTTAGTCGGACAGGTTAATCCACTGTCGTATTTCCGTACAGATTCAATTAGTGATAATCGCTTTATTTGTACAGTAATTTAGAAATATATATATAAAAGGAGAGGGAGGGACATTTGAGTCAGTGTAGCTGTGTTTAATTTACAGCGTGTCTGCTGCAGTAATTATAAACAGATGCTGGGAAATGTGGGTCTTTTGCTGTATTAGGTTTATAGATCTATACTTTTTTTAAAAAAAAGCTTGCATCACCGACTAATGGCTTCTGAAGGTTGAAATTCAATGGAGGGAGTCACCCTGAACTTTGGGGGGGGGTGGGGGCGAGGGAGAGGTTTTCTATTCAGTCACACCAGGTGTTGACATTTAACGGTTGTGTGGGTTTTGTTTGTCTTAACACTCTCTAATTGCAGCGCCACAACTCACCAGAGGGTTGAAAGTTCGCTCTGCAGCTTGCATCTGTATCTCCTCTGCCCTCTCCGTTGGTGTCAGTGATAGTTGGAGCCAATTCTTGCAATAAATCATAGCGTTAATTTAAAAAAAAATTTCCTTCCAATTCACTGCCCCAAAATAGCCTGCTCACGCAGTGCTATTCTGGATGGTCATGTATCTTTCTTTATTAAGACACCAGCAACATCAAAGGAGCCAGCGGCCATAAATACAGCTTCAAAGAAGCTTATTTTTATATTCAGCTTTCACCAAACTTCCCCCCCGACATGTTATCCTCGATGGCCGACAGTGAATCGCAGTAACAGAAAATGCTGGAAAAACTCAGCAGGCCAGGCAACATCCGTGGAGAGAGAAACAGAGTCAACGTTTCAGGTTGAAACCCTTCCTCAAGACCGCAGGGTGCACTTCCTATCTCGGGATTCAGATCCTTGACTGTCTGAACCCCCACGACTTGATGGGTGGGGGATTGGAGTACAAGAGTGAGGAAGTCTTCCTGCAATTGTACAGGGCTTTGGTGAGACCACACCCTGGAGTACTGTGTGCAGTATTGGTCTCCGTACCTAAGGAAGGATATACTTGCCTTAGAGGGAGTGCAATGAAAAAGAAAAGCTTGCATTTCTATAGCACCTTTCCCGACCACCGGATGTCCCAAAGCGCTTTACAGCCAATGAAGTACTTTTCGAAGTGGTCACTTGTTTTTTTTAATTCATTCATGGGATGTGGGCATCGCTGGCAAGGCCAGCATTTATTGCCCATCCCTAATTGCCCTTGAGAAGGTGGTGGTGAGCCACCTTCTTGAACAGCTGCAGTCTGTGTGGTGAAGGTACTTCCACAGTGCTGTGAGGGAGGGAGTTCCAGGATTTTGACCCAGCGATGATGAAGGAATGGCAATATACTTCCAAGCCAGGATGGTGTGTAACTTGGAGGGGAATTTGGAGGTGGTGGTGTTCCCATGCACCTGCTGCCCTTGTCCTTTCTAGGTGGAAGAGTTCGCGGGTTTGGGAGGTGCTGCCGGAGAAGCCTTGGCGAGTTGCTGCAGTGCATCTTGTAGATGGTCCACACTGCAGCCACGGTACGCCGGTGGTGGACGGAGAGAATGTTTAAGGTGGTGGATGGGGTGCTAATCAAGTGGGCTGCTTTGTCCTGGATGGTGTTGAGCTTCTTGAGTGTTGTTGGAGCTGCACTCATCTAGGCAAGTGGAGAGTATTCCATCACACTCCTGACTTGTGTCTGGTAGATGGTGGAAAGGCTTTGGGGAGTTGGGAGGTGAGACACTCGCCGCAGAATACATAGAAATGTAGGAATTGTACTGAAGCTTCACTAGAGTGATTCCTGAGATGAGAGGGTTGTCCTATGAGGAGAGATTGAGTAGATTGGGCCTATACTCTCCAGAGTTGAGAAGAATGAGAGGTGATCTCATTGAAACATATGAGATTCTGAGAGGGCTTGACAGGGTAGATGTCGAGAGGTTATTTCCCCTGGCTGGAGAGGCTAGAACTAGGGTGCATAGTCTCAGGATAAGGGGTTGGGCATTTAGGATTGAGATGAGGAGAAATGTCTTCACTCAGAGGGTTGTGAATCTTTGGAATTCTCTACCTCCGAAGGCTGTGGAGGCTCAGTTGTCGATTGATTTTTGGACTCTCGAGGAATCCAGGGATTTGGGGATTGAGCGGGAAAGTGGAGTTGAGGTAGAAGATCAGCCATGATCTTATTGAATGGCGGAGCAGGCTCGAGGGGCCATATGGCCGACTCCTGCTCCTATTTCTTATGTTCTCATGGTGGTCTTGTAATCTGTAACTGCTCTGTACGGTATCCAATGTTAATTCACTACTCCAAGAGGTATCCAGTATTACTCCAAGTGCTAGTATTATACCTCATGGTATCTGTTAGTACTCCACTTAGTGTTCAGTAATATTCCCGTACTCGGCACAGTAGCCAGTATTACTCCGTGTGGTATCATTAATCCATGTAGAATCTGGTATTATTCCTCTGTCATGTGATATAAAATCCACTTGGTATCTGGTAACACTTAATTTATATTAAAGAAAGACAGACTTGCATTGCTATCGCCCCTTTCAAGATATGCCAAAGTGCTTTATAGTCAATGAAGTACTTTGTGACGTCGAGTCACTGTTGTAATGCAGGAAACGAAACAGCCAATTTGCGTACAGCAAGCTCCCACAAACAGCAATGTGATAATGACCAGATAATCAGTTGTAGTGATGTTGACTGAGGGATACATATTGGCCCAGGGCACCGGGGAGAACTCGCCTGTTCTTCTGCGAAATAGTGCCACGGGAGCTTTTACGTCTCATCGGAAAGACGGCACCTCCGACAGTGCAGCACTCCCTCAGCACTGCACTGGAGTGTCAACCTCGATTTATATACTCAAGTCTCTGGGGTGGGACTTGAACCCACAACCTAGAGGGGAGAGTGCTGCCCACTTATTCATTTATTATGGTGCGCTCGTCTCAATTGGGCTGCAAAATAAGATGGAGTGTTTTATACACACCTGGTGTGTGATGGATAGTTTGTAAGACTTATGGATGAGCCTAAAGCTCCACAGCCATTACATTTCTTTCCAATTTGACAAGTAGAATTTTATTTTAGTTGTCAATCTGTAAAAGAGATGAGAGCCTAGTCTCCTTTTTACACAGACCGCCTGACTCCATTCTCAGCCAGTGGCTTAGTAAATAAAGATAGTTTCCATTTTGACCCTAGTTTGTTTAAAATCATTCACATCTTCCTAAAAGTTATAAAAGAAACAACCTAATATGACAATCCCTCCATGGCCTCACCCCTCCCTATCTTTGTTAGCTCTTCCTTTCCTGCAACCCTCTGAGAACGTTGCATATCTCCAATTCTGGCCTCTTGCGCATTCCCCCACTTCCTTTGCTCCACCATTGGTGGCCGTGCCTTCAGCCGTCCAGGCCCTCAGCTCTAGAAATCCCTCCCTAAACCTCTCCACCTCTCTCTCTTCTTTTAAGACGCTGCTTAAAACCTACTACCTCTTTGACCAAGTGTTTGGCCACCTGTCCTAATGTCTCCTTCTTTGACTTGGTGTAAATTTTTTTTGTCTGATTTACGCTCCTGTGGAGAACCTTGGGACGTTTTACTAAGTTTAAGGCGCTATATAAATGCAAGTTGTTGTTGTAGGGCGAAGAATATTGCCACTTCGAGCTCTTTCTCACTGTCTGCACATTGTAAGTCTGAGCACCTAACAAACTCTTTATTAAACCTCTAGAGAGCAGGCAGCTCCGTGCACTGGAGCACATTACTGTCATCACAATGGAAGATGCAGATTTAATTTCCCACTTGTTCCTCGTGAGGAGATCAAGTGCGTCCCCATGAGTGTGAACATCAAATGTGCAATTGTTCCCAGTCTGCTTTGTGTACCTTCTAGTGTCTAACTCAACAAGATCCATTGAACTCTGAGAATAGAGTCTTGGCCTGCTAACCCTCTTGGTTGCAGGATGCGCACTGTGGTGGAAGCTCTGAGAGCTGTGAATGATTTAGAGACGAACTTGGTTTTAAAATGGAGATTGTCTTTCCTTACTCGGCCACTGGTTGAGAATGGGGTCAGGCTCTCTGTGTGGAAGGAGACCAGGATGTTTAATCTGGTAAATAATCGTATAAATCACGGGTATGTGATCTGAGAACGGCAATCCGTTCCTCAAAGCTCTCCTAATTTGGATTTATATATATTGTTGACTTTTATGGTCAAGGAGGATTGGAAAGGGCTGTTCTTCGTGCTGGCAACTCATTGCTGAATAAATCCTAAACTAGCACACTGAGATCTGTCAACATCTAATGTGAGATATATCCAAATTAATGGGAGTGAGGATTTAAACTCTATGGGGTATGTTTTAACTAGGTGCGATAGAGTGAAACTGGTGTTAGCAGTCCGTGGGTGTGAGGCTTGGATGAGGTGCGGAAATTTGCTTGTTAAAAGCCTCTTATACACCAGATCCTAGATTCTGCATCCTGCCTCGATTTTTAAAATTCTCAATTCAATTCAATTTTATTTGCCATATGTAACTAGTACTAGTACAAGTACAATGGAATGCTTACTCCCCGTGGGGACACATCAGCTATTCTTACAGCGCCGTGTTCAGAAAGTCAATTCAATGGCATCCAGTGGCAGTGGGAGCACGATGTCCCTCAGCCGCTCCGTCCTCCTCGTCACTGCGGCCTCCTGGGACTAGGGACAGGGTCACTGGCAAGGCTTGGAAGCTAAGCAGAGCCAGGCCTGGTTAGTACCTGGAGGGGTGACCATCAGGGAAGACTAGGTGCAGAAGGTCACGGAAGGAGCCCCGGGAGGGGCGGCTGGTGAGCAGGCCCAGGCGTTGGGCTGAAGATTGTCGGACAGGAGGAATAGTGGAAATGGAATGGCGGCGCGCACAGACGCAGCGGCTTTGCTTCTCCCAGGACGGTGCTATTTACGTTTAATGTTAATGTTATTTGTACTGGACTCATGGGAGCTTGCAAGATCACATTTCGTTGTTCATGTACTTGTGCATTGTACAATGACAAAGTTGAATTATTATTATTATCCTCCTCACTGCTGCTGGCTCCACGTGTGGTGGCCTGCTTCTCACGATCCGACCTCTGGCCACCATGCCCAGCTCCCCTCCTCCCAGTCGGACTGCGAGCTTCCCGCCAAGGAGCTGCCGGCCGATGTGCTGTAGCGGGTCGTTGTGGCTGCTGCTGCTGCTCGTTGCGCTGCGCTGCCTCCGCCCGACTCGCGGAACACATCGTCTGGATGTAAATGCTCCGGTCGCCGCAGCCTCCTCCTCACATCCCTGTTTTCAAATCTCTCCATGACCTCACCCTTTCCTATCTCTGTAACCTCCTCCGAGATCTCTGCACCCCTCCAATTCTGGCCACTTGCGCTCCTAGTGTTTATTCTATCATCTTCCGAAGTTAAGAAAGATCATGTGAGGGCATGCGATCTAACAAGTGAGCGGGAAGTTGGCAACTGGAGTTTTCTATTTGGTTCCCTGGATTGCTACAGATTACCTAGTTATTGGGCAAGTAATAGGTACACTCCAGATCATAGGGAGTGAGGAATCAACTACAGGAACGGTTTGAGACTCTGAACCCAAGGTAAAATATCTGGAGTCAAAACCCAAAAATACAACACATGTCTCTTGTGACCTCCTCAACTTCGAATGGCGGAAGAATAAACACACCATGGTGTCGAGTATAAACTACGGAACAGGTTTTCAAAAAAGTGTGACAGATAAGCTGCAGTAATAGACAGTACAGGAGCTCACTATTTTTACAGAATCTTTAACTCGTGTTTCCTCCTTGGGTACAGAAATAATGAAAGATGTGACATTTCACTAACTCAACTGATTAGACTAAGCTGGATTAGTGTCCACGCTCTTAACTCTTTTTATGTGGGAATTTGCATGGCCCACAGAATCTTGGTGTGTCGCCTTCTCGCGCTGTGTACTGGTATGAGAAATCACAGAAATCACAGAAACCCCACAGTGCAGATAGAGGCCATTTCGGCCCATCGAGCCTGCACCGACACATATCCCACCCTATCCCCATGTATTTAATCCCCCTAACACTAAGGGTTAATTTATCATAGCCAATCAACCTAACCCGCACATCTTTGGACTGGCAAACTAAGAAAGATCGCTCAAGATATATCACTGCCCCACCATTGGTGGCCGTGCCATCAGCTGCCGAGGCGCTAAACTCTGGAATTCCCTCCCTGCCTCTCTTTCCTCCTTTTAAGAGACTCCTTAAAACTTTCCTCTTTGACCAAGCTTTTGGGCACCTGCCTTAATATCGCCTCATGTAGCTCAGAGTCAGATTTTTTTTCTGATAACGCTCCTGTGAAGCGCCTTGGGATCTTTTACTACGTTAATGGCACTACATAAATGCAAGTTGTTGTTGCTGGCTGGGAATATAAAACTCTCGGACCCTTTGAAGTTATAAATTGGGATTATAGGCAAAGCAAAGATGATCATCCACTGTTAGATGAAGTTTATCAACTGAGCTTTTTCCAGATATGAGACCACAGCCCATTTCAATGTGTTACCAAGCACTGCACCTTAATTTGATAGACTGCTGGCTTTGCCCTGAAATCTGTGTTAAGTGGTTTCTATTGCTTTGCAATCAAAATGTGTTTGCATAGGGATAATGCCTTTTTAGAAGTGACCTTTTGCACACCGGACCACAAAGTGAATTGTTTCCAGCCTTGGGGTAGCAAGCTCGCAGAACCCAATTTGAAGTGACCAATCACAGTCGGTAGATATTTTAAAAGACGTTTCTTGTGACCGGATTCTTATTCTCCACAAGAGCTACTGAAGGGCATGAGAGGTCGCCGGGGGTGGAGGGAGTGAATGTTTAAGGTGGTGGATGGGGTGCCAATCAAGTGGGCTGCTTTGTCCTGGATGGTGTTGAGCTTCTTGAGTGTTGTTGCAGCCGCACTCATCCAGGCAAGTGGAGAGTATTCCATCACACTCCTGACTTGTGCCTTGTAGATGGTGGAAAGGCTCTGGGGAGTCAGGAGGTGAGACACTCGCCACAGAATACCCAGCCTTCTCACTCAGGAAGGTTTCCCCCACCGTGAGCGACTGACTGCAAATGACAAATGGGGTTCAACTTGGGGGTCTTAGACCCATAAATTAAACTTTATAGTTAGCGATCTGGGCCCTTTTTATTGTTTGAGCTTTTAATAACAATGTAATGTTTCAAAATTGAGAAATGCCTACTGAGAAAATGATTACTGTAATTATCTTCAACTCGATAAAAATTTACTTTTCATTTAGACATTAGCTTGGCTCAGTTAGTAGCACTCTGGCCTTTAAGTCAGAAGGTTATTGGTTCACAACAACATCAACTTGCATTTATATAGCACCTTTTAACTTAGTAAAACATCCCAAGGTGCTTTGCAGGAGCATTATCAGAGAAAATTTGACACTGAGCCACATGGAGATATTAGGGCAGGTGACCAAAAGCTTAGTCAACGAGGTAGGTTTTAATGAGCGAGCGAAAGGAATAGAGAGAGGCAGAGAGATTTAGGGAAGGAATCGCAGAGCTTGGGGCCTAGGCAGCCGAAGGTTTATTATTTTTAAATACGTTAAAGAAAGGTAAGTTTATTTTTAGCCCCGTTAGAAAATGTAATTTTTTCAAAAATTTAAATTATTGTTTAAAATAGTTATTTCATGTAATTTATAGTTTATTTTAAAAATGTGATTTAAAAAAAAATTATTTGAGGTTTTAGTGATGTTTTGGGGCTTATAGTATTTATAGGTTTGACAGCCCTTCCTGTCAAACTTATGAATGAAGCATTCCCTGCTACCATTGACTCTCCATGGCCCACGTGATCCCAGGGGACGCATTGAACTAACTGCACCCCTGCGCGCCGGCAGTTGGAGGAGGCCCAGGATCGGAATCCCACGCGGGCCCACAGCTCAACGGCTGGCGCGCTAGGTAAGTGCAGGTCGGGGGCTTGCACTCGCGGGAAGCCTCTGGCCCAGAAATTCAGGCCAATCTCATTTTCAGTATAATATAAATGCTAAGTCACCTGTATAAGATATTCTGAAGATAAGCACTATGGTACAACTTGCGTGTTGCATATGTTATTTTAAGTTGGACGCTTTAATTTGTTCAGATTTATATCTTAGTCAGTTGTGCATCAAAAAGAGCCTTTGCAAATATATAGCAACGTTCGCTCAAAGGTGAATGAAAACCTAAATGACAAGGTCATGAGTTCCATGCTGATGACCCCAAGTCTTAATATTGTATCATACAAACCTACAAGATTGACGGGCAGGGAAAGGCCAGCGGGCCCACCAAGACTGCCCCGTACTCCCGCTGGCCGAACATCGTGACGAAGCACTTCTTCTCTGCCCGCCCCCTCCCCCACAGTCATGTCATTCCCTTCGAGAGGAAAAAATCCCCAGGGCCAATAAGGGAAAGAATATTCTGGAAAATCCCTCTCAGACCCCCCCTTAGGTGATCGAAACCAGTCCCAGGAGACCAACTGTTCCCAATAAAGGCACTTTCAATAATGACAACAATGACAATGTGGTTTTGAGACATTATGATGATATGGTGGTGGATGAGTGTGGTTGTAGATGAGATCTTTCCCCAGATGAGATTGCTTTCAATTCGGCTACTTTTCTCCCCCTTTTAGCAATGTTATATTTTCCCCGCAAAAAATGTCCACCTTCGAGCCCTTTTATGCTGTTGTTATTTTACCACCTAATAAGATGCAATCTCTGCCCCAGTCAAGAACCGGCCCAGCTCCCTCTTGAAGGAATCGATGTGCTATGGCCCCTCATAGGGGTCATCACCAGAACCCCAATTTTTATAACAGTAATCTCAGTATCGCGGATCGACGAATGACTGGAACTTCAGTTGGCATTTTCCAAAATGTCGCAGTGTAGTGTTTTTTTAAGTATGTTTACCTGGTTCAGCTCTTGTTATTTTCCAGAAGTGGACTTGGCTTGGGACAACCTCCAAGAGGCCAAATCAGTGGTGAGTATGCTGTCCTCGGAAGGTGACGTGTTGCATTACTGAAAGAAAGAATCCATTAATATTTCTATCCACCACATAGGAGATATTGGGGGCAAGTTTTCGTCTTCTCCCCCGGTGGAGTGGATCTCCCGCCCTGTAGAGAAGCTGCACAATTTACATTCCATTGACTACAGGCACTGTGACCGATTCCAGGTGCCCCACTAAGAACCTCCTCCTGACTATGGAAGGAATATCAATCTGCCTGAATATGACAAAAATACAATCTCATCCCAACCTTTAATTAATGCCTTTAACTTTATAAAATGCTGAAATAAAATAATTTGCCCCCCCCCCCCCCATCACCTACCGCCAGGGGAAAGAGCAGGGGAGCGGGACTAATTGGATCGCTCTTTCAAAGAGCTGGCAAAAGCACGATGGGCCGAATGGCCTCCTTCTGTGCTGTATCATTCTATAATCTCACAGAGCAACTCCAGGTACTGTAGAATGAGGTTACAAAACTGCAAAAAATTCTCTCTCTCTCTTTCTCTTATTCCCTCTCTTTCTCCTTATTTCTTCTCGTAAACTTGAGGATTATCTGTATAATAATGACCTAGTAAACAGCGGTCCGTGTGGATTCAGAAGGAGAAGATCTTTTCTGAGCGACCTCCTTGGATTTATTGAGCTCAAGTGGGCGCTGTGACATGTTGTACATAGACTCCCAAAAAGCATTGACCGAGTTCCACACAAAGGGCTACTAGTTAAGATCAAGGGTGTGGGGGATTCAGGGCAAGTCTTGGGAATGGTCGACGAAATTCACTGAAGGGAAGAAAACAGTGGGTACTAGTGAGAGGAGTTCAATGTCAGGGGTTGGGGAAAGCAGTGAAGTGGAGTTCCCCAGGAATCCATGTCAGGAACACTACTGTTCAATCATGTACATAACTAGCTTGGATTCAGAAACTCAATGAAAATTCACATTTCCAAATGATGGCAAACCAGGAGGATCAGTTGATCCTGGGGAAGCAGCGCGAGTCACCCCGGTGCTCCCTGACCTACATTGTCTGCCGGTCTGGCAACGCTTCGATATTAACATTCTCCCTTCCTTGTTTTCAAAGCCCTCCATGGCCTCGCTCCATCCTATCTCTGTAACCGCCTCCAGCCCCACAACCCTCCGAGTTATCTGCGCTCCTCCAACTCTGGCCTCTTGCGCATCCCCGATTTATAATCACTCCACCATTGGCGACCGTCTGTTGCCTGGGCCCTAAGCTCTAGAATTTCCTCATTAAACCTCTCCAACTCTCCTCCTTTAAGACGCTCCTTAAAACCTACATCTTTGACCAAGCCTTTGGTCCTCTGCCCTAATATCTCCTTGTGTGGCTGGGTGTCAAATTTTGTTTGATAATCGCTCCTGTGCAGCACCTTGGGACGTTTTACTACGTTAAAGGTGCTATAGAAAGGCAAGTTGTTGTTGTTGTTGGTTCCATAGCCCTTAATACCCTGACCTAACAAAAATCTATCAATCTCAGTTTGGAAATTTTCAACTGAACCTCGGCCTCAACAGCTTTTTTTTGGGGGGAGAGAGTTTTCCAGATTTCCACTAACCCTTTGTGTGAAGAAGTGCTTCCTGACATCGCCCCTGAACGGCCTGGCTCTGATTTTAAGGTTATGGCCCCCGTGTTCTGGACTCCAGAGGAAATAGTTTCTCCACCCTAATAAGGCAGCATGGTGGCATAGTGGTTAGCACTGTTGCCTCACAGCGCCAGAGACCCGAGTTCGAATCCGGCCTCGGGCGACTGTGTGGAGTTTGCACATTCTCCCCGTGTTTGCGTGGGTTTTCTCCGGGTGCTCCGGTTTCCTCTCACAGTCCAAAGATGTGCGGGTTAGGTTGATTGGCTATGATAAATTGACCCTTAGTGTTAGGGGGATTAAATACGTGGGGTTACAGGGATAGGGTGGGATATGTGTTGGTATAGGGGTTACGGGGATCGGGTGGGATATGTGTCGGTGCAGGCTCGATGGGCCGAAATGGCCTCTATCTGCACTGCGGGGATTCTGTGATTCTGTGAATAAATCCTTTAAACATCTCGATCAGATCACCCTTTAATCTTCGATACTCGAGAGAATACAAGCCCAGTCTCTGCAACCTGTCCTCCATAATTTAACCCTTTTAGCCCCCGGGTATCATTCTGCGCTGTAACTCCTCCAAGGCCAAGATTTCTATGCTTCGGTGCGGAGCCCAGGAGTGCACGCAGTCACTCCAGATGCGGTCTGACCAGAGCCATATACAACTGCAGCACCCTTTGTGTTCCAGCCACAGTCCTGAAGTGAATGGAGAGAACCAGAGCAGCGCGATGGTTATAAGGCCTGTTAATTTATAATAGCTGCCAAGTAGTTTTACTTGTTCTAAGCATCCAGTGTTTTTCTTCAGCCGCTGAAGCGGTAATAAAATATAATTTAGGTCAGGCTAACCCAGCCTTGCAGTCCAAACTAACTAATGCGTCGAAATGCTATGCTACGGAAAACAGTGTTAATATTGCGAACAATCTATCAGGTGCATTAATATATAATGAAGTGTGTATTGTGTAGAGCAATCATATAGTCAAAGGCTCAGTCTTGTCTGGATTATACTCCCGTTGCAGGTTGCTGTATGTTAATTGAACATTAACATGACTGGGCTTGCTCACTTTTCTGCGCTATTGCTTCTTGGCAGAATTTGCAACAGTTGCTTGCCAGGACCGGCGTGGCTCAGCCGCTGTGCAATAGATTAATCTCTCCCAGGTTTTTGTCAGGTTGTAAGATTGAGACCACTCGGAAGGATTTTCGATTTTGATTTTTTTTTGTCTCTCCATCTTCGGCCCTCCTTCCCTCCCCTGAAGTTGGTCTCTTGTAGTGGGGGGGTGATTCCACCAGCAGCATCTTCCAGAGTGACTATTCCTGACGAGTCAGCCAGGGTTGAGTGTGCTGGTGGGCTATTTGACTGCAGGAGGCATTACAGCGGAGACCAGTCGGTTGTTGCTTGGCTTCCACACGTGCTCACTCTGTCACTGGACAGCAATCAGGAGCAGGAAGCCTGGCTCCATCTCAGTGGCACAAAGGCTAATGCTGAAGCACCCCCAGCAACCCAGCTAAATTACAGGGAATTACATAGAAGGTACAGCACAAACTGGCTTTTCAGCCCAACTGGTCTATGTTAGTGTTTGTGCTCCACACCAGCCTCCTCCCACCCCTCTTTATCTAACCCTGCCAGCATATCCTTCTATTCCTTTCAGTGGCTCAGTGGGCAGCGCCCTCGCCTCCGAGTCAGGAGGTTGTGGGTTCAAATCCCACTCCAGAGACGTGAGCACATAAATCTAAGCTGACACTCCCAGTGCAGTGCCGAGGGAGTGCTGCGCTGTCGGAGGTGCCGTCTTTCGGATGAGACGTTAAACCGAGGCCCTGTCTGCTCTCTCAGGTGGATGGTAAAGATCCAATGGCACTATTTTGAAGGAGAGCAGGGGAGTTGTCCCCGGTGTCCTGGGGCCAATATTTATCCCTCAACCAACATCACTGAAACAGATTACCTGGTCATTCTCACATTGCTGTTTGTGGGAGCTTGCTGTGCGCAAATTGGCTGCCGCGTTTCCCACATTACAACAGTGACTACACTTCAAAATGTACTTCATTGACTGTAAAGCGCTTTGGGACGTCCGGCGGTCGTGAAAGGCGCTATAGAAATACAAATCTTTCTTTCCTTTCTCCCCAATGTATGTTTCTAGCTTCCCCTTAAATGCATCTGTTACTCTCCTCAACTACTTCATGTAGTAGTGAGGTCCACATTCTAACCACTCGCTGGGTAAAGAAGGTTCTCCTGAATTCCCTATTCGATTATTTGGTGACTTTTATATTTATGGCCCCACGTTTTGGTCTCCCACCACCCCCCCCCCCCCCCCCGACCAGTGGAAACATCCTCTCTACGTCCTGCCATCGTTAACTCGGGCGGTGAATCTGATATGCTCTGGTCGATACGACTCCGTCATCACCAGGGAGTGCGTTCACTCACCAGATTTTTGATTCCTAATTTATCTTTCATGGATGGTTGTACTTTGATTACAACTTTTGAATCCACGTAAAATGCGTGTTATAGTTCATAAAGGCATTTGATAGGGTAGATGCAGAGAAACAATTCCCTGTGGTGGGGGAATCCAGAACAAGGGGGCATGATCTTAAAATTAGAGTTAGGCCATTTAGGAGTGAAATCAGGAAGCACTTTTTCCACAAAGAGTAGTGGAAATCTGGAATTCACACCCCCCCCCCCCCCCCCCCCCACACACAAAGTCTGCAGATCAATTCAAATTTTCAAGACTGAGATTAGTAGATCTTGTTAGGTCAGGGTATCGAGGGATATGGAGCAGTGGTGGGTAAATGGAGTTGAGATACCGATCAGCCATGATCTAATTAAATGTTGGAACAGACTAGAAGGGCTGAATGTTCCTATGTTCCACTGCTGACAGTGGTAAAGACCTCTACCCTTAATTCAGATTAGAGTCATGGGGCTCGAATTTCATCAGGCCGTTGAGGCGGGATTGGAGGCATGTGGGGGGGTTAAAATCATGAAATCAGGGGGCACGAATCTATCCCGCCTCCATGCCCGTTTCACAGGAGGCGGGTACCCGACCTGTGGTGGGAGCCACCTCCCCGAGGCGGGAAGGGGATTAATGCCAATTAACTGCCTGTTAACAGGCAGTTTTTAGCCTAATCCCTATTTTTATCCCTGAAGTGTGGGATTCTCGACGGCTCCAAACCACTCCAAGTTAGCGAGGCGGACCGTCGGGCTGAAGGGCTTGGAGGGTTCGAGATGTCCGGTGTTCAGGTGAGTGATGGGTGCATGAATGCAGAGGTAAGTGTGTTTGGTGTGTGTAAAGTGTTTAAATAAGTTTTACTTACCTTTACTTAATAATGCAGCCTTCCTTCCTTCAGGCCTTGGGAGTCCCTCATCTCACTGGCACAGAAAGCAGAATGGCCGCAAGCTGTCAAAAGTTGCAGCATTCAGCTTTCTGTTCTGGAGAGATCTCTAAATCAGCCTGAGAGGAAGGAATTAACTTAGTGTACAGATTGTCAGTGTTTGACAGCTTCACAGAGCTGTCAAACGCTGATATTTCATCTGTCAAAAGCTCTTGACAGATGAAATATCAATCTGTGACGTCACCTGTTGCCGGGTGGCCCTTAATTGGCCTGCTGAGCCCACTGGGCGGGCTCAACAAGGTCAATCAAGTGAAAAACGTGTGGGTTGGCCACAACTCGATGGAGGCGGGACTACAACCCCAAAAGTGTGAGTCCCGCCTCCTACATGCCTCCATTGATAAAATCCAGCCCTTAGAGTCATAGAGTTATACAGCACAGAAAGAGGCCCTTTGGCCCATTGTGTCCACGCCGGCCATCAAGCCCTATCCTAATCCCATTTTCCAGCACTTGGTCCATAGCCTTGTATGCTATGGCATTTCAAGTGCTCATCCAAATGCTTCTTGAATGTTGTGAGGGTTCCTGCCTCTACCACCCTTTCAGGCAGTGAGTTCCAGATTCCAACCACCCTCTGGGTGAAAAAGTTTTTCCTCAAATCCCCTCTAAACCTCCTGCCCCTTACTGTGAAACTATGCCCCCTCTACTAAGGGGAAAAGTTCCTTTCTATCTACCCTATCTATGCCCCTCATAATTTTGTACACCTCAATCAGGTCCCCCCTCAGTCTTCTCTGCTCTAAGGAAAACAACCCCAGCCTGTCCAGTCTCTCTTCATAGCTGAAGCGCTCCAGCCCAGGTAACATCCTGGTGAATCTCCTCTGCATCCCCTCCAATGCAATCGCATCCCTCCTATAGTGTGATTCTTTGTCCTGTTCTCATGCTCCTATTAGCTTCATCCCTCTCATAACTAGCACTCCCAGCAGTTGAAAATGAAGCATCAATTGTTGACATGTCCCATTCTCCTGCTGGGATTACAGAGGAAGAGCCACGGAAATGGCACTTATGCTATTTTCCCAGGGATTCCACAACTCTTCTGGTGAAGTGACGGCGGAAGAGCGTAAATTCACTCTCTCTTCCTCCGCCCCCCCCCCCCCCGTGCCCACATTGAACATGTAACGGAGGTTTCAGAACAGGCTACCCCAGTAACTGAATCTGTCTAGAGCTGCTCCAATACAACGACGTCACCCCTTTGAACCTGGTGCATCACATGGCTGTGGCCCTGGGGAATCCAGTTAATTTTTTAGACCAGACGAGACGTGTTTGTTCCTGGCGGGCCTCCCTGCTCCTCGTAAATTGAGTTGAATCAGTCTGGAAGATGCAAGAGGAGGCTCTTTCCTCACTCCTGGTGCCAGGGGACCATATTGACAATAACAGAAAAATTTGATCATCCCCTGCTCTGAAACCGGGCCTCTGGGTTCACCCTGAAGCAAAGTCTTTACTCGATTTTAAAATTCTCATCCTTGTTTTCAAATCCTTCCAAGGCCTCATTTCCCCGCCCCCCCCATCTCTGTTACCCCCTCCAGTCCTACAACCCTCCGAGATCTCTGTGCTCCTCCAATTCTGGCCTCTTGCGCATCCCTGATTTTAATTTCTCCATCATTATCGGCTGTGCCTTCAGCTGCCTTGGGCCCTAAGCTCTGGAATTCCTTCCCTGAACCTCTCCACCTCTCTTCCTTTTAAGATGCTCCTTAAAACCTACCTCTTTGACCAAGTTGTCCAAGTATCTCCTTATATGGCTTGGTGTCAAATTTTTGTTTAATAACTGCTCGTGTGAGGCGCCTTGGGACATTTTATTACGTTAAAGGGTGGTATATAAATGCAGCTTGTGGTTGTTGTTACTTGAGAGGATTCGTTTGTGCAATTCCGTCTCGTTCTACGGGAATCCTTCCGGTGATGTTTCTTGGACTATTGGCTATCGTTGTGCATCTGTGATACGCTTATCAATTACTTCATAAAAGGTGATGAGTCGAAGAAGAGATGATGAGTGGAAAGAAGAGATGAATAAGGCTTTTATTAGCTAAGAAGAGACCATGCTTCTTCGTGAGTGACTGAACAAGTCTGAACGAAACCCACACAGTGGTGGGTGGAGTCAGCTGAGGCATGCCTCCATACACAGCGCCACCCAGAGGTGGCAATATACAATACAGTGGTTTACCACATTCACCCCTTGTTTAATGTGAAGTCCGGCGGGGTGAAGGGTACTACAAGTTAAGTCTATCAGGAGGCCTTGTCTGACGTCCTGATCGTCGTGGTGGCGGCGGTGGTGTTGCAGCATCCGACGTCGGGTCTGGTGTCTGGGTGGTTGGCGAAGATTCCTGGGGCTTTGGCATGCCGTCTGCAGGGGTTGGGTTGGGAGGGGTGGTGGGGGATAACAGTGGTAAGGGGGATAACGGTGGTAAGGGGGATGACGGTGGTAATTCAGGGGTACCCGAGGGTGCGAGATCTCGTATGGAGACCGTGTCCTCCCGCCCGTCTGGGTATGTCACCCAGGCATACTGGGGGTTGGCGTGTAGGAGGTGCACCCGCTCGACCAGGGGGTCCGTTTTATGCGTCCTCACGTGCCTCCGCAGTAGGACGGGCCCAGGAGAAGTCAACCATGCCGGTAGCGAGGTTCCCGATGTAGACTTCCGGGGGAAAACGAACATTTTCTCATGAGGGGTCGCATTAGTGGCAGTACAAAGCAGTGACCGAATGGAGTGAAGCGCTGCAGGGAGGACCTCCTGCCAGCGGGAGGTCGGAAGGCCCTTCGATTTTAGTGCTAAGAGGACTGCCTTCCAAACCGTCGCGTTCTCCCTTTCCACCTGGCCGTTCCCCCGGGGGTTGTAACTGGTGGTCCTGCTCGTGGCGATACCTCTTGTTAGCAGGTACTGCCGAAGTTCGTCGCTCATGAACGATGAGCCCCTGTCGCTATGTATATAGCTGGGGAACCCGAACAGAGCGAAGATGTCATTCAGACACTTGATGACCGTGGTACTGGTCATGTCTGGGCAAGGGATGGCAAAGGGGAAACGGGAGTACTCATCAACTATGTTGAGGAAGTACACATTGCGGTCAGCGGAGGGGAGGGGCCCTTTAAAATCGACGCTCAGGCGTTCGAAGGGGCGGGTGGCCTTGATCAGGCTTGCTCTGTCCGGCCTATAGAAGTGCGGTTTGCACTCGGCGCAGATTTGGCAGCTCTTGGTCATGGTCCTGACCTCCTCGATGGAGTAGGGCAGGTTACGGGATTTGATAAAATGGAAAAACCTGGTGACCCCCGGGTGGCAGAGGTCATTGTGGAGGGACTGCAGCCTATCACTCTGCGCGTTGGCGCATGTACCACGTGATAGGGCATCTGGGGGCTCATTGAGTTTCCCTGGCCGATACAAGATATCATAATTGTAGGTGGAGAGTTCGATTCTCCACCTCAAGATCTTGTCGTTCTTGATTTTACCCCTCTGCTTATTATTAAACATAAAAGCTACTGAACGCTGGTCAGTGAGCAGGGTAAATCGTTTCCCGGCCAGGTAATGCCTCCAGTGACGCACCGCTTCTACAATAGCCTGGGCCTCCTTTTCGACGGAGGAGTGTCTCGTCTCGGGGCCCTGGAGGGTCCTTGAGAAAAAGGCCACGGGTCTGCCCGCCTGGTTAAGGGTCGCGGCTAGGGCGAAGTCGGAGGCATCGCTCTCCACTTGGAAGGGGATGGACTCATCCACCGCGTGCATTGCGGCCTTCGCGATATCGTTCTTGATAAGAGTGAAGGCTGCACACGCCTCTGGTGTCAGGGGGAAGGAGGTGGCTTTGATGAGGGGCCTGGCTTTGTCTGCATAGAGGGGCACCCACTGGGCGTAGTAGGAGAAAAACCCCAGGCATCTCTTCAGTGCTTTTTGGCAGTGGGGAAGGGGTAGCTCCATTAGGGGGCGCATTCTGTCGGGGTCGGGCCCGATGACTCCGTTCTCCACCACGCAGCCGAGGATGGCCAGGCGCTTGGTGTGAAACATACATTTTTCCTTATTGTACGTTAGGTTCAGCCGTTGGGCCGTACGGAGGAAATTTGCTAGATTAACGTCGTGGTCCTGCTGGTCGTGGCCGCAGATGGTGACGTTATCCAAATAGGGGAAGGTTGCCCGCAGTGCGTTCTGGTCAACCATTCGGTCCATCTCCCTTTGGAAGACCGAAACCCCGTTGGTGACGCCGAAGGGGACCCTAAGGAAGTGGTAGAGGCGGCCGTTTGCCTCGAAGGCAGTATACTGGCGGTCCTCATGGCGGATGGGCAGCTGGTGGTACGCTGACTTAAGGTCGATGGTGGAGAATACTTTGTATTGCGCAATCTGATTGACCATATCAGATATGCGAGGGAGTGGGTACGCGTCCAGCTGGGTGTACCGGTTTATGGTTTGGCTGTAATCGATTACCATGCGGCGTTTTGCAGTGGTTTTAACGACTACAACCTGGGCTCGCCAGGGGCTAGTGCTACCTTCGATAATGCCCTCCTTCAAGAGCCGCTCCACCTCAGAGCTGATAAAAGCTCTGTCCCCGGCACTGTACCGCCTGCTTTTGGTAGCGATGGGTTTACAGTCGCGGGTGAGGTTAGCGAACAGGGGAGGGGGGGGGACTTTTAATGTGGAAAGGCTGCAGGTGGTTTGCAGCGGGCGATTTAAAAGTTGTTGGTTGCAGACTGTGAGTGGGGGGAGGGGTCCACCGTATGCTAGTGTGACACTCTTAAGGTGGCACTGAAAATCCAACCCTAGCAGGACGGCAGCGCAAAGACGGGGCAGGACTAGCAGTTTAAATTTTTGATATTCAGTGCCCCCTACTGACAGGGTCACCACACAGTAGCCGCTGATGTCCATTGACTGGGACTTGGACGCCATAGAAATGCGATGGTGCGTTGGCAGAATCGTGAGGGAGTGGCTACGTACCGTGTCGGGGTGGACGAAACTCTCTGTGCTCCCGCTGTCGATCAGGCAACTGGTGGCGCGGCCGTTTACCGCGATATCCATCATGGAGCTGGATAGATGGTGAGGGTGGCCTTGATCCAGCGTCACGGAGGCCAGTATGTGGCTTAGTGAGTCACTATAGTCATCCGCCGAGACGGTGGTCGGTTCCGGTGACGAAATGGCGGTTGAGTGCGTTGGATACGATGGCGGCGGATGCCATGTGGCCGGGGGTACACAAAATGGCGGATAAGATGGCTGCTCCCACGGCCCGCACGCTGCGCTGCTGGCTGGCTTCCCCTTGCAGGCGTTAGCGTAATGGCCTTTCTTCCCGCAGCCCGAGCAGGTAGCTGTCTTAGCTGGGCAGTGCGCTCTGGGATGTTTTAACTGGCCACAGAAATAGCATTTTTGGGCCTGGTTACTGGGCATCGAAGCAGTTCTTACCGGAGGCTGCTGTCTCGGTTGGGTCGCTGCAGCGGTTGGTGCCGGGGGCGGCGGTCCCGTGTCCCACGGTTTCGATTGCCATGTCTCGGCGCCGTTACGGGGGTATGCCTCGAGGTTTCGGTGGGCCTCCTCTAACGAGAGCGCAAGGGCAATGGCCGTCTTCAGGTCGGGTTCCTTGCTTTCTAGCAGTCTCTGCCGGGTGTGGTCTGACTGGAGGCCCCTGACGAAGGCATCACAGGCGAGTCCCTGCGCGTGCTCCACAGCCGTTACCGCTTTACAATCGCAGTCTCTGCAGAGTGCCAGTAGCGCCCGTGCAAATGCCCCTACCGATTCTCCCGGTTGCTGCCTGCGGGATCCCAAGAGGTGTCGGGCGTAAATTGTGTTCACTGGGCGCGTATATTGCCCTTTTAGTAGCTCGAGGGCCGCCACGTACGTATTAGAGTCCCGGATTAGCATATATACTTGATGGCTCACCTGGGCGGTCAAAATTTTCAGTTTGTGATCCTCCTCTGTAACCTGTGAGATTGCGAGGAAGGATTCAAAGCAGCTCAGCCAGTGTTCAAACTTGGCTGATGCACCCACATCTTGAGGGTCGAGGTCCAGGCGTGGTGGTCTGAGGGCTCTCAGCAATGTCTGCTGTATCCGTTGCTGTTGTTGCTCCTCAGGTGTCGCCATTTAACTTTTAGCTAATAAAATTGATACGCTTATCAATTACTTCATAAAAGGTGATGAGTCGAAGAAGAGATGATGAGTCGAAAGAAGAGATGAATAAGGCTTTTATTAGCTAAGAAGAGACCATGCTTCTTCGTGAGTGACTGAACAAGTCTGAACGAAACCCACACAGTGGTGGGTGGAGTCAGCTGAGGCATGCCTCCATACACAGCGCCACCCAGAGGTGGCAATATACAATACAGTGGTTTACCACAATCTGCTTGTAATGTGTGCTAGGGTTTGTAATTTCTTTTTTTCAAATTACCCTGGGTTCTGACCTGAATCGTTAGCTTTTTGGTTTCTCTCTTTCTGCACTTGCTAAGTGTTTCTCTGGGGCTTTCTTTTTCTGTTTCTGGGTGTTGTCCCCTTTCACCGTTTGTGTGTGGCGGTCACTATCTTCCTTCTTCTCTTAGGCAGTCCCTCGGAACCGAGGATGACTTGCTTCCACATTAAAAATGAGTTCTCAGGTGACTGATGAGCCCAATGCGGGACCTGCAGTCTCTGTCACAGGTGGGGCAGACGGTGGTTGAAGGGGCGGGTGGGTGGGGTGCTTGGGTTGACGTGCGTTCCTTGCGCTTGGCTTCAGCTTGCTCCTAGCGAAGAGACTCGAGGTGTTCGGCGCCTTCCCGGATGCTTCTCCTCCACTTTGTGCGGTCTTGGGCCAGGGATTCCCAGGTGTCGGTGGGGGTGTTACACTTTTTCAAGGAGGCTTTGAGGGTGTCCTTGAAGCGATTCCTCTGCCCACCTGGGGCTCTCTTGCTGTGTCGGAGCTCTGAGTAGAGCGCTTGTTTTAGGAGTCTCGTATCGGGTATGCGGACGATGTGTCCCGTCCATCGGAGCTGATCGAGCGTGGTCAAAGCTTTGATGCTGGGGATGTTGGCCTGAGCAAGAACACTGATGTTGGTGCGCCTATCCTGCCAATGGATTTGCAGGATCTTGTGGAGGCAGCGTTGGTGGTACCTCTCCAGTGCTTTGAGGTGCCTGCTGTACATGGTCCATGTCTCTGAGGCATACAGGAGGGCGGGTATCACTACTGCTCTGTAGACCATGAGCTTAGTGCCGGGTTTGAGGTCCTGGTCTTCAAATGCTCTCTTCCTCAGGCGACCGAAGACTGCACTGGCACACTAAAGGCGGTGTTGGACTTCATTATCGACGTCTGCCCTTGTTGACAGTAGGCTCCCGAATTATAGAAAGTGGTCCACGTCATTATCTGCAGCTCTACCTGTTAGCAGGTGGGCTCTCACCCAGCTGGAGGTGTTTGCTCAGCTTCACAAACCCATGAAAATGAAAGACAAACAGAGTCGGCCTCACTAGACTGAATGGATCGCGCTTACTATGTTTATTTAGAGCCACAACACCTTTGTGCAAATCCAGTCTTTTCTTTGCGAATGGTTTTGTTCAGCCGATGGGATGTGTCTAATGATCTGAATTTTATTTTCTTAATAATCATCAGTGAGCCCAAAACATCTAATTATATCTGTAATCTCGCAACAAACCTTCCATCTGCAGGCACTTCTTGTCTGCACCGTTTGAATTTCTGTTCTTATGCTCTTCTCGCGCTGTGCTTTTTCCTGCCAACTTTCCGTGATAATTTTCAACTTTTCTTAAATAGGATTTGCATTTCTATAGCGCCTTTCACAACCTCAGGACGTCCCAAAGTGCTTTCCAGACAATGATGTACTTTTTTGAAGTGTGGTCACTTGTAATGTGGGAACTGCAGCAGCCAATTTGCGCACAGCAAGCTCCCACAAACAGCAATGTGATAATGACCAGATAATCTGCTTTAGTGATGCTGATTGAGGGAGATAGCACAAAGGAAGGTGTTTGTGGTGGTTGAAGGTCAATCCTCACAGCCCCAGGACATCGCTGCAGGAGTTCCTCAGGGCAGTGTCCTAGGCCCAACCATTTTCAGCTGCTTCATCAATGACCTTTCCTCCAACATAAGGTCAGAAATGGGGATGACTGCACAGTGTTCAGCACCATTCGCAACTCCTCAGATAATGAAGCAGTCCATGCCCGCATGCAACAAGACTGGGACGACGCTCAGGCTTGGGCTGATAAGTGGCAGGTAACATTCGCGGTCCAGAAGTGCCAGGCAATGACTATCTCCAACAAGCGAGAGTCTAACCACCTCCCCTTGACATTCAACAGCATTACCATCGCCGAATCCCCCACTATCAATATCCTGGGGGTCACCATTAACCAGAAACTTAACTGTTTATGTGGCTGGTCAAGAGCAGGTCAGAGGCTAGGTATTCTGTGGCGAGTGTCTCGCCTCCTAACTCCCCAAAGGCTTTCCAGGGAATTATAGACCAGTTAGCCTAACATCTGTTGTTGGGAAATTGCTAGAGTCTATAATTAACTGACTGAACACCTCTCAAATTTTCAGTTGATCAGAGAGCCAGCATGGATTTGTGAAAGGTCGGTCATGCCTGACAAACCTGATTGAACTTTTTGAAGAGGTGACTAAAGTAGTGGACAGGGGAATGTCTATGGATGTTATTTATATGGACTTCCTGAAGGCATTTGATAAAATGCCACATAAAAGACTGTTAACTAAAGTTTGCCCATGTAATTGAGGGCAAATTATTGATCTAGTTAGGAAATTGGCTGAGCAGCAGGAGACAGGCAGTAGGGATAATGGGCAGGTACTCAAATTGGCAGGAGGTGACTAGTGGTGTCCCGTAGGGATCTGTGTTGGGGCCTCAACTATTCACAGTATTTATTAACGACTTAGATGATGGCATAGAAAGTCATATATCCTAATTTGCCGATGACACAAAGATCGGTGGCATTGTAGGCTGTGTAGATGGAAGCATAAAATTACAAAGGGCTATTGATAGAATAAGTGAATGGACAAAACTGTGACAAATGGATTTCAATGTAAGCAAATGTGAGGTCATCCACTTTGGACCTAAAAAGAATAGAACAGGGTACTTTCTAAATGGTAAAAAGCTAAAAACAGTGGAGGTCCAACGAGACTTGGGGGTTCAGGTAGATAGATCATTAAAATGTCATGAACCGGTACAGAAAATAATCAAAAAGACTAATGGAATACTGGCCTTTGAATCTAGAGTACAAGGGGGTAGAAGTTATGCTGCAGCTGTACAAAGCCCTGGTTAGACCGCACCCGGAGAACTGTGAGCAGTTCTGGGCACCACACCTTAGGAAGGATATATTGGCCTTGGAGGGAGTGCAGCGTAGGTTTACCAGAATGATACCCGGACTTTAAGGGTTAAGTTATGAGGAGAGATTACACAAACTAGGGTTGTATTCCCTAGAATTTAGAAGGTTAAGGGGTGATCTGATCGAAGTTTTCAAGGTATTAAGGGGAAAATAGGGCAGATCGAGAGAAACTATTTCTGCTGGTTGGGGATTCTGGGACTAGGGGGCATAGTCTAAAAATTAGAGCCAGACCTTTCAGGAATGAAATTAGGAAACACTTCTACACACAAAGGGTGGTAGAAGTTTGGAACTCTCTTCCGCAAACGGCAATTGATGCTAGATCAATTGTTAATTTTAAATCGGAGATTGATAGCTTTTTGTTAACCAAAGGTACTAAGGGATATGGGCCAAAGGCGGGTATATGGAGTTAGATCACTGATCAGCCATGATCTCATTGAATGGCGGAACAGGCTCGATGGGCTGAATGGCCTCCTGTTCCTATGATCCTATGCTGTAATTGCACCCTCCTGGTAGGAGGGTGCAATTACAACGTGATAAGTTTACATACAGTTCCCATTATAAATGTGGACATAGGAATTTCAACTGGGAATGCAAAAAATAACACAGAATATATGACTGAATGACATCTACATGCCCTGGTCCAATGATCCCCCTTTCCTCTAACCCGCTTCACCTGAAGGCTGCACTTAGTCTTAAGTCGTGTGTGTAACACCAAGGGAGATCGACTAGTTGTAATTGAAATGGTTCCACTTCTCACTCCTCCATGGTACACTATGGCGGTAGTTTGGGATGAATATTTCCCTTTGCTCTTGGCATATTACATAAAGGGGCAGTAAAATCCATGGTACATTCTTGCTGACTGTACTCCAGGTCCTGATGGGAGAGGAGGACAACAAAGCACAGAACAAATTGTGCTGCCCATTATTGAGTGAGCAGCGTCGTCATACTTTTTGCCAGAGAATAGTGTCAGAGGAATGGAGTGTTTGGCAGTGGGGCCGACTGGTCGGGCTGGAGGAGGTTCCCGAGATGAGGAGGGGGCGAGGTCATGGAGGGATTTAAACATGAGCGTGAGAATTTAAAATTATATAATGGGGGAGGCATGAGGAGACTAAAAACACAAACATCACTATAACAGATTATCTGGTCATTATCACATTGCTGTTTGTGGGAGCTTGCTGTGCGCAAATTGGCTGCCGTGTTTCCTACTTTACAACAGTGACTACACTTCAAAAGTACTTCATTGGCTGTAAAGCGCTTTGGGACATCCTGAGGTTGTGAAAGGCGTTCTAGAAATGCAAGTCTTTCTCTTATATGTAAAACGCATACAGGGTGCAATATTCTGCAGTAATCGAGAACAAAATTAGTCTGAGCCTCTGGGTCAGCTGTGTCATGCAGCATCACTTGGGTTAAGTGACATGATCTGATGGTGGAACCTTCAGTCCAATGATGTCCATCAGGATTTCTGCCACGAGAATCACAGAAATCACACAGTGCAGATAGAGGCCATTTCGGCCCATCGAGCCTGCACCGACACATATCCCACCCGATCCCCGTAACCCCTACACCAACACATATCCCACCCTATCCCCGTAACCCCACGTATTTAATCCCCCCTAACACTAAGGGTCAATTTTTTATCATAGCCAATCAACCTAACCCGCACATCATTGGACTGTGGGAGGAAACCGGAGCACCCGGAGAAAACCCACGCAAACACGGGGAGAATGTGCAAACTCCACACAGACAGTCACCTGAGGCCGGATTCGAACCCGGGTCCCTGGCGCTGTGAGGCAACAGTGCTAACCACTATGCCACCGTGCTGGAAAGTACTTGCTGAAAATGGACTCAAACGGATTTGCTCGCCGTTTCCCGCTTTTCCCATCTCTAAACTTCATTAAATATTACTTTCAATGACGCAGGTTAACGTGTGTTTGAAGACAGCAATTCTGAGCTTGTGTAATGTCAACGAGCTGCTTACCATGTCATCCCAACCCTGCTGTGTTGCTGCCTTGTGAGCCGATCCGCCCTGTGTGCTATCATGTTTCACGCACTGCTTCCTTTAACAATCAGGCAATAGATCTTGATTTTGTTCATAAAATTGCTTAAACGAAATATATAATTCTCAAATATAAATTGGAACATGACAGAATAAGACCAAAAGCCCTATAAAGAGTCATGGAATATTGAACGTGGTGATTTAGAATCTTATGACTTCACATTTCGAGTTGTGAGCAATATTTTGCCTGGCAGAAATAAGCTTGTTTGATTTTTAAGAGCCATTGGGGTAGAGCTTGACTTTGGGTGCTAGTGAGTCAGCAGCCCGTTAGAGTCGATGGAAATAAAACTGGGGAGAGATGTCAAAGGGGCTTCCGACTTGCAGTCACCCGTTTTACACTATCGCGCTCAGTCAAGTTCGACCCGATTGTATTTTGGTTCTGCTGGTTCTGCAGTAGACTCCGTATTGCGAGGATAATGTGCATGGCACCCGATTTTTATTTTTAATTGCCTTGTTCATTCCCAGTTACAGCAGATTGAAAACAAGTTGAATTTCGAAGAGGATGACCTTCTTCCGGAACTGAGCATTCGAAAACGCTTACAGTCCGAGGCATCTGGTGAGATCAAAGCGAAGGAGGTTTCTCATAGAATGATACAGCACAGAAGGAGGCCATTCGGTCCATCGTGCCTGTGCTGGCTCTCTGGTAGAGCTATCCAATTAATCCCACCCTCCCCTGCTCTTCCCCATAGCCTTGTACTTTTTTCCCTTCATGTATTTATCCAATTCGCTTTTGAATGTTGCTATTGAATCTGCTTCCACCGCCCTTTCAGGCCGTGCGTTCCAGATCACCACAACTTGCTGTGTAAAAAATTATTTCCTCATGTCGCCTCTGGTTCTTTTGCCAATCGCCTTAAATCTGTGCCCTCTGGTTACCGACCCTTCTGCCACCGGGAACAGTTTCTCCTTATTTACTCGATCCAAACCATTCACGATTTTGAACACCTCCAACAAATCTCCGCTTAATCTTCTCTGCTCTAAAGAGAACAACCCCAGCTTCTCCAGTCTCTCCACGTAACCGAAGTCCCTCATCCCTGGAACCATTCTCGTAAATCTCTTCTCAATGCTTCGTTCCTCTTGCTGTAGATTTTGATTGAATGTTTGCGGAGAAAGTGTGAAAAGGGGACTTGCCTGGGAACAAAGCATGAAAACGAGACTCTAAAAAATCAGCCCCAAGAGGGGTCCAGATTCAATACTGGCAAGAAGAGCCAAATGACCACCACCTGCGCTAAAATTCCTATGTTTCTATTCAATGAACAGCGTTGAGGGTGTTACTGCAAAGTATTCCACAATTGATCAGGGTCATAGGCAATGTTCCCGCTAAGGAGCGTGCATGCATGGCCGCGCAGTGATCTGCAAGGTCCCGCGCAGGCCGCTCACTGGCTTTTACATTGTAAATACTGCACATGTGCAGAAATTTAAAGTGACCACGCATTAAAAGAAACAGGCTGCACAGAACATAGCGCAGTTTACAGGGAACATTGGCGATAGGATATTTTACAACTGGGGCAGAGCTGCAGGGTACTTTGCGTCTGTGTAGGGCAAGATGGTACGGGGCGAATCGCAATTGTCCGAAGGGGTGGGGGGGCGAATTGCTACAGCTGATGCATGTAAACAACATGGTAAATGAGTTCTTAAAGGGACACCTTTACTACTTCACTAGGCATAGTGACAACAGCGAGTTTCTTCCCTGCACCTATCACAGGGAGCCAACTTGATCCTTAACGTAAGAAAACTACTAGGCACTTGGTTTAAGCGTTAAACAAAGCTTTAATCAACTGTTTTACAACATGGAGGTCTAGTTGTGTCCTTCACTAGTTCCTGTTAAGAATGTCCTGCACAAGCTGGGCCTGTGCCCGAGTATTTATACTCTCCCTGGACAGCGCCACCCGCAGGCCACTCAGTATTATTTCATAAGTCTTTCTTTCATGAATGACTGATTCATGTCAATCCTCGTTAGGCCAACTTGGCCCAGTAGAACCTATTGAGGTTGCACTGGTCTGGTCATTTCCATGTGTGAGCTCTTTCTCAGATCAGTTGCCATTGCTGACTGTACACCACTGTTTGTGTGCCTCTATCTGGCACCCATGTGGGATTTAGCATTGATGTGGAATTCTTATGGGTGGTGGTGAGAATTGGAGTCCATATATTGGTGAGGTGGTGCTGGGGTATGTTGTCTAGATTAGGGTTTTAGGGGGGCTCTATTTGATGGCTGTTGCAATCCCAATGTTAACCTCTGGTGGATTGGTAAGATCTTCAGTCAGTCCCTGTTGCCTATTTTTATAGTGGCCCCCAATGGTATGTAAAAGATTTGATCTGGGAATCCGAGTCAAGATCTGCTGCAATGCTGATGCACTTTTTTGCCCAGTTTTGAGATACTGGGGGTGACTTTGGTCTCTCTACGGCTCCATTTATCGGCAGAAGCGTGACCAAAATTGCAGTGCGAGGCCGACCGTCACCATCGCGCGCGCTGTGATTTTTGGAACAGCCCGTGAACTCGATAACCAGACCTCCCGTCCGAAACCAGCAGGAGCCAGATTGCTACATGTAACCCGGGTTCTATGATGGTCTCACCCCATTTAGATACTGCGTTCAATTCTGGGCACAGCACCTCCGGAAGGAGGTATTGGCCTTGGAGGGGGTGCAGCGCAGATTCTCCAGAACGATACTGGGGCTCAAAAGGTTAAATTAGGAGGGCAGGATGCATGCATCCATGGCTAAGTGACAGGTGACAGAGAGTAGTGGTGAACGGTTGTTTTTTCGGACTGGAGGAAGGTATACAGTGGTGTTCCCCAGGGGTCGGTACTAGGACCACTGCTTTTCTCAATATATATCAATGACTTGGGTGTACAAGGCACAATTTCAAAATTTGCAGGTGACACAAAACTTGGAAGTATAGTGAAAAGTGAGGAGGATAGTGACAGACTTTAAGAGGACATAGACAGGCTGGTGGAATGGGTGGACACGTAGAGAAGTGCAAAGTGATACATTTTGGTAGGAAGAATGAGGAGAAGCAATTTAAACTAAAGGGTACAATTCTAATTGGGTCCATGAACAGAGAGACCTGGAGGTATATGTGCACAAATCATTGAAGGTGGCAGGGCAGGTTGAGAAAGTGGTTAAAAAGCTTACGGGATCCTGGGCTTCATAAATAGAGGCATAGAGCTGGATTTTGCCAGCCCTGGGGAGGTGGGTTTGGAGGCGGGACTGCTGGGAAAATGGCAGAATTTGGGGGCGGGTGCCCAACCCGCCCCCAACCCGCCTCCATGCCATCTTGCCAGGAGGCGGGTAGCTAACAGGCAGTTTTTTGGCTAATCCCTATTTTGAACCCTGAAGTGTGGGTTTCCCAACGACTCCGAACCTCGCCAGGGTCAGCGAGGCGGGCCGGGGTTCGGAGGGGCCCGAGATGTCCGGTGTGCAGGTGAGTAATGGGTGCATGCGTGCAGAGGTAAGTGTGTGAGGTGTGTGTAAAGTGTTTTAATAAGTTTTACTTACCTTTACTTCTTCCTGCAGGCTTCCTCCCTTCAGGTCTCGGGAGTCCCTCAGCTCACCAGCACAGAAAGCAGAATGGCCGCTGAACTGTCAAAAGCTGCAGCCTTCTGCTTTCTGGTCAGTAAGGCTTTCTAATTGAATCTTGAGTAAAGACACAATTTAGAAGACAGATTGTCAGTGTTTGACAACTTCACAGAGCTGTCAAACGATGACATTTCATCTGTCAAAGGCTCTTGACAGATGAAACGGCACTCGCTGATGTCACCTGTAACTGGCTTTCCCTTAATTGGCCTGGGCGGGCTTAACAAGGTCAATCAAGGGAAAATAGCGTGGGTTGGCCACAAGTTGATGGAGGCGGGACTAAAACCCAACAAGTGGGAGTCCCGCCTCCAAAAGCTCCCCATTGACAAAATCCAGCCCATAGAGTACAAAAGTGTAGAAATTATGATGAACCTTTATAAAACACTGGTTCGGCCTCAACTGGAGTATTGTGTCCAATTCTGGGCTTTAGGAAGTATGTGAAGGCCTTAGCGAAAGTGTAGAAAAGATTTACAAGAATGGTTCCAGGAATGAGGGACTTCAGTTACGTGGATAGACTGGAGAAGCTGGGGTTGTTCTCCTTGGAGCAGAGAAGGTTGAGAAGATATTTGATAGAGGTGTTCAAAATCATGAGGGGTTTGGACAGAGTAGATGGAGGGAAACTGTTCCCATTGGCAGAAGGGTCGAGAACCAGAGGACACGGATTTAAGGTGATTGGCAAAAGAACCAAAGGCAACATGAGGAAAAGCTTTTTTACTCAGCGAGTGGTTAGGATCTGGAATGCACTGCCTGAAAGGGTGGTGGTTGCAGATTCAATCGTGGCTTTCAAAAGGGAATTGGATAAGTACCTGAAGGAAAAAAATTTGCAGGGCTACGGGGAAAGGGCGGGGGAGTGGGACTAGCTGAAGTGCTCTTGCAGAGAGCTGGCACGGGCTCGACGGGCCAAATGTACTCCTTCCGTGCTGTAACCATTCTATGATTCTATTGAAAAAAGCTGGTATCAGTAAAAGTCACCATGAAGCTGTCGGATTGTCATTCAAAAAAAGAAACCGGTCTGGGTTTATATGCGACTCCAATCCCACACCAACGTGGTTGACTCTTTCTGAAGTGTCCCAGCATCAAAACCGCTACCAGTGGTTTAAGAAGAAGGCCCACCACCAACTTCTCAGGGATGGACCATAAATGCCAGCCATGCCAGCGACGCCCACATCCTGAGGCTGATTAACAGCGCAGTTGGTATCGGTGGTTCGAGTCCAAAATCCGCTGGGAACATAGCGAGGGGTTGCCACCATCTCGGCTACTAGAAACTGAGGTGTGAATAGTCTCTCTCGCCAGCTGTATGGCAAAATGTAATATTTTTTAGAAAGGAGGGTATTGGGCACTCTGCGGTGGGGTGGGGGTTACTCAATTGAGATGGAGCGGGACTACTTCTTCATGGGCGGGTCAAGGTCGCTTTCATTCGCTGCTTGATGTAAGCTGAAGGACTGTCGTTGGTACCAACTCCGCATTGTGGGATGGGCTATAAATAATCAACAGGTCCAGGAACATAATAATGGGTTGGGACAGGTTAGGACTTGTTCTGGAGTAAACTGCTCTGCAAGCCGCTGACCTACGGAGAGAGAGAGACTGAAAATATTTCAGTGTATTTTCTTTTAAAGCTTTCAAAACGTAAGTGAAAGTATTGACGGGTGATTCAAAAGCCGGCCATTTACACCCGATTGCAGTAGATGGTCTGCTTGGGTTGAATTATACCAGCAGGCTTTTGAAGTGGTTACCGTGCCAATATAATATGCTCTTGTTGTAGGATGCAGTGTAAAGGGTGCTGGCAGCATTTCAAACCAAGGAGGTTCCCCACAACAACCAACTTCCCTGAGAAGCTGTGGACCTGACGAGCACAGTGCCCCAAGTCCCAAGTGGACCCCTTCCTCAAGCAGGTAAACACATTTGTTTTCTGTTGTTGATTTTATTGCAGCAATTTGGGACTTTCCCCTCACAGAATTGAGAGGGCAAAAGTTTAAAATGTAAGACTTTGCAAGTTTGGTGAATGAATCATAGAATCTTACAGGTTTCCGCCCTTGCCACAGTACTGAAACGGCTCTCATCAAAGTCACAAATGACATCCTTTGCGACTGGGACAAAGGTAAACTATCCCTCCTCGTCCTCCTTGACTTGTTTGCAGCCTTTGACACGGTTGACCACTCCATCCTTCTCCAACGCCTCTCCACCGTCGTCCAGCTGGGTGGGACTGCACTCACCTGGTTCCATTCTTATCTTTCTAATCGTAGCCAGAGAATCACCTGCAACGGCTTCTCTTCCTGCTCCCACATCGTTACCTCTGGTGTCCCCCAAGGACCTATCCTTGGCCCCCAATATTAAATATTGGGAAGATCGAAGCCACTATTTTCAGTCCCCACCACAAACTCCGTTCCCTAGACACTGACTCCATCCCTTTCCCTAACATCTGTCTGAGGCTGAACCACACTGTTCGCAACCTTCCCTATTTGACCCTGAAATGAGCTTCCGACCACATATCCGCAGCATAACTAAGACCGCCTATTTCCACTTCCGTAACATCTCCCGTCTCCGCCCTTGCCTCAGCTCATCTGCTGCTGAAACCCTCATCCATGCCTTTGTTACCTCCAACACACTCCTGGCTGGCCTCCCATATTCTACCCCACGTAAACTTGATATGATGCAAAATTCAGCTGCCCGTGTCCTAACTCGCACCAAGTCCTGTTCACCCATCACCCCTGTGCTCACGGACCTATATTGGCTCCCGGTTAAGCAACGCCATGATTTCAAAATTCTCATCCTTGTTTTCAAATCCCTCCATGGCCTCACCCCTCCCTATTTCTGTAATCCCCTCCAGCCCCACAACCCCCTGAGATATCTGCGCTCCTCTAATTCTACCCTTTTGAGGATCCCTGATTATAATCGCTCAACCATTGGTGGCTGTGCCTTTTGTTGCCTAGGCCCTAAGCTCTGGAATTCCCTGCCTAAACCTGTCCACCTCTCGACCTCTCTTTCCTCCTTTTAAGACGCTCCTTAAAACCTACCTCTTTGACCAAGCTTTTGGTCACCTGTCCTAATATCTCCTTATGTGGCTCGGTGTCAAATTTTTTGTCTTTTAATACTCCTGTGAAGAGCCTTGGGATGTTTTACTATGTTAAAGGCACTATATAAATACAAGTTGTTGTACATCACAGTAGGAGGCCATTCGGCCCATCATGCCTGTGCTGGCTCCTTGAACGAGCTCTCCAATTAGTCCCACTTCCTCTGCTCTTTCCCCATAACCCTGCAATTTTCTGCCCTTGAAGTATTTATCCAATTCTCTTTTGGAAGTCGCTATTGAATCTGCTTCCTTGCAGGCAGTGCATTCCAGATCATCACAACTCGCTGTTTAAAAATAATAATAATTCCCCTCATCTCACCTCTGGCTCTTTTGCCAATCACCTTAAATCTGTGCCCTCTGATTCTGCCAGCAAGTTGTAGCTGTAGAGTTCTAATGCGTTATTATGGCCTTATTAAGGAAGGAACGCGCAGTGTGGGGTGGGACTGAGCCACGCGGCAACCAAAGCCCCAGGTTTGACCCCTGCTCTTTGCTCAGTCCACAGAGCTCAAATGGAGCAAGAATAGGGTGTTAAAACTGGCCTTCATTTCCCTGGGCTAGGGAAGGGAACGGCAGATCGAGGGGAAAACCTCCCAATTCCAGCTCCTCTTCAGTGGTCTCTATCGGAGCGTGCAAGAGGGGGCTCATTCTGACTCTGTGCGATAGTGTAAAACAGGTGATAGCGACTCGGCAGCCCGCTTCACATCTCTCCCCATCTGTATTTCCACTGACTTCAATGGGCTGCCGGTTCGCAATCACCCGTTTGACACGATCGCACAAAGTCAGAATTACCGCCCCCCCCACCCCACACCCCTTGTGTTCGGATGTCAAGTGAGGACAAAATTGACCTGTGATGCCTTACATAAATGAATAGCCAACACTCCATCTGGGTTCACTTTATGAAGCACGGGCAAGTTACCAACCCAGCAAGTGTCAGGGGGCACGCTGCATAACACCATTATAAGGACTGGATTTACTATGTTGTCACACTTGGGAGCTTAAAGGCAATCTCCTCTTCCCCTCGCTGCCCCCCACTACAACCGCTCCACTAATCTTGCAGCCTATTTCCTTTTAAAGCTTCTAGCAGCTCGCATTGTTGCTGGAGTTTGTCTCGCCAGTGCTGTTGCCATGGCTACCCCCTAGTGTTTGTACACATAGTAGTTATCTGCTGACCTGGCTCTTGCAGCTCTTTGGAGGGCTGCAACAGCTTGTTTACTTCACATCGACAAAACAAAAAGGCCTTTGCACTTTCTTTAGGCTCGAATCAAACTAAATATCCAGACCTCCTGGATCAGGTTCTACTTGTACTTAGATTACATTTTTACCCCTCCAAAAAAAGGGTTTTTATTTTCGGTGCTGAATGCGAAACTCTCACGTGCCCAGTAACTGTAGGCTTGCTAAGCCCTTAGGGTGTGGGACGAGGGTCGTAATTGTGGCTCATCTTCTGAGGGTCACTCTCCTAATGATGAGAATTCATTTAAAATATAGTTCATTTTTAATTTCATAACTTGCCATAGAAGGAGTGCAGCGAAGGTTCACCAGACTGATTCCTGGGATGGCAGGACCGTCTTATGAGGAGAGATTGGGTTGACTAGGCCTGTATTCACTAGAGTTTAGAAGAATGAGAGGGATCTCATTGAAACGTATAAAATTCTGACCGGGCTAGACAGACTGGATGCAGGGAGGATGTTTCCCCTGGCTGGGTGGTGGAGAACGAGGGGTCACAGTCTCAGGAGACGGGGTGGGACATTTAGGACTGAGATGAGGAGAAATTTCTTCACTCAAGAGGGTGGTGAACCTATGGAATTTTCTACCACAGAAGGCTGTGGAGGCCAAGTCACTGAATATATTTAAGAAGGAGATAGATAGATTTCTAGACACAAAAGACATCAAGGGGTATGGGGAGAGAGTGGGAATATGGTATTGAGATAAAGGATCAGCCATGATCATATTGAATGGCGGAGCAGGCTCGAAGGGCCGAATGGCCTGCTCCTGCTCCTATTTTTCTATGTTCTTCTATATGTCTACAAAACATAGCAGTGGAAAAAAAATTGATGTTTTATTCTTTTAAAAATCTTCACTTTTGTGTCCCGCTTACATTTTAGAAATTACAAGACGGAAACAGGCCATTCGGCCCAACCAGTCAATGTTGGTGTTTATCCTCTATATGAACAGTAGTCCTAATCCCATGTGCTCGCCCTGTTTCCATATCCATGGATTTCCCCTTTCCTTCAACCATCTATCAAAGCTACTCTTGGAACTGTTTAGAAGAGTAAGAGGTGACTTGATTGAAACATATAAGATCCTGAGGGTCTGGACAGGGTGGATGTGGAGAGGATGTTTCCTCTTGTGGGAGAATCTAGAACTAGGGGTCACTGTTTAAAAATAAGGGGTCGCCCATTTAAGACAGAGATGAGGAGAAATTTTTTCTCAGAGGGTTGTGAGTCTTTGGAACTCTCTTCCTCAGAGGGCGGTGGAAGCAGAGTCTTTTGAATATTTTTAAGGCAGAGGTAGATAGATTCTTGATAAGCAAGGGAGGTGAAAGGTTATTTGGGGGTAGGCGGGAATGTGGAGTAATCAGATCAGCCATGATCTGATTGAATGGCGGAGCAGGCTCGAGGGGCCGAGTGGCCTACTCCTGCTCCTAATTCGTATGTTCGTACGTATTAAATGTTGAGATGGTCTCTCTGCTTCAATCAGTAACTCCAGTCACAGGAACAGGAGGAGACCATTCAGCCCCTCGAGCCTGTTCCGCCATTCAGTTAGATCATGGCTGATCTGTATCTTAACTCCATTTACCCGCCTTGGTTCCGTCACCCTTAAACCTATCAATAAATTTTCAATTGGCCCCGAGCCCCAACCACTTTTTGGGGGAGAGAGTTCCAGATTTCCACTGTCTCATTGTGTGAAGAAGTGCTTCCTGACATCACCCCTGAACGGCCTGGCTCTAATTTTAAGCTTATGCCCCCTTGTTCTGGATTCCCGCCCTCGCCAGAGGAAGTAGTTGCTCTCCATCTACCCTAGGTTTTTTTTTTACTGGTGTATTGGAGATTGAATTCTGCAATTCTTCCCATTTTTCTGTGAAACCCACAAATCGGTGAGCTTGTTCTGAAGGAGGAGGTGGGCATGTGGATGGCAACTGTATGACAACAGTAGAGACATAGAGACGCATATGTATTCCCGAAGCTGGAGTCTGAATATAGGCCTATTATTAGACTAAAGCCTTCAAATGTGTTCAGCAGGGCCTCTGGGATAGGAGCCTGCCTAATTATTTCCTGTTGCTATGGCAGGGGATGCGCTTGTCATAAGCATAGAATGGGAAGACATTTTAGTGATTTATTTTTAGTTGGAGGTCACTTAAAGTCTATTTATTTCCATAAATTTCCTCAGTTGTTTAAAAACTTAACTTTGAACGGCTCTTCAAATTCCTGAACAGGACAAATGACAGCGGAACATTCAATCGCCTATTGGAGAATTGTCTGTCTTCAAGAACAATATTCCGTAATGAAAGAACAAGCCTCTTATACAATGATATCATTGACCAAGACATTCCACTGTCTGGAGTTAATCAGACAACAGAAACTATCAACCAAGATCTAAATGGTAACCTATCAACTGGAGACATCCCAACGAGATCGCATGCGTTGGTTGATATGGATGTGATGGCGAATGACTGGTTTGGGACTGGTAAGCAGGAGGCTTGCAGTGACTCGAGCCGATCCAACAAAGGTCATCTCGAAGGAAGTCCTCCAGTTGGTGCTGGCAGTAACTTGGAACTCGACTGTTCTATCAAAAGACGGCTACTGCAGGAGAAGAAAAGTTCTCCAGGACCACTAGTTGGTGCTTCCTCCCTTTCTGCACCTGGAAGTCCATTCAACCAGCGACTGGAACTGTTGCGGAGCAAATCCCCCACCAACAAATTGGAGAGGCTTAGAGAGCGGATAAGGAAACAGAGGAAGCTGCAGAAGGAACAGCAATTAGAAGGGACCAGACCGAATCTACCACGAGAACAATCTATGCCAGTTCTCGGGCAGAAGATCGAAGACACTTTCAAGAATGGGTCAATAAAGTGCTTGGTCAGGAAAGTGACCTTTGCCCCACCAGCACCAGCCTATAAGGGTACGTAACCACCTCATTGATTCTTCCAACAAAATTGCACCTTAGACTATCTCCATGTGGACTTCTTTTGTGTGAGGTTACCTGAGCTGGCTGAAGTATGACCCTTGTGACCACAACATGCCTACCATTCATTTCCCTCTCCATTACTCTTCTCCTCATTTCTCTCTTACTCCATCAATTCATGTAGTTATCTCTTGAGCCCATGTACATTATTTGCTTCTTGGTAAATTAAATTGTGTTTAATTCTGGCCTCTTGCGTATCCCCGATTGTTTAATCGCTCCACCATTGGCGGCCGTGCCTTCAGCTGCCTGGGGCCCTCAGCTCTGGAATTCCCTCCCTAAACCTCTCCGCCCCTCTAACACTCACTCCTCCTTTTTAAGACGCTCCTTAAAACCTACATCTTTGACCAAGCTTTTGGTCACCTGCCCTAATATCTCCTCGGTGTCAAATTTTGTTTGCTAACGCTTCTGTGAAGCGCCCTGGGACGTTTTACTACGTTAAAGGCACTATATAAATTCAAGTTGTTGTTGTCATCATCTATGAAGTAGTTCTGCCTGATTCAGTCCTAATTTCCTGATCTTGTGAAGGCCTTAGAGAGGGTGCAGAAAAGATTTACAAGAATAGTTCCAGGGATGAGGGACTTCAGTTACACGGATAGATTAGAGAAGCTGAGGTTGTTTGCCTTAGAGCAGAGAAGGTTGAGAGGAGATTTGGTAGAGGTGTTCAAAATCATGAGGGTTTTTTTTTATTCATTCCTGGGACTGATGCCTGGGATGGCAGGAATGACGTATGAAGACAGATTGGGTCGATTAGCCTTATATTCGCTAGAGTTTAGAAGAATGAGAGGGGATCTCATTGAAACTTATAAAATTCTAACAGGACTAGATGCAGAAAGGATGTTCCCGATGGCGGGGGAGTCCAGAACCAGGGGTCACAGCCTAAGGATAAGGGGTAAGCCATTTAGAACAGAGATGAGGAGGAATTTCTTCACCCAGAGAGTGGTGAACCTATGGAATTCTCTACCACAGAAGGCAGTTGAGGCCAATTCATTAAATATATTCAAGAAGGAGTTAGAAATATTTCTTAAGGCTAAAGGGATCAAGGGATCAAGGGATATGGGGAGAAGGCAGGGACAGGGTACTGAATTTGGATGATCAGCCATGATCTCATTAAATGGCAGAACAGGCTCGAGGGGCCGAATGGCCTACTCCTGCTCCTATCTTCTATGTTTCTATGATGTGGGCATCGCTGGCAAGGCCAGCATTTATTGTCCATCCCTAACTGCCCTTGAGAAGGTGGTGGTGAGCCGCCGCCTTGAACTGCTGCAGTCCTTGTGGTGAAGGTGCTCCCACAGTGCTGTTAGGGAGGGAGTTCTAGGATTTTGACCCAGCGACGATGAAGGAACATCGATCTATTTCCAAGTCAGGATGGTGTGTGACTTGGAGGGAAACTTGCAGGTGATGGTGTTCCTATGCGCCTGCTGCACTTGTCCTTCCAGGTGGTAGAGGGTTTGTGAGGTGCTATCGAAGAAGCCTTGGCGAGTTGCTGCAGTGCATCTTATAGAGATGGTACACACTGCAGCCATGGTGCGCCGGTGGTTGAGGGAGTGAATGTTTAAGGTGATGGATAGGGTGCCAATCAAGTGGGCTGCTTTGTTCTGGATGGTGTTGAGCTTCTTGAGTGTTGTTGGAGCTGCACTCATCCAGGCAAGCGGAGAGTATTCCATCGCACTCATGACTTGTGCCTTGTAGATGGTGGAAAGGCTTTGGGGAGTCAGGAGGTGAGACACTTGCTGTAGAATACCCAGCCTGTGATCTGCTCTTGTAGCCACAGTATTTATGTGGTTGGTCCAGTTAAGTTTCTGGTTAGTGGTGACCCCAGGATGTTGATGGTGGGAGATTCGGCGATGGTAATGCTGTTAAATGTCATGGGGGGGTGGTTAGACTCTCGCTTGTTGGAGATAGTCATTGCCTGGCACTTGTGTGGCGTGAATGTTACTTGTCACTTATCAGACCAAGCCTGAAGGTCTTGCTGCATGCGGGCATGGATTGCTTCCTTATCTGAGGAGTTGTGAATGGAACTGAACACTGTTCACACTCTGTCAAATGCTGCCTTGAAGTCAAGGGCAGTCACTCTCCCCTCACCTCTGGAATTCAACTCTTTTGTCCATGTTTGGACCAAGGCTGTAATGCGGTCTGGAGCCGAGTGGTCCTGGCGGAACCCAAACTGAGCATCAGTGAGCAGGTTATTGGTGAGTAAGTGCCGCTCGATAGCACTGTCGACGACACCTTCCATCACTTTGCTGATGATTGAGAGTAGACTGATGGGGCGGTAATTGGCCGGATTGGGTCTAGACAGAGTAAATAGAGAGAAACTGTTCCCATTGGTGGAAGAGTCGAGAACCAGAGGACACAGATTTAAGATGATTGGCAGAAGAACCAAAGGCGACACGAGGAAAAACTTTTTTACGCAGCAAGTGGTTAGGATCTGGAATGCACTGCCTGAAAGGGTGGTGGAGGCAGACTCAATTGTGGCTTTTAAAAGGGAATTGGATAAGTACCTGAAGGAAAAACATTTGTTGGGCTGCGGGGAAAGGGCGGAGGAGTGGGACTAGCTGAGGTGCTCTTGCAGAGAGCCGGCACGTGCTCGACGGGCCGAATGGCGGCCTCCTGTGCTGTAACCATTCTATGATTCTATCTTAAATTTCTAGTTTTTGGACCTTTCAATATTGTGATCGATTTGTCAGGATCCACCGTCTCAATTCCCTTCATCACCTGTCCCAGGGCTTTTTACTGACGAGAACAAACCAACTGACCAAACTTAAATCTTACCCTTTAAAGCGCTTGCGAATACTGACGGTGCATGTTGTGGTTGGTCGCTAATGAATCGTGAAAAAAAACTTCTGTAATGAACAAACGAGGCTGGTGGATCAATTTGGCGTGGTCCTGTCACTGGCCTCGTTCGCCGTGTGACTGGAATCGTTCCCGGAAGGTCCTGGTTAGGGAACTACTCCGAGTCGCTGACTGTTCAAAGGCGGGATCTTGTTTCCGGTTCACTGCTTTTTTTTCTAAAGTGCGCTCAGAAATATTTGTTTCAAAGCAGGGACATCTGTGAAGTGAATCAAATGATTCTTGGACCAAAACAGGAGGTTTGAAAGTTTTTTATCAATGCTGGTGGATCTCTCTTGACATCGCTCGCTGTTTCCCGCCCCCCCCCCCCCCCCCAAGTGATTATGTAAATGGATAGTGTGCTCCTCACCAAGTCGAGAAATGGAAAATAATAAATTGGCTCCCAGCACGAACTGCATTCACATAAATAAATGAGTCTGTCAGTGCAATGTGTTGGAGTTGTACAAACGCACCCACTTGTGTTTATCTCTTGAGTCTCCCATCACACCTCCAAGTTTAACACTTAAAAGTGTTGCTGTGCAAAGTCTAAGCCAGACTTGCACTTAATGGCTAATCTTCATAAAAGTAACAAATCACAGTTCAACAGGTGGGCGACTTCATAATAAGCAAGTTGCAAGCAGCTGTCACCACATTCCCAAGGGGTAACTAGGGATGGGCATTAAATGCTGGCCTTGCCAGTGACGCCCACATCTCGAAGAATGTTGATTAAAAATATCAAGCCGCAGCAAGTGTGTACATAAACTAGCACTGAAGAAGCAGTGGTCAGGAAACAAATGCCAAATATGTAGCAAGGAAGATGAGACGATCCAATGAAATCACTCAAACCATTTTTTTACAAAATGCTTTTGGCAGCTATTTTCTTTTGCAAGTAACCCGAGTCCTAATAACAAGGTTCCTGACATAATCGAGGAACATTAGGAGTTCATTCAGCCGCTTGGGTTTTGATTAGATCATGGCTGCTCTGTACTTCAACTTAATTTACCTGCCTTAGCTCCATATCCCTTGTTTTTATCAAATAAATATCTCTACTGATTTCAGTTTTGAAAGCTCCAATAATAAACACGTAAGGGGGTCACTTTCAGTTTGGACGCGGTTGGGCATTGCCCCTCGCCTCCACCCACCCTCTCCCCCCACCCCCGCCCCCCTCCTTCACAGGAGTATTTAAAGACAAAAACATTTGACACCGAGCCACATAAGGAGAAATTAGGGCAGGTGACCAAAAGCTTGGACAACGAGGTAGGTTTTAAGGAGCGTCTTAAAGGAGGAAAGAGAGGCGGGGCGGTTTAGGCAGGGAATTCTGGAGCTTAGGGCCCAGGCGGCTGAAGGCATGGCCGCCAATGGTTGAGTGATTATAATCAGGGATGCTCAAGATGGCAGAATTAGAGGAGCGCAGATATCTCGGGGGCGGGCTGAAGGAGATTCACATAGAATCATAGAATGTTGCAGCACAGAAGGAGGCCATTCGCCCCCTCATGCCTGTGCTGGCTCTTTGGTAGAGGTATCCAATTAGTGATGAATAACTGAATTGAATTGACTTTCACGGTGACTTGTTTGAAATAAACAATTATCAGGGTTTTTCTTTCAAGGCTTTTATTTGAAGTTGAAGCTGAGGAGCCTCACTAGCGCACTGAAGAAAATGCCTCGCCACCCGCCCCCCGAGACTCCTTGTACGCTGCCCCCTCACCTCTCGCCTACCTGCGGCCTCTGGGTGAAGCTCTTCCTCGGGATTGCTGTCGTGATTCTCTGAGGTGCTGCTGCCTCTCTGGTTCAGATGCCAGGCGTGGGTGGTGGAGATGGCAGGTCCTCCAAAAGGCTTGTGCAGTCGCCGCATTAAAAGTTCTTGTCAGAAGACACTAAAAGTGAAGTAATTGTCCAGTGATTGACCTGGGCTCTGTCGTTACTGTTTGATTGTTCGAATCTTCTCTTATTCTACTGACGACCGCTGCCGCACCATCGTGATCTACAACCATTGATCTGTAGGTTTGATGGATGGACAATCAAGGTGATTGTTTCCTTCTTATGTGCATTCTACAGGAACATGTACAGCCCTCGTGCAGGCTTGGTTAATAGTGGGTTCAGCGCAAATGTGACACACAACATAAAAGCCAGGGACCAGGAGAAGCAAACTGAGGCAGATGAGATTGTATTAAACCTCCGCACGCTCCCAGTGGAGCTGCACTTGAAAGGTGTGCGAATCAGAACGACAGGTTGTAGCTCTATCTCGGACCGTAGAATCACAGAATGGTACAGCACAGAAGGAGGCCATTCGGCCCATTGAGTCTGCGCCGGCTCTTTCGAAGAGCAATCCAGTTAATCCCACTCCCCCTGCCCTTTCCCCATATCCCTGCAATTTTTCCTTCAAGTATTTATCCAATTCCCTTTTGAAGGCTACTATTGAATCTGTTTTCACCACCCTATTAGGCAGCGCAGTCCAAATCCTAACCACTCGTTGAGTAAAAAGGTTTTTTCCTCTTGTCGCCCCTGGTTCTTTTGCCAATCTCCTTAAATCTGTGCCCTCTGGTTATTGACACTCCCTTCAAATGTGGCCTCAGGCTGGGAGCATAGGATCAGTGAATTTACCCAGTAGAATACACTCTGAGTAATTATTTTACAGTCCATATACGCTGAATTGCTGTAATAAACAGGTCTTCTCGGGGTGGGGGTAGGGGGCAGTCCTGTGCAATCTGCCAAATTTACGTTGGAGTTCCTACCAGCTTTGTGAGACCCACACATCAGGAACTGGTGGAGATGGCACCCTCTGAGGCCAATGTAAGAGCAGCTTTGGTTGTTTAACTCTGCAGCCCTGAAAGCGAGGGGCAGGAAACCACTGCCCAGTCTTTAGCCACTGCGGAGGTTGTTGCTCTTCCTGATTCTGGTGTGGGGTAACTAATCACTCGGAGCTGGAGAGCAATTAGGGTTGTATTCCCTAGAATTTAGAAGGTTAAGGGGTGATCTGATCGAAGTTTTCAGGATATTAAGAGGAACAGATAGGGTAGATAGAGAGAAACTATTTCCGCTGGTTGGGGATTCTAGGACTAGGGGGCAGAGTCTAAAAATTAGAGCCAGACCTTTTCAGGAGTGAAATTAGGAAACACTTCTACACACAAAGGGTGGTAGAAGTTTGGAACTCGCTTCTGCAAACTGCAATTGATGCTGGGTCAATTGTTAATTTTAAACCTGAGATTGATATTTTTTGTTATCCAAGGGTATTGAGGGATATGGGCCAAAGGTGGCTGTATGGAGTTAGGTCGCAGATCAGCCATGATCTCATTGAATGGCGGAACAGGCTCGAGAGGCTGAATGGCCTCCTCCTGTTCCTATTACACTGAGTGGCTTCACCCTTTCTCAGGGAGTGAGCCTTTAGTGGTAGCGTTCCCGCCTCGGAGTCAGAAGGTGGAGGGTTCGAACCCCAGGCCCGGCGATTGGAGACTGGAATTCCGGGCTGATGTCCACTGGGATTCTCCAGGGGAGCTGGGTGGCCCCCCCCTCATTTTATGGGTTCTACCATCCAATGGGGACCGCCCAGCGGCTGATATAAGGATGGTTACAGCTATCTAAGGAGTCTTCCTGTCGCAGCCTGCTAATCTGACTGTTAATCCTTCCTCTACGAAGAAGCTATACTCTCTGGAGTTTAGAAGAATGAGAGGTGATCTCATTGAAACATACAGAATACTTACAGGGCTTGACAGGGTCGATGCAGGGAGGGTGTTTCCCCTGGCTGGGGAGTCTAGAACCAGGGGTCACAGTCTCAGGATAAGGGATCAGCTGTTTAGGACTGAGATGAGGAGGAATTTCTTCACTCAGCGGGTTGTGGAAACATCAGAATTCTCTACCCCAGAGGGCTGTGGATACTCAGTCGTTGAGTATATTCAAGGCTGAGATTGATAGATTTTTGGACTCCTGGGGAATCGAGGGATTTGGAATTCGGAGGGGAAAGTGGATTTGAGGTTGAAGATCTGCCATGATCCTTTTGAATGGCGGAGCAGGCTCGAGGGGCCGAATGGCCGACTCCTGCTCCTAATTCTTGTGTTCTTAGATCAGCCATGCTCTAATTGAATGGTGAAACAGGCTCAAGGGGCTGAATGGCCCTCTCCTGTTCCTATGTTCTAACTGGGGCAGGCTCGAGGGGCCTTACTCCTCCTATTTCATATGTTTTAAAACAACAACCTCTGAGGGGGGGAAGCTGGTGATTTGGGCTCAAGCTGGACAATAATCCTGGTTGGATGGATTATGACTCTGAATGGGGTGAAATGGTGCTGAGTTTGAAGCAGCCACTGTCTCCGTTGACCTGTGGGCCACCGACATTCAGATTCGTTTATTGCCCATCCCTAGTTGCCCTGAGATGGCGGTGACACAACTGGACCACTGCTAGAGGACAGCTAAGGGTCAGCCACATTGGTGTGGGTCTGGAGTCACATTTCAGCAGACCGGGTAAGGACGGTGTCGTGAATCTTATCATTCATGAAGAAATGACTCCTGAAATAACACTGGGCGACCAGCTGGTGGCGCCGTCCAAGGAGTATAAATACTCGGGCGTGGGCCCAGCTTGCCCAGGACGTTTTTGTAATCAGGAACTAGTGATGTAACTAGAATCTCATAGTTGTGAAAGTTGATTAAATTGACATAAAACTACTAAGCCTTGTTTTATACTCAAATCAAGTGCTTAGTAGTTTTCTTGCATCAGACGGCAGGTTTCCTTCCCTAAAGGACATTTGTGAACCACTTGAGGTTTTATGACAATCCGACAGCTTCATGGGCACTTTAACTGACACCAGCTTTTTATTGCTAGAGTTTTTTTTAATGAATTCAAATTCTCAAGCAGCTCAAGGCTGGGATTTGAACTTGCAGTTCCTAGATTATTAGTTCAGTAGCATTACTGTACCCATGTGACCCTGAACCAATTAATGTAGCAACCTTAACCTTCCTCGTTAGTGGCCCATTGCAGACAGATCACCTTTAATGTCTGTCTTCTCTCTCTCCCAACCCCGGACATTCAGGTCACCGCTCCTGTTGTAATATCTCATTATTACATAGCACCAGGCAAGACTTTTTTCACGGAAGGCATGCTTCAAGCTGCAAAACAAGTGAAGGCTGGAGCCATTAACCAGACATCTGTGTGGGGATGGAGCTCGCCGCGGGCCAGACATTGCTACTCTATCTCTCCTGTCATGTGCTCCCGAAAGAAAGTGTCAATAGAATAGCTTGTGATGTACGATAATGACACAGATGCCACATATCTCAGTGGTGCGACTGCATTAAAGATGAAGTGGTAACCCTCTGAGACCTATTAAATCAGTAATTAGTGCACAGTGACAACTCAACATGGGCTAAGCTGCCTTTTCTTTTTGCTTCTGGTCCCTGCACACTGGTACATCTCCTGTACATGTGCGGAACAGGTGTATCGTCTATAAGAGGTATGCACAGTTGCTGCAAGAGCTGGACGCTGGTTGTCGAAGAGCCACGCTCATTTTATACCACTGCTCCATCCAGCTGAGCTATTGGCCTGATTTAATGTCCTGGCCAACATTTATCGTTCAACCAACACCACACAAAATAAGACAGAGCATCTCGCTACCACAGAGGCAAATAGTATAGACGCATTTCTTCTTCTTCTTAGGCAGTCCCTCGGAACCGAGGATGACTTGCTTCCACATTAAAAATGAGTTCTCAGGTGACTGATGAATCCAATGCGGGACCTACAGTCTCTGTCACAGGTGGGGCAGACGGTGGTTGAAGGGGCGGGTGGGTGGGGTGCTTGGGTTGACGTGCGCTCCTTCCGCTGCCTGCGCTTGGCTTCCGCTTGCACCCGGCGAAGAGACTCGAGGTGTTCGGCGCCTTCCCGGATGCTTCTCCTCCACTTTGTGCGGTCTTGGGCCAGGGATTCAGAGGTGTCGGTGGGGATGTTACACTTTTTCAAGGAGGCTTTGAGGGTGTCCTTGAAGCGTTTCCTCTGCCGACCTGGGGCTCTCTTGCCGTGCCGGAGCTCCGAATAGAGACGCATTTAAGGGGAGGCTAGACAAGCATATATGAGGGAGAAGGGAATAGAGGGTTATGCTGATAGATTTAGTTGAGGAAAGATGGGAGGAAGCTCGAGTGGAGCATAAACACTGGCATAGACTGGTTGGGCCGAATGGCCTGTTTCTGTGCCGTGTATTATCCTATATAATTCTGTGCTCTGTGCTCATTGTCACATTGCTGTTTGTGGGATCTTGCTGTGCGCAAATTGGCTGCCACGTTTCCTACATTACAACAGTGACTACACTCCAAAATTACTTCATGGGCTGTAAAGCACTTTGGGACATCCTGAGGTTGTGAAAGGCGCTATATAAATGCAGGTTCTTTCTTAATACCAGCTTCTACATCAGCATAGCTTACCCAGTTCTGGAGCACTGCTTTCTCCCCTCCTCCCTCTCTCTCTGCTCACCCCTCTCCTCATCCCCCTACTCCCTCTTCCCCTAATATCAACTGAATCACTCCTGCTGAAAATGGCAGCTTTCTGTGGATGGGATATTGCACATTTCTCCCATCAAATAGAAGCTTTCACAAACGACGCTTTCTTTAAATGTATCTGGGTGGGAAGATCAGCAGCCCTTGCTATTGAAAGTGTTTCTCCTTCAGGAGACCCATCTGTCCTTTTGCCTGTCACCTGAAGGTTGGTGCTCAAGGCGTTTGCACACTTTTTGGCCTGTAGGGTATTTTACTCTTGAGGGTACAAGAGGTCAGAATCAACCGAGACTGAAACACAATCGAAATAATTTTATTGACATTAAGACGCAGTTTACCAAATAAAGATGCCGGACAGCCTTATTCCCGGGAATGTTACTCGAAACTCCGAATGTTCAGTTTGTCTATTCCAGGAGATGAGGGGTTAAATTGCTAGCTGCCTTTGCTGAGCTCTGCTTATCTGCCCTGTCCTAGGAGAGCACAGCAAGTCTGTCACCTCCTGGCACTGTAGCCTGCTAAAGCCCCCGAAGACAGCGGCCCAGATTTGTGGCGATAGGAATAGCGGCGAGGCGTTATTGAGGAGTAAATCGGACAGCAATTTCCGGGGTCCGCGCAGTTAAAGGTGGAAATCGGGAAGTTGCTGTCCGATTCGTCCTGCTCCTCCACCACCTTCGCTACACCGGTCTCTTGGCGAGAGACTCGCTATTCAAATGCATGAAGGACCTGAAGTTGCTGTTAACACCCGTACTTTACTCTCCAAACAGCAAGCAATGGCCATCAGGCAATGTGATTTTGGTAAAGCTGACCGTTGTGTGTTCTTTCCTTTGTTGTTCCTACTTTTAACCAAATAATCCCAGGGTTTCAAGTCCATTCTTTTAGTCTTCCTTTTAAAACAGCTATTAAAAGTCCATATTGAAAAGTCCAAAATCCTTCGGGTCTCTGCACAGGCGGATTGTGTCGGTCGCCGACCCACCCGTTTCATCACCTCGCCTCGCCATGTTCTCCTCTGCCTCTTGACCTGTTACCGGGCAGGAATCAACCCCAACAAACCTTCTCTGTGATTTCCAAATAATGATGCTGGGTGTGTTTATTTTCCTCATCTGTTTCCTCGCTTCCCTCTCTCGTGCTATTTTAAGGACCCTCTCGTTCATTTTTTTTGTCCAGCTAATTTTCAGCCCATCTCGAGAACCATTCAATGAAGGCCTCCGGTCTTTCAAAGTCCAGTCTACGCGCCATAAAATGCTAGCAACCTCTGTGTTAATTGGTCCAGTGATTTAAAACCGCAGGATCACAGATTCATACAACACAGAAGGAGGCCATTCGGCCCATCGTGCCTGTGCCGGCACTTTGAGCGAGCTCTCCTATTAGTCAATTTTTTTCAATTCAAATCGCTTTATTGGCATGATGACAAGGTACATCTTATGTTGCCAAAGCATCGAAAAACATTCATGGTTGAACACATAAATACAGATCTATCCATACAGTGTATAAACAGATATATCCCTGAGTGTATAAATATACATTCATATAATTTGTATATACTCTTTTCTTATATTTAGTGGTTGTCCCTCTGTTTATGGCAAGCTGTAACATAGTGTGCCGCTAAGGTTACACAATTTCTCTCTTTCCCTAGTAGATATGGGAGTTTTTGGTCGTCACTCAAATTTCTGAATTCCAGGCATATTTTTGTGAATTTTGGGTAGAAATTCTCCCTTGTGCCCTGATATTTTCTACAAGCTGTGAGGGAGTGCATCTCTGTCTCCACCACTCCCTGACTGCAGTGAGAGCATATCCTGTCCTCTCTCTTGGTAGCCGGGTCTGCCTGTGTCTACCTTTTTCAGTCGCCACTCCACCCCTGCTCTTTCCCCACAGCCCTGCAAATTTTTCCCCTTCAAGTATTTATCCAATTCCCTTTGGAAAGTTACTATTGAATCTCCCTTTCAGGCAGTGCATTCCAGATTCTCCTCGTCTCCCTGCTGGTTCTTTTGCCAATTACTTTAAATCTGTGTCCTCTGGTTAGTGGCCCTCTTGCCAGTGGAAACAGACTCCGATCTATCAGATGTAGCTGAACCGATTACAATTTCTTTCAGGTTTCAATGCCGTCGAGTTGATACCTGACTCGGTGGGAGTGGGGGAGACGGAGGAGGCCCTCGCAGTGATCACTCGGGCCAGCAGGCGGGAAGTGATGCGGCGCAGAGACTGGGGACTGCGGGACGCAGGTTCGAAACAAACCAGCTCCTTTTCATCGATCGCAGTCTAGTGCCAGAGGGATCTCTGATCATCCTGGAACAGCGGAGTGGGGAGCGGCTGCGGGGGGAGGGCAGTGTACGCGCAGTGTAAAGGCCAATGCTGGTGCTTGCATCGAGAGTGTCTAAAGGTTTATGACATGAATAAGAACATAAGAAATAGGAGTAGGAGTCGGCCATTCGGCCCTTCGAGCCTGCTCCGCCATTCAATATGATCATGGCTGATCTTCTACCTCAACTCCTGAACTATCCCCATATCCCTTGATTCCTTTAATATCCAAAAATCTATCGATCTCAGTCTTGAATATACTCAATGACTGAGCCTCCACAACCCTCTGGGGTAGAGAATTCCAAAGATTCACCACCCTCTGAGTGAAGAAATTTCTCCTCATCTCAGTCCTAAATGGCCGACCCCTTATATCAGATACATGTCGTTCAGGAGACGGACGTGGATTGTAAGAAAAGGTTTATACCCATTTCAGATGCTAGGAAAATGAATATCAGCTCCTTTACTGTGCAACGTTCCCTCCTCACAGTTTTCAATGTTTCTGCCATTGGAATTACACTGGATACGTGTTCAAGAGCTGACAAGGGAGTTAGTGAGTCATTTTAACTTTGGCCGATAGTGTAAAACGGGTGATATCAGATTGGCCGCCTATTATACACTTTAACATTTATCCCTTAACCAACACCTAAATCAGCTGATCTGTTCATTTATTTCATTGCTGTCTGTGGGAGCTTGCTGTGCGCAAATTGGCTGCCGTGTTTCATACATTACAACAGTGACTACACTTCAAAAAAGTACTTCATTGGTTGTAAAGCGCTTTGGGACATCCTGAGGTCAGGAAAGGCGCTGTATAAATTCATTTCCTCCCTCCCTCACTCACTCCCTCCTTCCCTCACTCCCTCCTTCCCTCCCTCCCTCGCTCCTTCCCTCCCTCCCTCGCTCCTTCCCTCCCTCCCTCGCTCCTTCCCTCCCTCCCTCGCTCCTTCCCTCCCTCCCTCCCTCCCTCCCTCCCTCGCTCCCTCCCTCCCTCGCTCCTTCCCTCGCTCCTTCCCTCCCTCCCTCGCTCCTTCCCTCCCTCCCTCGCTCCCTCCCTCGCTCCCTCCCTCGCTCCTTCGCTCCCTCCCTCGCTCCCTCGCTCCCTCCCTCGCTCCTTCGCTCCCTCCCTCGCTCCTTCGCTCCCTCCCTCGCTCCTTCCCTCCCTCCCTCGCTCCTTCCCTCCCTCCCTCGCTCCTTCCCTCCCTCCCTCGCTCCTTCCCGCCCTCCCTCGCTCCTTCCCGCCCTCCCTCGCTCCTTCCCTCCCTCCCTCGCTCCTTCCCTCCCTCCCTCGCTCCTTCCCTCCCCCCCTCGCTCCTTCCCTCCCCCCCTCGCTCCTTCCCTCCCCCCCTCGCTCCTTCCCTCCCCCCCTCGCTCCTTCCCTCCCCCCCTCGCTCCTTCCCTCCCCCCCTCGCTCCTTCCCTCCCCCCCTCGCTCCTTCCCTCCCCCCCTCGCTCCTTCCCTCCCCCCCTCGCTCCTTCCCTCCCCCTCGCTCCTTCCCTCCCCCTCGCTCCTTCCCTCCCTCCCTCGCTCCTTCCCTCCCTCCCTCGCTCCTTCCCTCCCTCCCTCGCTCCTTCCCTCCCTCCCTCGCTCCTTCCCTCCCTCCCTCGCTCCTTCCCTCCCTCCCTCGCTCCTTCCCTCCCTCCCTCGCTCCTTCCCTCCCCCCCTCGCTCCTTCCCTCCCCCCCTCGCTCCTTCCCTCCCCCCCTCGCTCCTTCCCTCCCCCCCTCGCTCCTTCCCTCCCCCCTCGCTCCTTCCCTCCCCCCTCGCTCCTTCCCTCCCTCCCTCGCTCCTTCCCTCCCTCCCTCGCTCCTTCCCTCCCTCCCTCGCTCCTTCCCTCCCTCCCTCGCTCCTTCCCTCCCTCCCTCGCTCCTTCCCTCCCTCCCTCGCTCCTTCCCTCCCTCCCTCGCTCCTTCCCTCCCTCCTCCCTCGCTCCTTCCCTCCCTCCTCCCTCGCTCCTTCCCTCCCTCCTCCCTCGCTCCTTCCCTCCCTCGCTCCTTCCCTCCCTCGCTCCTTCCCTCCCTCGCTCCTTCCCTCCCTCGCTCCTTCCCTCGCTCCTTCCCTCCCTCCTCCCTCGCTCCTTCCCTCCCTCCTCCCTCGCTCCTTCCCTCCCTCGCTCCTTCCCTCCCTCGCTCCTTCCCTCCCTCGCTCCTTCCCTCCCTCGCTCCTTCCCTCGCTCCTTCCCTCGCTCCTTCCCTCGCTGCTTCCCTCGCTCCTTCCCTCGCTCCTTCCCTCGCTCCTTCCCTCCCTCCCTCCCTCCCTCGCTCCTTCCCTCGCTCCTTCCCTCGCTCCTTCCCTCCCTCCCTCGCTCCTTCCCTTGCTCCCTCGCTCCTTCCCTCGCTCCTTCCCTCCCTCCCTCCCTCCCTCCCTCGCTCCTTCCCTCCCTCCCTCGCTCCTTCCCTCCCTCCCTCGCTCCTTCCCTCCCTCCCTCGCTCCTTCCCTCCCTCCCTCGCTCCTTCCCTCCCTCCCTCGCTCCTTCCCTCCCCCCCTCGCTCCTTCCCTCCCCCCCTCGCTCCTTCCCTCCCCCCTCGCTCCTTCCCTCCCCCCTCGCTCCTTCCCTCCCCCTCGCTCCTTCCCTCCCCCCTCGCTCCTTCCCTCCCTCCCTCGCTCCTTCCCTCCCTCCCTCGCTCCTTCCCTCCCTCCCTCGCTCCTTCCCTCCCTCCCTCGCTCCTTCCCTCCCTCCCTCGCTCCTTCCCTCCCTCCCTCGCTCCTTCCCTCCCTCCCTCGCTCCTTCCCTCCCTCCCTCGCTCCTTCCCTCCCTCGCTCCTTCCCTCCCTCGCTCCTTCCCTCCCTCGCTCCTTCCCTCCCTCGCTCCTTCCCTCCCTCGCTCCTTCCCTCCCTCGCTCCTTCCCTCCCTCGCTCCTTCCCTCCCTCGCTCCTTCCCTCCCTCGCTCCTTCCCTCCCTCGCTCCTTCCCTCCCTCGCTCCTTCCCTCCCTCTTCCCTCGCTCCTTCCCTCACTCCTTCCCTCGCTCCTTCCCTCGCTCCTTCCCTCCCTCCCTCCCTCCTTCCCTCGCTCCCTCGCTCCTTCCCTCGCTCCTTCCCTCCCTCCCTCCCTCCTTCCCTCCCTCCCTCGCTCCTTCCCTCCCTCCCTCGCTCGCTCCTTCCCTCCCTCCCTCGCTCACTCCTTCCCTCCCTCCCTCGCTCACTCCTTCCCTCCCTCCCTCACTCCTTCCCCACACTTTATAACGGGAGGCTGATCCGATATCGTCTGTTTTACACTATCGGAAAAGTCAAAATTACCCGCACAGAGTGTGCTAGCTCTGCAGCACCAGGTGAGAGTGAAGAGCCACTTTATTCCAGCAGGCACTGTGTTTCCAACTGACTAATTCACGTCAGGCTTTGTGCGGAAGAATGGTCACCATGATGGGACTCTAGATGTCCAATGGCTGGAAATCCCTTGGCGAGTTCCGTTCATCTCATGGGTGAAGTCAGAGTGGCTCCAAAGCTTTGACCCTGGGCTAAAGGTAACTCATGGAGTAACTTAGCCACACCCTTGGTGTACTGGCTTCCAGGCAGATCCCAGTGCCCCCTCTACCGAGCTTGTTTGGGGCAGACTTGTGGCGGAAAGTCCAAAAAAATCTGCGGCATAAATGCGTCAACTGGTCTGAAATAGAATATTATAACAAAACAGAAAATACTGGCAGAGAAGCAATCTTTTGACATCTGGAACAGAATGACATGGGAGACCCTTCATCATGGCTAACCTGTGTGTGCCCTTTCCATCTCTCGTTCTCTCGTATCGTTCCATTGCTACCCAGTTGGCTGTGGGGAAATATTGCTCCCAAGTCTGAACCAGCACTCACACCATGTCCACATGCTTGCATTTTCCAGTAAGAGTCATTGGCTAAGGATCAGGCGTGGAAATTTCAACTGATTTCCCACCACCTCCCCCAGCCCGTGAACACTGAGCCCAATTGTGGTACACCTAAGGTCAGCCAAGTCGGGCTAGGCTGGGAATCGAATCTGGGGTGTCCTGGATTTGTATGCTCAGACAACATGCTGCTTATGCAACCAAGCCATTAACGGCAACCCCATTCTGATGAATGTCTCACCTGTGATGCTGACTGATTTTATCTTTCACAAGCTGTGCATTTGGGCAATTCTTTGTTCCTTCAATTGTGCGGAACTCACGCTTTATTCCCCCTTTCTTTTGATCAGTACAATACTTTCCATTTATTATGTAGAGGCACCAACGGTCTTTGAATTTCCATTCCAGAGCAGAGAAGAAACTCCCTAAAGAATCCCAGCTGGAATCACGAGGCAACTCACAAAGCTCGAAGCTTCTCAAAGTCACCAAGCCCGAAGAGAACAGCAAAAGTTGAAGGTAAGCAGTCGAAAAAGCTTTTGGCGAGTTAGTCGTAACCTTTGGAAAACTCTGTTGGAAATGTATTTAAAAAAAAAAAAAATAATAATAATATAGACAGAGGCTGCAGTTCTACATCTATGTATCAGAGATAAGGGTATGTGAGACAGGTGTCAGCTGTGGCTCACTGGGCAGCACCCTCGCCTCGGAGTCAGAAGATTCAAGTCCCACTCCAGAGACTTGAGCACAAAAATCTAGGCTGTGCGGCACTGAGGGAGAGTGCTGTACTGTCAGAGGTGCTGTTTTTTAGATGAGAGGTTTAAGCAAGGCACCGTTTTCCATCTCAGGTGGATGTAGGAGATCCCATGGCACTATTTTGAAGAAGAGCAGGGACGTTGTCCTGGCCTATATTTATACCTCAACCAACAAAGCTAAAAAAACAGATGATCCAGTCATTATCACATTGGGAGCTTGCAACAGTGACTACACTTCAAAATTACTACAAAGTACTGAGGTTGTGAAAGGTGCTATATAAATGCACTTTCTTTTCTTTTTTATTGGACCTCACTATCAACAACTATAGAAACTATAGAAGTACAGTTTAAGTATTTTATTCCAAAGCAGGGGATGATGGAGAGGGCCTGATGGACCAGCTGGTCTTTTCCTGCCCGCCAATCTTGTATTTGTTTTTTTTTGTACGAGATATATATAATTTTTTGAAATGGTCAAAATCACACATCTGCCGTCCTTTTCAAGTCTTGGCAGCCAAGCTGTGTTGAGGTTTTAACAAGATGTTGGCCGGATACCAGTGCGTTGGCTCGGGATTAGCTACAATGTGCTTTTGTCATTAGAATCCCACACCTGCACGGCGTGGAGAGCCAAGGGTAGAAATACTATAGAAGCAAACATTTAATGAAAGAAGATTTGGGTAATCTAGTTCAATGTGTCTGACTCTTTAATACAAGGAACCTAAACGGAGAGGTAAATAGGTTTCGACTTAATCTGGGCTCTGTGCGTGACAATGCCACATACTGGGAGTTAGGGTATGATGCTTGATAGTAAAAGGTTTTTAAATAGCTGAAGAAGATAGAAAGGGTTTGCCGAGTGACCTGAATCTTGTCATTTATGTGGAAATGACTTATGAAACAATACTGGGTGGCCTGCTGGTGGCGCTGTCCAGGGAGAGTATAAATACTCGGGCATGGGCCCAGCTTGCTCAGGACATTCTTTTACAGGAACTAGTGAAGGACACAACTAGACCTCCATGTTGTAAAACAGTTGATTAAAGCTTTGTTTAACGCTTAGACCAAGTGCCTAGTAGTTTTCTTACATCACCGAGTCAAATGTAAGGAATGCGATTTTGGGCAATACATTTCCATTGGTCAAAACATGCCAATTTCTTTTCAACTTGCCAGTTATAGTCGGTCAGACGTCAAGGAGCAAAGGTCAGCATCAATGTGGCTTTGAAGCTGTGCCCATGGCGCAGTGAGCAGCTGACCTGTGCAGATCAGGAAGCTCCCAGGTCCTGTCTCCAGTCTGGGCTGGATTAGGTTTTCTGAACTGTGCTGGGGAAGGGGAAAACAGGCCATGGTTCCTGTTCCTGATCCAGCAACTCCCTGCTGGATGTGTGTGTAAAATAAAAAATCAAGTGAGGACAGGGCTGGGGTTGCACTCCAATAGTGTGCTGGCACTCGCTGTTAGGAACACTTCAACAACACTCAAGAAACTTGACACCATCCAGGACAAAGCAGCCCGCTTGATTGGCACCCCGTCCACTACCTTAAACATTCACTCCCTCCACCACCGGTGCACCGTGGCTTCAGTGTGTACCATCTACAAGATGCACTGCAGCAACTCGCCAAGGCTTCTTCAGCAGCACCTCCCAAGCCCATGACCTCTACCACCTAGAAGGACAAGGGCAGCAGGCACATGGGAACACCATTACCTGCAAGTTCCCCTCCAAGTCATACACCATCCTGACTTGGAAATATATCGCTGTTCCTTCATCGTCGCTGGGTCAAAATCCTGGAACTCCCTCCCTAACAGCACTGTGGGAGCACCTTCACCACACGGACTGCAGCAGTTCAAGAAGGCAGCTCACCACCACCTTCTCAAGGGCAATTAGTGCTGGGCAATAAATGCTGGCCTTGCCAACAACACCCACATCCCGTGAATGAATTGAAAAAAAAATAGGAACAGAAACATCAGAACAGGAGTCGGCTATTTAGCGCCATGAGCCAGTTCCGCCATTCAGTGAGATCATGGCTGATCTGTGACCTAACTCCATATCCCTTAATGCCTTTGGTTAACAAGAATCTATCCATCTCAGATTTAAAATTAGCAGTTGATTGGAACTCCGTCCCTAACAGCACTGTGGGAGTACCTTCACCACACGGACTGCAGCGGTTCAGGAAGGCGGCTCACCACCACCTTCTCGAGGGCAACTAGGGATGGGCAATAAATGCTGGCCTTGCCAGTGACGCCCACATCCCATGAATGAATTTTTAAAAAAAAGACCCAGCCATTTGCAGAAGAGACTGATGAGGCTGACATATTGCCACTTGGGTGAGGTACTAGAGGTCTATCAGTGTTCTTGGAACTGTACCCCAGACCAGGCTAGAATATCAGCCACGGCTAGCATTTTCACCTGGTTCCCCTCGTTTGGCCCGGCCTGCCTGGAGCGAGAGTACGCAGTGTCTGCCGATAGGCTCACTCGCGGCCCTCTGCGACCAGTGGGCACCGGAGGGACTGGAGTGCATTGTGACCACCGGCAACCACATTTTACTTTACTTTGATCCGTTTAATTGATAATTTGCCGTTTATTGTTTCTGCCCCTTTAACAAGAGGCACTTTTGCTAACTTTTGTACTTTTCTTTAAACGACGCCTGTCGACCTAATTGGCATTTTATTTTTTTTAAAGTTAGCCTGGTTCCCCTGCTTCTTCTCCATCCCCCCTCCCCAGTCCTTCCACCCTTTGCCCTCCCCCTTACATATGTTTCTCCATGATTAACTTCTCAAACTGCACAGACTATTACATAAAGAGGTAAAAAAGATTTACAAGGATGATCCCAGAAGTGCGAGGGTATACCCATCAGGAAAGGATGAACAGGCTGTAGGTCTCTTTTCTCTTGACACCCCCGCCCACACCCCCAACTGTGGCACTCAGCAAGAGTGCGAAGTCCCGTTCACTCATCGCCCCCTGTGCTCGCTGGCCTACATTGGCTGCCGGTCCGGCAACTCCTGGATATAAAATTCTCATCCTTGTGTTGAAATCCCTCCATGGCCTCGCCCCTCTCTATCTCTGCAACCTTCTCCAGCTGTGCAGACCTCCAAAATCTCTGCGCTCCTTGAACTCTGGCCTCTAGCGCAGCCCACGCTTCCTTGGCCTCACCATTGGCGGTCGCGCCTTAAGCCATCTGGGCCCTAACCTCTGGAAGTCCCTCCCTATACCTCTCCGCCTCTCTTTTTCTCCTCCTTTTAAGATGCTCCTTAAAACATAGCCCTTCGACCAAGCTTTTGGTCACTTGCCCTCATATCTCCGCAAATGCTTGGTCTGATTCCGCTCCTGTGAAGCGCCTTGGGACGTTTGGCTATGTTCAAAGTGCTATACCAATGCAAGCTGTAGCTGTTGCTGTTGCTGCTCCTCGTGTCTCTGGACTTTGATCCAGAGCTTGGAGTGTGGAGCTGGGGCTCAAATGGAATTGCTTTCTCCCCCTTTTTGAGCAAGTCGCGGCCCAGGATGATGGCCCTTGTCATAGTCTTAGTGCTGACTCCTGTGCAACATCAACGCAAAATATGTGATTATCTCTCTGCCGAGGTGTGATAAATGGCAGTTAGAAAGATTACCTGTAATCATCTGGCATTATTCTCTGACTATATAAGCTGTGTCTTTATGCATCTCTCCACTTCACCTGACGAAGGAGCAGCGCTCCGAAAGCTTGTGATTTCAAATAAAACTGTTGGACTATAACCTGGTGTTGTGTGACTTCTTACATTTGTCCACCCCAGTCCAACTCCGGCATCTCCACACCATGGCACAATATAGGCAGGCGTGCAGGAAAGTGGAGTTGCTGACCGTGGCTCGGCTCAGTTGAGATACAGTATTGTGCGAGCGACTGCATGGCTTCCGAGAGGTCGAACCGGAGAAAACGGGGCAGGTTAATCTCGGAGTATAAATGTATTGATTGGCAGCGCGGAACATTATAACCCTTTTGTGTATTCCAGCCTTACTGTGCTGCTTTGAAATGCATTAAAATTATTTCCTCTAACAGATTGCTGCAAGAAGGAAAAAATTGCCTGGCTTTCCCTCCGAGACCCGGCGCTGAGGCAATGACCCGAGTGGCATTTATCACTGTAACTGCCACTGTCAGAGGGTTTTTATTGGTCATTTGTTTCTGTCAGGCATGATGTCAGAGCAGTGTTGCTCAAAGATGGATTGCAGTTCAGAGGCCACGTTGCCAGGGCCACGGGATTTAATGGGAACAATCATAGAGGGTTTTTTTTAATTTTATTTTTCCAGTCACATGGCAAAGTTGTTAGCGTTTTCACTTTCCGAACTCGTCTGTTTATTTTATTTTGGTGTTTTATTGGAGCTCCGCTTAATAAGGATACCTCAAAGTCACCTTTCTTTTTCTGCGCCTCCTATGAAGATGTTCTGTGGGTTTGAGACACTCAGTGCCGCCCCCTTTATGCTTCCATCATGTGCCTTGGGCTCCGACTTCATCGACCTTCCCGGCCGCCCACTTTGGCCGTGGTGGTGCCATCTGCATTCTGTTCCACCCTGAGCTCAGCTTCTCACTGTCGCGCCAAGACATTCCAGTTCCCGCAACACAAGGAGTCGGTAGGGTAGATGGAGCGAAACTTTCTCCTCTGGTGGGGGGGAAGTCCAGAACAAGGGGGCATAACCTAATCTGAGGAAGGATGTCCTTATCTGAGGAAGGATGTCCTTGCCATGGAGGGAGTGCAGCGAAGATTCAGCAGTCTGATATAACAACAGAAAATGCTGGAAAAACTCAGCAGGTCAGGCAACATCCGTGGAGAGAAATTCGGTTCGACCCGAAACGTTGACTCAAATTTCTCTCCACCGATGTTGCCTGACCTGCTGAGTTTTTTCAGCATTTTCTGTTGTTATTTCGGATTTCCAACATCTGCAGTATTTTGCTATCGCACCAGTCTGACACCTGGGATGAGGAGAGATCGGGTCGATTGGGCTTGTATTCGCTGGAGTTTAGAAGAATGAGAGAGGATCTTATTGAAACTTACAAAATTCTAACAGGACTAGACAGACTAGATGTAGGAAGGATGTTCCCGATGGTCGGGGAGTCCAGAACCAGGGGTCACAGTCTAAGGATAAGGGGTAAGCCATTTAGGACTGAGATGAGGAGGAATTTCTTCACCCAGAGAGTGGTGAACCTGTGGAATTCTCTACCACAGAAGGCAGTTGAGGCCAATTCATTAAATATATTCAAGAAGGAGTTAGATATAGCTAAAGGGATCAAGGGATATGGGGAGAAGGCAGGGACAGGGTACTGAGTTTGGATGATCAGCCATGATCTCATTGAATGGCAGAACAGGCTCAAGGGGCCGAATGGCCTACTCCTGCTCCTATCTTCTATGTTTATATAACCTTTGAAATTAGAGGGAGGCCACTCGGGGGTGATGTCAACAAGCACTTCTTCACACCAAGGGTGGTGGAAGTCTGGAACTCTCATTCCCCACCCCCCCCCCCCCCCCCCAAAAAAAGCTGTTTGAGGCTGGGGGGTCAATGGAAAATTTCCAAACTGAGATCGATAGATTTTTTGTTAGCTGAGGGTATGAAGGGTTACAGAAACCAAGGTGGGTAGATGGAGTTAAGATGCAGAGCCGCCATGAGCTCATTGAATGGCAGAACAGGCTCGAAGGGCTGAATGACCGACTGTTCCAATATTGAAACCCTAATCCAGGCCTTCACTGCCTCGAGGATTGAATCCGCTATTGCTCTTTTTGCCAGCTTCTGCCCAGCACAACCTGAGCTAATCAATAGCTCTGAGGTGCCAGCCCTTTCCCTCACAGTCCTGCATGCCCAACATCCCAACTCCCCCACTGGTTTCTTGTGCCCTAGCCTTGTTCCGTCTTATCACAGTGATCCGCTCTCGCTCTAATAATGTGGGGAACTGCACTAAAATACAGGAAGATGTAAAGAGGCTTGCAGAGTGGGCAGATCAGTGGCAAATGAAATTCGATACAGTGCAGTGTGAGGTGGTTCATTTTGGAAAAGAGGAATAAGGAGGTCACTTATTCCTTGGAAGGTAAGAAATTAAATCGGGTAGAGGAGCAAAGACATCTGGAAATACAGATACATAAATTGCTAAAAGTAGCAACACAAACTGAAAAGACTTTGATCCAACTGACTAAAAAGCCCACTTGAAGTCTGCATACAAATAGTTTTTAAAATTAATTCACAAGATGTGGGCGTCGATGGCAAGGCCAGCATTTATTGCCCATCCCTAATTGCCCTTGAGAAGGTGGTGGTGAGCCGCCTTCTTGAACCGCAGCAGTCCGTGTGGTGAAGGTGCTCCCACAGTGCTGTTAGGGAGGGAGTTCCAGGATTTTGACCCAGCGACGATGAAGGAACGGCCGATATATTTCCAAATCAGGATAGTGTGTGACTTGGAGGGGAACTTGGAGGCGGTGGTGTTCCCATGCGCCTGCTGCCCTTGTCTTTCTAGGTGGAAGAGGTCGTGGGTTTGGGAGGTGCTGCCGAAGAAGCCTTGGCGAGTTGCATCTTGTAGATGGTACACACTGTAGCAACTCGCCAAGGCTTAGTTATTTTGTATTTCAACATGTAGGAGGCAAAGTTTGTCTAATATGTTTAATTGTATTGACGCACTAGGATAGTATTTGATTTGTAACAATCTCCAGTGTTAATCAGAAAGTTGTGTGCAACATTGTTTTATTTTGATGTGGAAAAGAGAAGATCTGAGAACTGGTTGCAGGGTGAGCAGGGCTGGGAGCTTAACATACAGGGGTATTCAGTATTTAGGAAGGATCGACAAAAAAGAAAGGGAGGAGGGGTAGCATTGCTAGTAAAAGAGGGGATAAATGCAATTGAAAGGAAGGATATTAACTCAGTTAATACAGAATCTATATGGGTGGAGCTAAGAAATAGCGAGGGGCGAAAAACATTAATAGGAGTGGTATATAGGCCTCCAAATAGTAAAATAGAGGTTAGGGAGGGCATCACGAGGGAAATTAGAGAAGCGTGCAATAAGAGCACAGCTGTCATCATAGGTGACTTTAACTTACATATAGATTGGACTAGCCTAATCAGTAAAAATAATGAGGAGGAGGAATTCCTTGAGTGTTTGAGGGATGGTTATCTGGATCAATATGTCGAGGAACCAACTCGGGAACAGGCTATATTGGACTGGGTACTGTGCAATGAGAAGGGACTAATCAGTAATCTTGTTGTACGGGGACCCTTGGGTCAGAGCGATCATAACATGATCGATTTCTCACTCGAAATGGAGAGCGAAGAAATTGACTCAGAGACTAAGGTCCTGAATTTAAACAAGGGGAATTATGATGCCATGAGACGGGAACTGAGTAGGTCTGATTGGACAACGTTCCTGGGAGGACTGGAGGTAGATAAACAATGGCAAACATTTAAAGATAGAATGACAAAATTGCAAAAATTGTTTATACCAATCTGGCATAAAAGGAAATCTAAAAAGGTGACTCAACCGTGGATAACAGGGGAAATTAGAGACAGCATAAAATCCAAAGATAGGGCGTATAAAATAGCCAAAAAAAGCGCCAGAGCGGAAGATTGGGAACAGTTTAAGATAGAGCAAAGGAGGGCAAAGGGCATAATCAAGAGGGGCAAAATAGCTTACGAAAACAAGCTGGCGGAAAATATAAAAACTAACTCCAAAAGCTTTTATAAGTATATCAAAAGGAAAAGACTGGTGAAAACCAAAGTTGGTCCATTGCAGTCAGATACGGGGGAATATATAATGGGAAATAAGGAAATGGCAGATCAACTAAATGCATACTTTGGGTCAGTCTTTACGAAGGAAGACACAAAAAACCTCCCTGGGATATCGGGAAAAATAGGGACATTGGCAAAGGAGGAACTGACGCAAATCAATATCTCTAAGGATATGGTGTTAAGGAAGCTAAAGGGATTGAAGGTGGACAAATCCCCAGGGCCTGATAACATGCATCCTAGGGTACTGAAGGAGGTGGCCCTAGAGATAGCGGATGCACTAAGGATGATTTTTCAGAATTCATTAGACTCGGGAACAGTGCCGATGGATTGGAGGGTAGCTAACGTTACCCCACTATTCAAAAAGGGGGGTAGGGAAAAAGCAGGTAATTACAGACCTGTAAGCCTTACATCAGTTGTGGGCAAAATGCTGGAGTCCATCATTAAGGATGAAATAGCGGAGCACTTAGCAAATGGGGACAGGATAGGACAGAGTCAACATGGATTTACAAAGGGTAAATCGTGCTTGACTAATCTATTGGAATTTTTTGAGGGAGTAACTGGTAGAATAGATGGGGGAGAGCCAGTAGATGTGGTGTACCTGGACTTCCAAAAGGCCTTCGATAAGGTCCCACATAAAAGATTAGCATGGAAAATTGAGGCTCATGGGATAAAGGGGAAAGTTTTGGCGTGGATAGGGAACTGGCTGTCAGATAGAAAACAGAGAGTTGGAATAAACGGCTCATTTTCTGAATGGCAGGCAGTAACAAGTGGGGTACCACAGGGATCTGTCCTGGGCCCCCAGCTGTTCACAATTTACATTAATGACCTGGATCAGGGAGTCGGATGCAGCATTTCCAAATTTGCAGACGACACTAAACTAGGAGGGGGGGTGGGCTCAGAGGAAGAGACCAGGAAGCTCCAGAGCGATTTGGACAGACTGGGCGATTGGGCGGATAAATGGCAGATGCACTATAATGTGGACAAGTGCGAAGTTATCCACCTTGGGTGCAGGAACGGGAGGGCAAATTATTATTTAAATGGCAATAGATTGGGAGAGGGGGAAGTACAGAGAGACCTGGGTGTTCTTGTACACCAGTCACTGAAGGCGAGCATGCAGGTGCAACAGGCGGTCAAGAAGGCAAACGGTATGCTGGCCTTCATAGCAAAAGGGTTAGAATACAGGAACAGGGATACCTTGCTGCAGCTGTACAGGGCACTGGTGAGACCACACCTCGAGTACTGTGTACAGTTTTGGTCGCCTCATCTGAGGAAGGATGTTCTTGCCATGGAGGGGGTGCAGCGGCGATTCACCAGGCTGATACCAGGAATGGCGGGAATGACCTATGAGGAGAGACTATGTAGTTTAGGGATGTACACACTGGAGTTTAGAAGATTGAGAGGGGACCTCATAGAAGTGTATAAAATTCTGACAGGTCTAGACAGACTGGATGCAGAAGGAATGTTTCCCTTGGCGGGTGAGAACAGAACTAGAGGACATAATTTAAGGATAAGGGCTAAACCATTTAGGACAGAGATGAGGGGGAATTTCTTCACTCAGAGAGTGGTGAACCTGTGGAACTCATTGCCACAGAGGGCAGTGTACGCCAGCTCATTAAATATATTTAAGAGGGAATTAGATATATTTCTACGGGCAAAAGGGGTTAAGGGTTACGGAGAGAAGGCGGGGACGGGATACTGAATTAAAGGATCAGCCATGATCTCATTAAATGGCGGAGCAGGCACGAAGGGCCGAATGGCCTACTCCTGCTCCTATCTTCTATGTATCTATGTATCTATGTAACTGGCTAGAAGTCTCAGTTTTGGCTCTGTAAAAGGTGAAGAGATGTTTCAAAACAATAAAGTGGAACTCTGCTGGCAGGTGATGGTGGTTTGAAAAGATTTCGCATTCTTAGAATCAAAGAATTTACAGCACAGAAGGAGGCCATTCAGCCCATCGTGTCTGTGCTGGCCAAAAAAGAGCTACCCAGCCTAATCCCACTTTCCAGCTCTTGGTCCGTAGCCCTGTCGGTTACGGCACTTCAAGTGTCTATCCAAGTACTTTTTAAATGTGTTGAGGGTTTCTGCCTCTACCACCCTTTCAGGCAGTGAGTTCCAGACCCCCACCACCCTCTGGGTGAAAAATTTCTCCTCAACTCTCCTCTAATCCTTCTACCAATTACTTTAAATCTTTGCCCACTGGTTATTGATCTCTCTGCTAAGGGAAATAGGCCCTTCCTATCCACTCTATCCAGGCCCCTCATAATTTTATACACCTCAATTAAGTCTCCCCTCGGCCTCCTCTGTTCCAAAGGAAAAAACCCCAGCCTATCCAATCTTTCCTCATAGCTAAAATTCTCCAGTCCTGGCAACATCCTGGTAAATCTCCTCTGTACCCTCTCTCTAGTTGTCTTCCAACAAGAGCTGAAAATGGAGGTGAGTGGGACTTTGAGCATGAGATCAGGAGCTCAGTGCATTAAATGGACAGAGACATTTGAACTCAATTGGAAAGTCATTACTGACATTCTCATTATGTTTGTTATTTTTCACTTTCATTATTTGCCATTTCTTGTGCTTCATTTTTGCCGTTTGTTTGTAAAGTTAATTGTGGCTTTAGTCGGTAAACTACTGGTTTATTTGGTCACGTCTGCGATTTCAACAAGATATTGGTAGCGTGATGAAAAACTACGTTTAGTACCATGAGCAGATTGCCCCGACTGAGGTAGTTGTTAACCCTCAAGATGCATCTCTGCAAGGACAGCACCTCGATAAGAGTACCGTATCTAGATCATAGGGGACAGAGTTCCACCTACAGCAACAGCTGTTAGACCATTGGAAGAGGAGACTGCACTAAAAAACCCAGCACCCTATCGCCTCACCTCTCCTCTCCTGAAGGGATCAACTCCTAAAACATTTGTTCAAAGCTAATGCCAGCCACTTGTGTTTCTACCAGGACCTCAATCTTCTGGTGTCTTTGCATGGAGAGAAGGCCAGAAGTTGGTAAGAATGCTGCTAGGCCCACCTCTTAAACTTCCAAAGAGCCCGGCCAAGACTCTCGATCCAGATGACAGAAATGGCCGTGACCCATCAGGTAATTTTCAAAACTGTTTTGGCCAAAAATAAAAAGTGTCTGTGTCTGCTAACGTCATCTTTGTGCTTTTTCTTGTGCCCTTCATGGTGAGTGACCAGTGCTGCTGCTGAATGAAACACTTGTCCATTTTTGCCCCAATACCAGTGTCACGGACTCTCAGGTATTACAGAGGCTGGATGCTGAGGAGAGCTCCATTAACTCTGTCCCAGCAATGTCTAGTATTCAGTAGTATGGAACATAGGAACAGGAGGCGGATATTCAGCCCCTTGAGCCTGCTCTGCCATTCAATGAGATCATGGCTGATCTGCGATCTAACTCCATATACCCGCCTTTGCCTCATATCCCCTAATACCTTTGGTTAACAAAAAGCTATCAATCTCCGATTTAAAATTAACAATTGATCGAGCATCAATTGCCATTTGCGGAAGAGAGTTCCAAACTTCTACCAACCTTTGCGTGTAGATGTGTTTCCTAATTTCACTACTGACAGGCCTGGCTCTAATTTTTAGACCCTGCCCCCTAGTCCTAGACTCCCCAACCAGCGGAAATAGTTTCTCTCTATCTACCCTATCTGTTCCCCTTAATATCCTGACAACTTCGATCAGATCACCTGTTAACCTTCTAATTTCTAGGGAATACATCCCTAATTTCTGTAATCTCTCCTCCTAACTTAACCCTTGAAGTCCGGCATTGCTATTTCCATTCCCACCCCAACCATCTTAACAATTCGAGCGAGCCTGCCAATTAGTGCCAGGTAATCAGTGGGCTGGTTTTCTAGATTTCACCTCATTGCACAACTTCTTTTTGCTATTTTTACTTCCTTTTCTCGGTGACTAAAACTGTATTTTTGTTTCTTTTATTATTAATATTGTAATTCTCTTCTCGGCTGTGCCTGGGGTGCGGATGTGCCAAAATGGTGCTCGCGATTATCTACCTGTTTCATTTGTTCGCTATGGAGTCTCCTCCCTTAAAGTGGATGTCTGAGGTTCCAGAGTAATCGGTTTTGTTTGATACCAAGGAGTGAGTTGCAGACTTCAATCTTGGAGTTAAGATAGACGTAGAAGATAGGAGCAGGAGTAAGCCATTCGGCCCCTCGAGCCTGCTCTGCCATTCAATGAGATCATGGCTGATCATCCAAACTCAGTACCCTGTCCCTGCTTTCTCCCCATATCCCTTGATCCCTTTAGCCTTAAGAAATATATCTAATTCCTCCTTGAATATATTTAATGAATTGGCCTCAACTGCCTTCTGTGGTAGAGAATTCCACAGGTTCACCACTCTCTCTGGGTGAAGAAATTCCTCCTCATCTCTGTCCTAATTGGCTTACCCCTAATGAGATGAGCCACCTCCGCTATGCTGTCAAGGTCTCTGATGCCGTATGAACCCCTGGGATAGCATTCAGCAGTAGCAACTTGCTTATACACAGGGCTGCTAATACATTCCGGAGCATTTACCAGAGAATGAATTGGAAGCCATGCGAGGGGGAAACGCACACATAGGCAGATAGACAGATTTTTTGAGCAACAGGGGAGTCGAGGGTTATGGGGAGTGGGCAGGAAAGTAGAGTTGAGGCCAAATCGGATCAGCCATGATCTCATTAAATGGCGGAGCAGACTCGAGGGGCCAAATGGGGCCTGCTCTTGCTCCTATTTCTTATATTCTTATAGAATGGAGTTAAGGATGGGCCGAGAAGAATGTTGTAAAGTTTTTAGTATGGTTTTGAAAGCACTTAGGGCGGATGTTAATTGGAGGGATTTTGGGAGTGAGTTCGATCCAGCTCTGTATAGAGTTCGGCGTGAGGAGTCTGTATAGAAATGTGTAATAAATAGTCTGTTTTTAAAACTAAAAATGGATTTTTTGATCAAGAATTGGTTATTAAATGATTTTTTTCCAGTAATGGAAACATCGAAACCCAACCATACCCTCTCCCAGCTCTGTCCTGCCTCTCTCCAATGTTGGGCCTGCTAGAGGTGCCATACCCTTGCTTTATACCTTCAGCTTATTATCCATTATCTCAGTGTAATTTCCAGCATTTTTTAATTACTTTTTTGTTTAATAAAACAGATGAACAAGCAAAAGACCCAGTGGAACATGAACGATCCACTTCATTCGAAAAGAGTCCCAGAAGAAGACTCTATATTGCAAACGAGGATGGTCATTGTTGTACTTCTGTTAAAACTGGTCAGTTGGACCCTGACCAGGCTGGTTTGGAGACCATGCGGGTAACCGGAATCTTAGATGGTTTACAATCTGAAAAGAACATTGGAAAGAAGCAGAACTCTACTTGGAAGATGGGAACTGGCAGCCCAAGCCTTGAAAGAGAGCGCAGTGAAAATAGTCAGAGGGGACTTGCGAGTCCTAAGGGATACAAACACCTTTTATCTCATAAAGGCGAGCGAGGTAGCCCAAGCCCTGGTAGCGCCAGCTCTCCAAGAAATTGCACCCCGAGACTGGGATCACGCCCTGGCAGCAAGAGAAGTCTTTCACCTCCAAAAAGCAGAGCGCGTTCCTCCAGCCCATTCCTGAACAATCCCGGCCAGAAAATCCAGGGGGAGGGAGGAGCAGGGACCGAAGAGCGGCTGCGGTCTCCATTGGCCCGCAGTTACAACGCGGATGAGGTCCGCGAGTATATGAACAGGCAGCTGGTCGAGCGCAGGAGGAAGGAGCGCGAAGCGAAGCGGTCAGTAAAGCAAGCCATGGAGATGAAGAAGAAAAGACTGCAGGAAGTCTACAGGAAACAAAAAGAGGCTTTCTCGAAGAAAAGGAGAGGGAAACAGAGGGGCACATCGCAGGCTCAGCACTTCGTACACCAAGCTAGCTGTGAAGAATCTGCTAAGCAAGTGAGTTCATGGCCTAAAACAACATTTCACAATTATACGATTATCCAATTTTGGCCAAAATTTTCCTCGGTCAACGTAGGGCGCAAACTGGGAGCCGCAAAAGTAGGTCTCGGTAAAAGTGACCACGGAGCCGTCGAATTGTCGTAAAACTAATCACACAGGTTAATAAAGCCATAAAAAAAGCAAACCAAGCACTCGGGTTTATTTCTAGAGGGATAGAATTGAAAAGTAGGGAAGCTATGCTAAACCTGTATCGAACCTTGGTTAGACCACACTTGGAGTACAGCGTACAGTTCTGGTTGCCATATTATAAAAAGGATATGGAGACACTGGAGAGGGTGCAGAGAAGATTTACAAGGATGATACCAGAAATGCGAGGTTATATCCATCATGAAAGGATGAACAGGCTGGGTCTCTTTTCTTTTAACTAGAGGCCATCAATATAAGATAGTCACCAAGAAAGCGCTTTTGGATGTCCTGAGGTTCTGAAAGGCGCTATAGAAATGCAAGTCTTTCTTTATTGAACAATTAAGGACAGGTTGCATAAGCTTGGTCTGTATTCCCTTGAGTATAGAAGATTAAGGGGTGATCTAATTGAGGTGTTTAAGATGATCAAAGGAGTTGATAGGTTAAATAGAGAAAAACTATTTCCTCTGGTGGCAGGAGTCCAGAACAAGGGGGCACAACCTCCAAATTAGAGCCAGGCCGTTCAGGGGTGATGTCAGCAAGCCATTCTTCACACAAAGAATAATGGAAATCTGGAACTCATTCCCCTAAAAAAGGCTGTTGAGGCTGGGGGAGTGTCAATTGAAAATTTCAAAACTGAGATTGATAGATTTTTGTTAGGTAAGGATATTGAGGATTATGGAACCAAAGCTGGTAGATGGAGTTAAGTTACAGAACAGGAAATGATCTCATTGAATGGGCTCGAGGGGCTGTTCCTGTTCCCATGTTCCTATATTTACTGCTTTAACAATCGGGGAAGCCCGAAGAGCCCTATTGTCTTGAAAAGTGTTACAAAACCATTTTGTTTTACTTGCAATGGAAGATGCGATTAAAATGCGAGAAAAAGACCCAGTGATAGATTCTGACATCTATTGTGTCTTTGTGATGTGTGCTGGTTTACTGATGACAAGTTTGGCAAACATTTATCGATAGATTTTTGGATATTAAGGGAATCAAGGGATATGGGGATAGTGCGGGAAAGTGGAGATGAGGTAGAAGATCAGCCATGATCTTACTGAATGACGGAGCAGGCTCGAAGGGCCAAATGGCCGACTCCTGCTCCTATTTCTTATGTCCTTATGTTATTCATGAAACAATGACCCTTTAAAGAAAGCTATGCCTTTATTGGCCAGAGTTTGGGGAACTGATCGGAAGTCCAAATGGTGGAGCATGATGGTCCTACCTGTTGCTGACCGGTTATTATAGAGTAGAATGACAGTTGAGGGTACAGGAAATATTACGGGCAAGTTGTAATAAGCACAGTTGGTTGATAATTAGGACAAGGATTCGGACTTCAAGTGGGAACCCTTCCTGTAACCTGCACAGTGTAAACCGGTCGATTAATTTCTTTGGCCATTCTCCCAGTGTGTAACTTTCAGCAATTGCAATTGTACGGCATATGTCAGCTGTGGTTTAAACAGGCGGGATGGTCATGGGTCATGTGCCATGGGTCATGGGTGTGCTGTAGGGAAGCCAAGCTGTCTTAATTACTGTAAAACTGGGTATAAAAGCCGCACCTTTCTCTTATTTCCTCTAAATACAAGGGTGACTTTGAACTGAAAATTTGAAGACTTGAGACTGAAAGATTTTTGTTGGGCAAAGGGCTAGGGAACCAAGGTGGGTAGATCGAGTTAAGATACAGATCAGCCGTGATCCAATTGAATGGCGGAACAGGCTCGAGGGGCTGAATGGCCTCCTCCAGTTTGTTCCTATGTTCCTTCCTAACTAGTGCAACCTACGTGGCTTTAATTGAAATAGTAACCGTAACATGCAATTTATACTCTGGAATTTGTTGTAACTTGGCTGAGATTGTTGTATTAAAAGCAAGAGTGTTTGGGTGTCCTGTCTGTCCTCATGCTGGAATTCATAAACAAAATGAATGTATTATTGATCTGCTCACTTCTTTCTAATAGGAAAATAGAGTGGGTGCAGCTCAAGCGATTAGAGGTCGGGCTCCAGTACAAGGCAGCACGGGACCTGAAGACTTGGAGGAAAGGTACTGCTTGTCAACGTCAAGTCGCAATTTGAGAAACAACTGTTTGAACAGCTCTCCGAATGAGTCAATACAGCACCCAGTGTAGGACTCAGTCACAGAGACCAGCAAGGTCCAGGGTTTTGATCCATGTTCTGTTGCTGAAATTAATTGACCTCAACCAAGGAAGCAGACCAACCAGCAGTCTTGATCTTGGGTGGAAACGGTCAGGTTTTCCTGCTCCTGGTATCTTCTCGGTGACCTTGGCTAGGGATGAGTCTGGATGCAGGGCGATAGGATCGCGCTTGACTGTCTCATCCCCGGCAGTGCCGACATGCACTTTCCAGGTCCACACACCAAGAGTGGCCACGACAGATGAGTAACGTGAGGGCTCCTGGCACCCATGTGTAAGACCCCTACATAAGCACCACCATCGATGTTGTTTGCTTCCCGAGCAAGTACTTGGAGTGATTTCACCCCTTTATCATTTTAATTTGAAAACGTCTGGGATCTATTGGTGTTTTTTTTTTTTTTTTAAGGGCAAGACTTTTTGGGCCATTCCTTCAGGACTGAGCCTCACAAATAGTCATTCAGCTTCACATCAGCATTGAAGAATGTCATTTTTCAGTTTGGTAATCTTCACCACAGAATCCCACCCATCCTTATGATAGCAAAATACTGCGGATGCTGGAAATCCGAAATAACAACAGAAAACGCTGGATAAACTCAGCAGGCCAGGCAACATCCGTGGAGAGAGAAATAGAGTCAACGTTTCAGGTCGATGATCTTTCGTCAGAACTGGAAAAAAGCAGGAAAAGGAATAGATAGTGAAGCAAGTTAGGGGCTGGGAAAGGGGGGAGGGGATGGAAGAACAAAAGGGAAGGTCAGTGATAGGATAGAAAGCTGGAGAGATTAAGAGACATTGAGAGACAATAAGAGATATTCAAGGCGAGACGAGATGGTAATAGGACAGGTTAAGGAACAAAGGATGGCTCGGGATGAGGTGTGAATTGCGCTGGCAGAATGAAGGACAGCTGCCATGTGGGAGGGAAGAAAAAAGGGGGGGCCAAACAAAAAGTGTGGATAAAAAAAAAAAATAATAAATGTGTATATATGTGTGATAGGGGCCGAGGTTATGATCTGAAATTGTTGAACTCTATATTGACACCCATCCTTACATTGTCAGCAATCCCAACTAGAGCGTTGCTAGGCTACACGATGGGCTTGTGCATCAAGGTAATGGAAATCTAGAACTATCTCCCCCAAAAAAGAGACAGCTGAGACTGGGGATCAAATGAAAATTTCAAAACTGAGATTGATAGATTTTTGTTGGGTAAAGGTATGAAGGGTTACGGAACCAATTGAATGGTGGAGCAGGCTTGAGGGGCTTAATGGCCTCCTCCTGTTCCTATGTTCCTTGCTGGTAATCCCTAACAGACCTGTTATGCGACACGGTTTGCGTTGATGTGGAGCGGTTTGGCTTTGCGGTGACAGAAACGGTGCAATGTAATTCGGGAGTGAGTTCATCCAGATCGTGTTCTAGTAACGCAACGTGAAGCCTCTGCAGAGGATCAGCTCTCACCGGGCTGGCGTCTCAGCGGTGAAACTACAACCGCTATGGATAAAAACGTTAAGTTCCCAGAGGATCGGTAGGACAATCCAGGATTTTTTTTTTGTGTTTCACCTCTCACCCTGTTAACCGTCCAATTAGCTCTTCATCATCTGTACACCTGTGGTTATGCAAGCATTAGACTAAGCGCAGGTCTACGGGGTTCCACTTTGCGTAGAAACATAGAAGATAGGAGCAGGAGTAGGCCATTCGGCCCCTCGAGCCTGCTCCGCCACTTAATGAGATCATGGCTGATCATTCAAATTCAGTACCCTGTCCCTGCCTTCTCCCCATATCCCTTGATCCCTTTAGCCTTAAGAAATATATCTAACTCCTTCTTGAATATATTTAATGACCAGAGAATGATGTGCAGCTGGCCGTATAGCTCTGGTCTGCCGGATCTTCATCACTGGCAGTAGGGACTGGGCTCTAAACCAAACCTACAGTGTGATGGTGGCATAATAGTGGCATTACTTTTGCTCAGTTAGCCTTTCCAAAGAGAGAAAGACTTGCATTTATATAGTGCGGTTCACGACCTCAGGCTGTCCCAAAGCGCTTTCCAGCCAATGAAATACTTCTTTGAAGTGGAGTCACTGTTGTAATGTAGGAAACGTGGCAGCCAATTTGCGCACAGCAAGCTCCCACAAACAGCAATGTGATACTGTCCAGATAACCTGTTTTTTATAAGTGATGTTGATTGAGGGATAAATATTGGCCAGGATGCCGGGGATAACTCCTTCTTCAAAATAATGGCTATGGGATCTTTTACGTCCACCTAAGAAAGCAGACGGGGCCTCGGTTTAACGTCTCATCCAAAAGTCGACACCTTCGACAGTGCAGCACTCCCTCAGCACTGCACTGGGAGCGTCGGCCTAGATTTTTGTGCTCAAGTCTCTGGAGTGGGACTTGAACCCACAACCTTCTGACTCCGAGGCGAGGGTGCTACCCACTTTAAAAAAATTTTTTTTATTATACTTTATTGAACATTAAGAACATTTACAACATCGTGATCATTACATTGTATGATACAAATCAATTCCACCGCCCTGCACAGCCATTCCACCACCACATTTTAACATCAAAACCTGAAGTTTAATTTGTCACCTGTAACATATATTAATCGATTGTACTTTAAAAATTGGTTGTAAAATACTGTCCTTAAATTCCTTTCTGAATAAAACATCCACAGAGCCTTATAATGGTCTTTTAGCTTATATTTAAAATACTCTTTTAGATTGATTCTCCTTCCCTTAAAAAACAGAGCATTCCTTCTTTGCACAATCACGAATCTAGCCAAACTGAACATTAAATTAATTGCCGCTCTGGCAGACTCTCCTGCAATCCCCATCTCAAAATTGAGTCCCACGGGATTCCCATTCTCGCTGTTCGGTCCCCACCCAGCAAAAAAGCTCCTCACAACTGTCGAACATAGTACTGTACTTAAAGTCATTTAACTGCGGACATAACACCAGTAAATGGGACAGAGTCTCATCCTGTGTCCCACACATTGGGCAAGTTGCCGCTTCCACTCGTCCAATCTTGCACAAGACCGTCATGGTAAAAATCCAGTTATGAGCCAATTTGAAATCCAGTTCAATCCATTCTGGGCATTTAAAATTTGCCCACACTCCCTTCCAAATCCTGTTGAAGTCCAGCTGTGGGTATATACTCTGCCAAAACTCCTGACCAGCAGGTGTCTTGAATCTCCATTCTCTGACTACCTCATAGAAATCTCGAGTATTACAGTTGTCAAATTGGACTAACTCTCCCCCTTTCTCCAGTACAAGGCTTGGAAAAGCAGGACGCATTTTACTTCCTTTGGAGATTTCCGCATTTATTTCTTCCATCCAATCCTGTGGCAGTGCCCTCACAATCTTCTCATACATGATTCCTATTGCTTTTCCTTCTACCTCCTGATCCTCCTCCCACACCATGTCCCTCACTATCGCTTCCGGCAACCAACCTGGAATCACCTCGTATAATACATCTTTCACCGATTATAATCCCAGCTTTTATAAAAGCTTGATTAAATAAAACCTCTCCTTCGATGTTGACCCACCTGTTCAAAAATAAGGGCTGTTCTAAACATTCCTCAGCCCCCTTGGGCATAAACTGCACACTTTTTAAAAATTGAGCCCAAGTCTCTACAACCCCCTTATAAAACCTAGGGAGAAGCTTAATCGATTTCAAAAACATACTATTGTATTCCATATACAATATCCCCTGCCCTCCTATCCCACTTTGTTTTAAAAAATGCTCAAAACAACTCTTCCAAAAACTTGAATTTGACTTCTGAAGAAATCTCTTCACCCATTTGATTCTAAAGGATTTTTTCTTCAAATCAATATCTGGGAAGTTGAGTCCTCCCTGATTTCTCCGTCCAATGATGGTATTGTAAGCCACCAAGGCTGGTTTCCCTTCCCATAAAAACCTCACGCAAGCCTCTCGGATGGACTTTTCTGCCCACTCAGGAATATCCTCCACCGTCAATAAGTACCATAGCTTAGATAGCAGGAGAGCAGACACCACTGTCGCTCTTCCTTGCACTTTCAACCACCTTCTTTCCCATCTTCCCAAAATCTTTTAAATTTTCATAACCTTCGGTTCCCAATTTAATCGATCCACTTCTTCCCTGTCTTTCTTGCACCCCATATGCACCCCCAGAACTTCCAAAACCTCCACCACCTTAAAGGGACATTCCCCCAACCCCTCCCTGCAACCAGGCATTGGGACTTACTATAATTCACTCTGGCTCCTGAAGCTCTACAATATTCCTCCACTACCTCCATAGCTTTCCTCACTGACTCCCCATTTCTCAATGTTAAGGTTGTGTCATCTGCATATTGGTGTATCACCGACACCAGCCCGGAACTGGGTACCACAATCCCAACTACACCTTGTTTCTTTCGCATCATGTAACCTAATGGTTCTGCTACCAATGTGTACAGCAGTGGGGATAGGGGACAACCCTGTCTCACTGATCTGTGTATCGGAAAATACTTAGATAAAAAACCATTACATTTAACACAGCTAAATATGTTTGAATGAAAAATCCTTATCCACTGAATGAAATTTTCCTTGAAACCAAATGCTTCCAAAACCTTCAATAAAAACTCATGAGAGACCCTATCAAATGCTTTCTCTTGATCTATCTTTAATACATAAGCCTCCCTCCCACTCTCTTCCATGAGTTCTATCGCATCTCGGATTGAGACCACAGAGTCTGCGATGTCCCGGCCTATGACTCCATAGGACTGAGAGGGCCAAACTATCTCCGGTAACACCTCCTTCAAACGATTTGCCATAACCCTCGCCAAGATCTTATAATCCACATTTAATAGTGTGATGGGCCTCCAATTCTTCAGATCCCGTCTATCTCCTTTATTTTTATAAGCTAAGCTTATGATACCTCTCCTCATAGATGGGGCCAGGCTTCCCTCAGTTTTAATTTCCTTAAAAACTCCTAAGAGCAATGGACTTAAAATCTCGAAAAATTCCTTATAAAATTCTGCACTTAGTCCATTGGACCCTGGGCTTTTCCCCCCCTTCATTCCACTTATTGCTATTTTTATTTCCGCTAATCCTACTTCTTTGTCACACATGCTTCTCTCATCCTCCTTTAAACCCTTTTCAATAAAAGCAGTAACCCTCTCCATCTCCAAATTGGAAATGTCTTTTGTATATAGCTCTTGATAAAAGCTGCTAGCCGCCTCCAAAATCTCCTCACTTTCATGAATGATCTTCTCCCCAACCTTCAACTCCTCAATTAACGATAATCTCTGTCGCAGCTTCTCTTGCTCTAGAAAATATCTAGTGCATCTTTCGCCCTCCAATGCATCTCTAGCCTTTGCACAGAGAATGGCCCCCTTGCATTTTTCAGCTTGCAATAATTCCCACTCTTCCTTTAGCACCCGGAACTTAGTCTCAGCTCCCTTATCCCCTCCGTCAACTGCTTTACAGACATCCGTAAACCTTTTGTTTATATTCTCTTCTCGATGCCGGTTAGCTGCCGCCCTCTTTTTCCCATAACGTACCGAAAAAACTTTTACCTCATATTTGAAATTGTCCCACCAAACTCTTCTTTCTTTCAAGAACAAAAGTTCCTTCCCAGCATTCTTTATTATATTTATAATCCCTTCTTTATAAGCACTTTCCTTCAGGTATTGATTGTTTAAAATCCACACCCCTGAACCGATCTTAACTCTGCTGTTCCTAATTCTAAGAACCAAAGCCGAGTGATCACTAAAAAATACTTTTTTATAATAAATCTCCATCACCTCCGAACTTAACCCTTCCCGCATTAACACAAAATCTATTCGGCTCTGTTTTAAAACATCACCCACCCAACCTGCCCTGGAGAACTCCCTTTTTATGGGGTTCCGGTCCCTCCATAAGTCTCTCAAATTTAAATTTGCCATCATTTTTATAATCATCCCTCTAGAGTTATCCTCTTTAAAGGTCATCTGGGTTGAAATGTCCATCCAAGATAAAAATACATTAAAATCCCCCACTATACAAGGATTTTCCACCTCTGCCACTTCAGTGAATAACCCCCGAAAAAACTCGCGACGCTTGCAATGGTCGTTCGGTGCATAGATATTAAAAAGATCACAATTAAATCCCTCCAATTTTACCCTTAGCCGTAAAAATCTCCCCTCAGTGTCCTTGTCCACCAAGGCAACATTCTCTTCTATGGACGGACTCACCAAAACAGCCACCCCTCTACGGTTATTGTTTGCACAACTTGCAAACGCCTCTCCCTTCCAAACCTTCTGAACTCTTTCTAGAATATCCTCATCCCAAAAGGTTTCTTGCAGACACAACAAGTCCGTGCCTTTAAAACCCTGCAACAACTGCTGCAATTTCTTCTCACCCCTCAGTCCGTTCACATTGATCGAGACCAATGTAATCATGGCTCCAAAGAAGGGAAGTATGCCTGATAATCTCCCCATCATTTAATCTCTGGCTCTTCCCTCCTCTCATGCTCCTTCTCAACTTTTCGGGCAGCTGTTGCTTTTTCCTGCAGCCTCCGGCTCTTTTTCCCCTCCTGTTTGAACCTTCCCTGCTGTTTCAGCCTCTTCCTTGCCTTAACTTTGGGCCCAGGAGCTGCCCTTTCTCCCTCCTTCTGCCCCTCACTAACCTTTCCACATGATGCCACCCCATCCCCGACTTCCATGTCTCTGTCCCCCTCTAATTCCTCACACTCAAGCTCTTCTGCAACCACCTGTGCCTGCTCCCCATCAGATACATAATCCCGCTCCCCGTCAGATACTTCATCTCCCATAGAGAGTCTTCCTGCTATCGCAGTTTCTCCTACTGTGCCGCCCCCTTCGACCACGTCTCTACCTCTGACCCTTGCACCTTGTTCCCTCACTCCATGGGACAATGGCGCACCTAAATTGTTCCCTTCTGACGTCTCTATCTCGCCGATCCCATTCTGCTGTCCCTTTAAGGCTCCTGCCTCTTGCACCCTCTCCCCGCCCTGCCCCCTCCTGCTCACCAAAATATCCGACTCCCCGCTTTTCCCCGGAGCACTCACTTCCACCACACACCCCGCTCCTGCCTCCTCTCCCCCCGCAGACACCAGACTCCCCAGGGGGAGCCAAACTGCACTAAGGCTCGAGTCTGCACTCGACCCTTGCTGCCCGCTGCTGTCTTTGTTCCTCTCCATAGCACTCGCCGTGTTTTCCGCCATCTCCATCGCGATCTCCGCTCTGCCAACCTCTGCCTCTTCCTGTGCTCCTTTTTCCTTCATTTTACCGGCTGTGTCCTCCGACTGCACCGCACCTCCGGCCGTTCCACACTCCTCTCCTGCTCCTTCTCCCATCTCCTCATCACTCATTTTGCTCCATTCTGCCACACACTCACAGCGGGCGGGGCCTTTAAGACACACCCCACAGCTCTCCGCCTTGCAGCTCCACGCGATATGTCCTGACTCACCGCAATTGTAACAATACAAATCAGGACAGTTTCTCACGAGATGGTCATGTCCCAGACAATAGTAACACACCTTTACTTGGTTATCGTGCAGCACACAAAAGTATTGTACTCCTTCCAGTGTCTCGAACTTCATACTGTAAGGCAAAGACCTCACCCCCTCTGGGATCCGCACCTTTACATACCGGGTTCCGTCTGCTACCCGTGTTCCCGGATAGTACCTCCTTTATTTCGGAACAGATTTTAATGTCCCACGACTCCAACTTTTTGCTCAGCACTTCGTCCTCGATGTACACAGGCAAGTTCAAAAATGAAACCACCACCTCCTCTGAATATAGCAGAGTCACCTCCAAAAATTTCTCCCCAACTTTCAGACTGAGCAGCAGTTTTTCCACCTCCTCACGGCAACTGACCGTCACCTCAAATCCCACATTTGGTTTTGGTCGGCAGGCAAAACAGCATCCCTCACCACAGTCCTCATGAACTGCCTGGATTATATCCCAGGCTCGAATCTTCTTATCTTCACATTGCACCACCACCGTATTTTCTTTACCAAACCTCCTGAGGTCCCGGCCCAAATCTTTGGGCCTTTTTTTTCCCCTTCCCACCACAGTTTCTTCCCTAATAAAATTCCTCTCAGGAATATTGTCCTCTGAGGGGCCCGGCACTCCGGACCCCTCAGCAGCCATCTGGCTGTTTTTTGTGGGCCAAAAAGGCCCTAAAACCTGAAAACAACACCCCAAAACCCTCCACCAACTTTTTACAAAACTTCCTCCAACACCCAGCTGCAATTAGGCAACCAGTCACACCTGGCTCACCCCAACCCCTCCCACCTAAAGAGTGCTGCCCACTGAGCCACAGGCTGACATTTTACATTGGGGGCTAATACGGGTTGTTGTCCAGAACCCTGCAGTGGGAGCGGGAGGCATGGGTACAGCACTTAACCCGGTGTAAAAGGCAGCTTGCGATTGTATCCTCAGCTGTGCTCAGAGATGCTGTGGCTCACGAGCCCATGTCACTGGCATGTGAACCGTCTGGATTGATGCCTGAAATACTCCGATTCCCTGCCTTGTGAAGCGTTAAGTTATGGCCCGTCGACGGCCAATTACAGACTTCAAATTACTTTACTGGGTAATAAATCGGGTTGTCCGACTTAATTCTGTTTTAATTGAGGTCTCCTTTTGTTGCTCCAGTGCTGTGCGGCACAGTTCTTGTAGAGAATCACTCAGCGGTGGCAGCTAATTGCTTTGGACTGTGGTTAAGTCCTCAGAGCGCAACACATTGAAACATGAGACAATGAGCGGGGTGCAGGCTCCCGAGGTGGGAAAGTGCTTCTCGCACAGCCGGAAGAATTGGCTCTGCAGTAGCTTCATTTGCATCACCCCCTCCTCACTACCACCCCCATCGCATCGCCCCTCCCACTCCCTCCGACCCCCTCACCCCCTCCCCCATCGACCCCCTCACCCCAACCCCCATTGCATCGCCCCTCCGACCCCCTCGCCCCCTCCGACCCCCTCTCACCCCCTCCTCACCCCAACCCCCCCATCGCATCGCCCCTTCGACCGCCTCCCACCCCCTCCGACCCCCTCACCCCTCATCCCCTCCTCACCCCAACCTCCATTGCATCGCCCCTCCCAGCCCCTCCGACCCCCTCACCCCCCTCCTCACCCCAACCACCTCATCGCATCGCCCCTTCGACCGTCTCCCACCCCCTCTGACCCCCTCACCCCTCATCCCCCTCCTCACCCCAACCTCCATTGCATCGCTCCTCCCACCCTCTCACCCCCTCCTCACCCCAACCCCCATCGCATCGCCCCTCTCACCACCTCCTCACCCCAGCCTCCATCGCATCGCCCCTCCCCTCTCACCCCCTCCCACCCCCTCACTCCCTTCTCATCCCAACCCCTATCGCATCACCCCTCTGACCCCCTCCGACCCCCTCACCCCTCACCCCCTCCTCACCCCAACCTCCATTGCATCGCTCCTCCCACCCTCACCCCCTCCTCACCCCTTCCTCCTCACCCACTCCTCACCCCAACCCCCATCGCATCGCCCCTCCCTTCTCACCCACTCCTCATCCTAACCCCCATTGCATCGCCCCTCCCACCCCCTCCGACCCCCTTGCCCCTCCGACCCCCTCACCCCCTCCTCATCCCAACCCCTATCGCATCGTCCCTCCGACCCCCTCACCCCCTCCGACCCCCTCACTCCCCCTACGTCCACCCCGCCCTACACTCTACCTTCCTCACCCACTTCCTCCTACCCCCACCTATCCCCCTCATTGCTCACCCCCTCCTCTCCCACCCCACACCCCTCCTGTTGCCTCGACTATCCTGATGTGCTGACCCATGCTGGGGTTCAGTTTGATGGGTGCCATCTGTTCTCCAATATCTCACCGAAGTGGCCGTTCTTCACGTGTACGTCCATGGTGCTGAGTTTCGTCAGGCTCTTTGACCGTGGGGGCCACACATTGGGGGTCAATTGAACTTTTGGTGATGGTGTAAAACGCCTGCAATCTGCTCGGCCGCTCGTTAATTCAATGGAACGGATCATTGGAGGGCGGGGGGATGTACAACAGACGGACAATCCGACATCATCCGTTTCACATCATCACCTTAAGTTAAAATTACCCCCATTCAGGACCAATCCACACACTTTTTTACACTTTGTGTTTAAGATGATGAAAGGAGTTGATGGGGTAGATAGAGAAAAACTATTTCCTCTGGTGGGGGGAGTCCAGAACAAGGGGGCATAACTTTAGAATTAGAGCCAGGCCGTTCCGGGGTGATGTTGGGAAGCACTTCTTCACTGAAAGATCTGGCGAAAAAAATCTGAAAAACCCCCCACAAAATGCTGTTGAGGTTGGGGGTCAATTGAAAATTTCAAAACTACGATTGATAGATTTTTGTTAGCTAAGGGTATTAAAGAGTTACAGAAGCAAAGCGGGTAGATGGAGTTTGGATGCGAATGAAGCACATAAGATTCTGAGTGGGCAAGACAGGGTAGATGCTGAGAGGCTGTTTCCCCTGGCTGGAGAGTCTAGAACTAGGGGGCATAGTCTCAGGATGAGGAGTTGGCCATTTAGGACTGAGGTGAGAAATTTCTTCACTCAGAGGCTGGTGAATCTTTGTAATTCTCTATCACAGAGGGCTGTGAGTGCTGAATCGTTGAGTGTATTCAAGGCTGAGACCGATAGATTTTTGGACTCTAGGCGAATCAAGGGATATGGGGATCAGGCGGGAAAGTGGAGTTGAGGTCGATGATCGATCATGATCTTATTGACTGGCGGAGCAGGCTCGAGAGGCCGTATGGCCGACTCCTGCTCCTAATTCTTATGTTCTTAGATTATCCATGGTCTAATTGAATGGTGGAACAGGCTCAAGGGGCTGAATGGCCCTCTCCTGTTCCTATGTTCTAACCGGGGTCACTGGGTGGAGATCAGCAGTGGGAACCTTGGCTGTATTCCCACCCCACGTTCCCTAGACTGGGGAAATAAGGCACCCTTGCCCGCTGATTTGACAGAGACCAGGCTACTTGGTGTCGAATGGGGAATTGCAGCTGAGACCTTCCTGCTCTGTGTGACTCGGTGCGACAGCGAGCGGTGTCTTTACTCACTTAGAGGGAACTAACCTCAAAGGAATAGGTTTTCCGTTGATGTGATGCGAAGCATTTGGGCCTAACCTGTGGGAGTTTGCTCGGGACCCACAGCCAACACGACAAAGTAGACCGACCACAACCTTCATCAAAAGTATTAACAGCACAGAAACAGGCCATTCACCCCAACTGGTCCATGCCGGTGTTGATGCTCCACACCAGCCTCTTATTTTTGCAAGATAAGGGAGTGAAGGGTTATGGGGAGCGGGCGGGGAAGTGGCTTTGAGCCCAAGATCAGCCGTGATCTTATTGAATGGCGGAGCAGGCTTGAGGGGCCGTGTGGCCTATTCCTGCTCCTATTTCTTATGTTATGTAAACCCCATCAACATATCCTTCTATTCCTTTCTCCCTCATGTGTTTATCCAGCTTCTTCTTAAATGCATCTATACTATTCGTCTCAACCACCCCCTGTGGTAGCGAGTTCCACATTCTCACCACTCTCTGGGTAAAGAAGTTTCTCCTGAATTCCCTATTGGATTTATTCGTGACTATCTTATATTGATGGCCCCTAGCTCTGGCCTTGCCCGCAAGTGGAAAATGTAACGTGATATCAATTCTATGATAGATCCCTCACTGAAATTGAATCCTTGCCTACGCTCTCCTACAACATTGTGCCATTTATTGCAAAATGTAAAAGTATATCTTTTGTTACGCAGTGGTTCGTGGCAGCAGGAGCTGAATTATGCCGTGGGGCCATTCCATCGTCACCTGTCCGGTCAAAGTAGCCCATTGAGACTTAAAGACCTCGGACCGTGTCTTCGCTCTTCCGAGTGGTCTGTCCCACCAAGATCCCTTTCACCACCCGTCTGTCAACTCCTGCCTTTACCTCTGGCAAACTGCGAGAGGGAAGCGAGCTGTCAAGCCACTTTCAACGGGGGCTTTGGGTACAGGAGCAAGCAGCAGCGTATCGAGGCCCTTCACTCCATGGCCACAGCCCTCAGCGGCCGTATCGAGAATGAAGCCAAGAGGCTGGGTGTCGAGGCGGAGTCTCTGAAAAGGCCCGGAGGCCAAGGCAGCGACGCAGGGCGGAAGTGGGCTGATCTGGGTGGCTCCGCGCGAGCTGACCCTACCGCCCAGCTGACTGACAGTCGCGGACTGAAGTGGCGAAGAGTCCCAGGCACTGGCCTCGTCACGCCACCAAGAGCGTCGAATGACTTCAATATCTCGCCCACCCCCCTTCAGACCGGGGCAGAGCAACAGGGAGGTGAGGCACTAATGGACAAGGGGGCAGAGAACAAAACCGAGCTGGAGGTTAAGGAACTAATGGACGAGTTGCTTTGCAGTTCTTCTCAGAGTGAGGACTTCCCATGGAGTGACGCTGAACCTTTGACAGAAAATGAGCGACACAGAGAGGCAGGCAACATCCTGCCAGATGAACAGAAAGGTAGGACAATATGTTTTGTATTTTAGTCCACTTTCCCCAGTTCTTTCTTACTCTTCTTTGGCGCGGGGACGGGGGACGGGGGACGGGGACGGGGGCGGGGGCAGGGGCAGCTGTCCGATTTCATTCCTCGTTTTGAAATTTCTTCAGGGGATACGGGCGTCGCTGGCAAGGCCGGCATTTATCGCCCGTCCTCTAGTTGCCCTGAGAAGGTGGGCCGCCACCTTCTGGCAATTGTTTGCACAACTGTGTGACTTGCTGGGCTACTCCTGAGGGCACTGAGAGTCAATCACACCGTGTGTGACTGGAGTCACGTGTAGGCCAGACCAGGTTACCTGGGGGGTGGGCTGGTTGGTGGGGACGGGATGTGGGTGGAAGAAGGGTGGCAGGTTCCCTTCCCTGAAGGACATTGCAACAACAGCAACTTACATTTATACAGCGCCCTTTAACAAGTTGGGAGGACTCGTAAAAATCAACATTTCATTGTGCAGTACACACGTCTGCTGCATATATGACAAATAAAATTGAATTGAATTGAATTGAATTGAAGCGTCCCAGGGTGCTTCACAGGAGCGATTATCAAACAGAATTTGACACCGAGTCAGATAAGGAGATATAGGAGCAGGTGACCAAAAGCTTGGTCAAAGAGGTAGGTCTTAAGGAGCGTCTTAAAGGAGGAAAGAGAAGCGGAGAGGTTTAGGGAGGGAATTCCAGAGCTTGGGGTCTCGGCAGCTGAAGGCACAGCCGCCAATGGTGGAGCGACTAAAATCAGGGAAACACAAGAGGCCAGAATTGGAGGAGCGCAGAGATCTCGGGGAGGGATTGTGGGGCTGAAAGAGGTTACAGAGATGGGGAGGGGCGAGGCCATTGAGGATTGGGTTTTGTGAACAATCCAGCTTTCATGATTTTTTTTTGTCTCCTTACCTAAGAAAGGATATACATGCCATAGAGGGAGTGCAGCGACGGTTCACCAATCTGATTCCTGGGATGGCAGGACTGTCCTGGGATGGCAGGATTGTCGTATGAGGAGAGATTGAGTCGACTAGGCCTGTATTCACTAGAGTTTAGAAGAATGAGAGGGGATCTCATTGAAACATATAAAATTCTGACTGGGCTTGACAGACTGGATGCAGGGAGGATGTTTCCCCTGGCTGGGGGGTCGAGAACGAGGGGTCACAGTCTCAGGATACGGGGTAGGACATTTAGGACTGAGATGAGGAGAAATGTCTTCACTCAGAGGGGTGGTGAACCTGTGGAATTCTCTACCACAGAAGGCTGTGGAGGCCAAGTCACTGAATATATTTAAGAAGGAGAGATAGATTTCTAGACACAAAAGGCATCAAGGGGTATGGGGAGAGAGCAGGAATATGGTATTGAGATAGAGGATCAGCCATGATCATATTGAATGGCGGAGCAGGCTCGAAGGGCCGAATGGCCGACTCCTGCTCCTATTTTTCGATGTTTCTATGTTTTTCTATAACTCACGCCGGAGTGATAGATCCAGGTGGCTCCTTGACTTCCTGTGTCTCTATTGTGCAAGAGGAGAAGCAGAGGGAAATGCGATAGGTTGTGTTTAGCTGGACCGACTGTAAAGTGTTATTTTTTCACCAAGTACCTTGAGGGCCAATTGTTAAACTCGCTGTACTCTGCCCTTCGAAGTGTCTGAAGTTGTTTAATCCATTTCCCCCCCCCCCTTCCTACCTTCGTTCTCAGAGTTAGCCAATAATTGCACTGATGTCCAGAGAGCCTTCAGCAAAGGGGAGCATCAAGCATCCAGGAGAGCCCGAACAAATGAGCTGCCTTTCGAAGCCACCCGACCCGAGAACAGGTCTCCGGGCAGGAGGTACTGTGCAATAGAGACTGTCACTGAAGCCACGCGGCCTAGTGGTGTGTCCAGTGTTAGATTCGAATTCGGAGAAACTCTAGACTGAGAGCCTAGTAAATATGTTATTCCTACAGTACTTGGTTAATATGATGGTCAAGTATCCCATCATGCTTCGCAGCTACCTAAATGCTACATGTTCATTTGATATATATTTCCTAATACGTGAAGCTAAACATCCTTTGAATGGTTTCTAGTGCTACAGCCGTCCCTACAGCTTTGGTTCATATATTTAAAGACTAGAGGATTCAGGCTTTGATTCACAGGCCTATTTTTGCAATCCAACACCAGGAATCACTGGAATATTTACACGCCACAATGTGTGGCGGATGGCGTGTCATGCAGGGGGTACTGAAGAATCATAGAATCAGAGAGTGATACAGCGCAGAAGGAGGCCATTCGGCCCATCATGATTGTGCCGGCTCTTTGAAAGAGCTATCCAATTAATCCCACTCCCCTGCTCTTTCCCCACAGCCCTGCAAATTTTTTCCCTTTCAAGTATTTCACAGAATCACAGAAACCCCACAGTGCAGATAGAGGCCATTTCGGCCCATCAAGCCTGCACCGACAATTTATCTAATTCTCTTTTGACAGTTACTATTGAATCTGCTTCCACCGCCCTTTCAGGCAGCGCGTTCCAGATCACAACAACTCGCTGCGTAAAAAAATGTTTCCTCATGTCGCCTCTGGCTCTTTTGCCAATCGCCTTAAATCGGTGTCCTCTGGTCACCGACCCTCCTGCCACTGGGAACAGTTTCTCCTTATTTACTCTGTCAAAAGAGAGGAAACGATAAATGTTTCAAAACGACACATAGAAGCTGGCCACTTAACGTGAGGTGTGTGTTTAATGAGCACTGCACATGAAAGATGTCTGGCATTACTTGTGATTTAGGCCTCGGTCGAAGCTCCCTTCTCGGGTGCTCGGGGTGTGATGTTGCCTATTAAATATACTGGGCTCTTCTTGGTTGGGTTCACCAGACATACAAAATTGACAGGCAGTGAAAAAACCAACTGGTCCATCAAGCCTGCCCCACACTATGATGGCCGGATCATCATGATTAGACACCTTTTCACCACCCACACGCACCCCTGCGCCCGCCCTCACCCCATGTAATCCCCTGGGAGAGGCAAAGAAAGAGGAAAGCCCAGGGCCAATTAGGGACGCCCCGGTAGTGCCCCAGTCTGGATATTGAGTCGCGCCCCCTGCCTTAGCGCCTGCCACTTGGAACGACAGCCTGTTCATCTTTTCCTGATACGTATACCCTCACATTTCTGGTATCACCCTTGTAAATCTTCTCTGCACCCTCTCCAGTGCCTCTATATACTTTTTATAATATGGCAACCAGAATTGTACGCAGTACTCCAAGTGTGGTCTAACCAAGGTTCGATACAGGTTTAGCATAACTCCCCTACTTTTCAATTCTATCCCTCTAGAAATAAACCCTAGTGCTTGGTTTGCATTTTTTATGGCCTTGTTAAACTGTGTTGCAACTTTTAGTGATTTGTGTATTTGTACTCCGAGATCCCTTTGTTCCTCCACCCCACCCAGACTCGCACCCTCCAAGTACTAAGTGACCTCCCTATTCTTCCTACCAAAATGTAAAGTTGCCCAGCTCTTAAAGGCGAGGTGTTCAAATTCCAGTCTGTGCTGCATACGTGGCTTACAAACCCAGGCAGCTCCGTTCTATTTATGCTTCGATTTCTTCCCCCCTGGTTTGTTGTGTTTGGAATTTTAGAGGCTTGGAACTTTGGAAAGCATTGCTCGCTCATTGCCGAATCGTAGAATCAGGGAAATTTACGGCACAGAAGGAGGCCATTCGGCCCATCGTGTCTGTGCTGGCCGAAAATGAGCTCTCCAGCCTAATCCCACTGTCCAGCTCTTGGTCCGTAGCCCTGCAGGTTACGGCACTTCAAACACACATCCAAGTACTTTTTAAATGTGATGAGGGTTTCTGCCTCTACCACCCTTTCAGGCAGTGAGTTCCAGACCCCCACCACCCTCTGGGTGAAAGAAGTTCCCCTCAACTCCCCTCTAATCCTTCTACGAATTACTTTAAATCTCTGCCCCCTGGTTATTGACCTCTCTGCTCGGGGAAATAGGTCCTTCCTATCCACTCTATCGAGGCCCCTCATAATTTTATACACCTCAATCAAGTCTCCCCTCAGCCTCCTCTGTTCCAAAGAAAACAACCCCAGCCTATCCAATCTTTCCTCATAGTTAAAATTCTCCAGTCCTGGCAACATCCTGGTAAATCTCCTCTGTACCTTAATATCCTAAATCAAAACACCAAGATCAGCAGCTTGTAAATTAATGACAGCAGTGTTTTAACTTTTATATGTGGCCCGCGAGGCTCTGTGGAATGGACCCGAGAAGCCCGTGATTTAGGGTTGTCCTGGAGTTGCCCGGAATTAAAGATTGATTGATCTTCCCGGACACTCCTGCGAGCAACGTGAGAGAAAAATCATAGGGGTATTTTCTTCTCTCATTTCGCTCTCAACAACCGGACAGCAGGGCCCCCGACAAGCCCAGGATACAATGCGGGCCTAGCACACGCAGGCTCCAGCGCACCCACACAATCGATAGAGCAGTTTCTGGAGAGCAGAGGATTGTGGGCATTCCAGCCGCCATTACTGACCGGTTATGGCAAGGATCGACATGTCAGGTGACCGGTGGTGGGAGCGTAGGGGGCCAGGGCTAGTGAAGGCGTGAGGTCATGTGTTGAAACTGCTCGGAATACGGTCCCAAATATGGCAACTCAACCATCAGAAGTTGTGGGTTCAAGTCCCCACTCCAGAGACTTGAGCACAAATTCTAGGCTGACTCTCCCAGTGCAGTGCTGAGGGAGCGCTGCACTGTCGGAGGTGCCGTCTTTTGGATGAGACGTTAAACCTCTCGGGTACACATAAGATCTCACGGCACTATTGGAAGAAGAGCGGGGGAGTTCTCCCCGGTGTCCTGGGGCCAATATTTACCCCTCAATCAACATCACTAAAAAACAGATTATCCGATCATGATCACACTGCTGTTTGTGGGAGCTTGCTGTGCGCAAATTGGCTGCCGTGCTTCCTACATTACAACAGTGACTACACTTCAAAAGTACTTCATTGGCTGTAATGCGCTTTGGGATGTGGTCGTGAAAGGCGCTATAGAAATTCAAGTCTCTCTTTCTTTACCATGAATGCCAAAAATTTGGGCATTCCTGCCTTAAAGCAAGTGTGATCTAAGGTTACATCTAATGCAATGAAGATGGAGCTGCAGTTACAAAAATCTGAATTTCTGTTTTTGTTAAATTTCAGTCATCACTGACTGCATCAATGTTGCAAATTGGACATTTAAAAATTAGAGGGAAGAATCAAAATGTGAAAGTGTATTTGAGTGTTGTATCACGGGCTAACTTCAGTAGTTCGCTTGCCTTCATTTTGTGATTCCCCTGCTCCAAGCAGGGAAGTGAAAAGAGCACAGGCCAGAGATCAGACTGTTTATACTGTACATTCATGCCTCTGAGTCAGAAGATCGTGGGTTCGAGTCCCACTCCAGAGACTTGCGCACATAAAGCTAGGCTGACGCTCCCAGTGCAGTGCTGAGGGAGTGCTGCACTATCGGAGGTGCCGTCTTTCAGATGAGACGTTAAACTGAGGCCCCGTCTGCTCTCTCAGCTGGACGCAAAAGATCCCGTGGCACTATTTCAAAGAAGAGGAGGGGAGTTCTCCCCGGTGTCCTGGCCAACATTTATACCTCAACCACAAATACAGATTACCTGGTCGTGTTATCTAATTTGTGGGAGCTTACTGTGCGCAAATTGACTGCTGCATTTCCCTTCATAACAACAGTGACTGCACTTCATCTTTACTTCATTGGCTGTGAAGCGCTTTGGAATCACCTGCAGATGTGAAGTAAATACAAATTCTTTACTGCATTTTTCTAAGGCTTGCAATATATATGTTGTCCACTAGATGACACTCTAGCTCTGTTTTTCCATACACCGTACAAGTATACACAACTTTACTATCGATGCAATTTGTCAACTTCCCTTGTTTTATCTAAATCTGTTGCACCTCAAATGCTATTGGTCAGAGCTTGTGTAATGTGGCCTGTGCCATCACCGCTGTGCTCGCTGACCTACATTGGCTCCCGGTCCGGCAACGCATCAATGTTCAAATTCTCATCCTTGTTTTCAAATCCCTCCGTGGCCTCGCCCCCTCCCTATCTCTGTAATCCCCTCCAGCCCCACAACCCTCTGAGATCTCTGCGCTCCTCCAATTCTGGCCTCTTGCGCGTCTCCGATTTTAATCGCTCTTAACGGTGGAGAGGCGGTGAGGTATAGGGAGGGAATTCCAGAACTTAGGGCCTTCAGCTGCCGAGGCCCCAAGCTCTGGAATTCCCTCCCTAAACACCTCTCTCTCTCTTTCCTCCTTTAAGACACTCCTTAAAACCTACCTCTATGACCAAGCTTTTGGTCACCTGCCCTAATTTCTCCTTATGTGGCTCGGTGTCAAATTTTGTTTGGTAATCGCTCCTGTGAAGCGCCTTGGGACGTTTTACTCACAGGAGCGATTATCAAACAAAATTCAAGTTGCTGTTATGAGACAAAGGCACAGTCCGCCAGGCGGACACTCTTCTGATTGGTCGACTGTCTGCATTTCCTTCACCCACCTTCCCTGCATTCCACCATCAGTGCCAGTGCCTTCAGCTGTGGCTCAGTGGGCGGCGCCCTCGCCTCGGAGTCAGAAGGTTGTGGGTTCAAGTCCCACTTCAGAGACTTGAGCACATAAATCCAGGCTGACACTCCAGTGCAGTACTGAGGGAGTGCTGCACTGTCGGAGGGACAGTACTGAGGGAGCGCCGCACTGTCGGAGGGACAGTACTGAGGGAGCGCCGCACTGTCGGAGGGACAGTACTGAGGGAGCACCGCACTGTCGGAGGGGCAGTACTGAGGGAGTGCTGCACTGTCGGAGGTGCCGTCTTTCGGATGAGACGTGAAATCGAGGCCCCCGTCTGCTCTCTCAGGTGGACGTAAAAGATCCTGCGGAACTATTCTGGAAGGTTGGCCACCCTAGCAGAGGGAGTTAAAATCTCCCCCATATGCTGCACCCCTATTTTAAATCCATTGTATCAATCCCATTGGTATAAGTGCAAGATGGCACTCAGTTTATTACATGTCTCCTGCACCTGGCATGACCCTCCTTAAAGATTCATAGAAACATAGAAGATAGGAGCAGGAGTAGGCCATTTGGCCCCTTGAGCCTGTTCCGCCATTCAATGCGATCATGGCTGATCATCCAAATTCAGTACCCGGTCCCTGCTTTCTCCCCATATCCCTTGATCCCTTTAGCCTTAAGAAATACATCCAACTCCTTCTTGAATAAATTTAATGTATTGGCCTCCACCGCCTTCTGTGGTAGAGAATTCCACAGGTTCACCACTCTCTGGGTGAAGAAATTCCTCCTAATTTCTGTCCTAAATGGCCTACCGCTTATCCTTAGACTGTGACCCCTGGTTTTGGACTCCCCGACCATCGGGAACATGGGAACATTCCCAGGCAGTTCTCCCAAGATCTTGGCCAACATTCCTCCCTCAACCTGTACCACCAAAATCCAGCTGTTGTTTGGTGGTTCTGGGATCTTGCTGTGTGTAAAACTGGCTCCCTTGTTTACCCACATAATAGCGACTGCACACAAAAGAATAAAGTAATTAGTTGGCTGCAAAGCTCGTTGGGACATTCCGAGAGATATGATGAGGAGCTGCAGAAACGCAAGTTCATTTCGTAATGTAGAAGCCGAAAAACAGCACTGCGTCGAGCAGCTCTTGACATCAGCTCGTCTGCCTGTGCTTTTATTTTAAATGTTGTAGTGATTCATGGGAGTATTACAACTTGAACAAGAGCACAGTCTCTGTAGGATTAACCAGTAGCTTAAGGTTAAGACCCCGCAAGTGAAGTCCATTTGCATCTATTTAATGAAAAAGCCTTTTTCTGTCTGGAGATTACGGGACTCGACACAATGGCAGTTGCAACTCAGGGTGAGCGTTTTACTCTCAATATATAAAAGGGTTGATTATTTTTTTTTAAAGTGGCTAATGAAGCACGCTGAATTATAAATTGTATTTTTATTGCTTGCTGTCTTGTTTAAGCGGGTGAAATGCGATCTTGTGAACCCCATCCCGTTGTTGAGAAAAAAGAACCCACACGTTGCTATAAAGTGGGTTATTCTGCTCCAGATCAGACCAGTGATCTGAACTATAAACAGAAGAGCAGGTTGTTCTGTGTTTTTGAACCGTCGGTCTTGTTTTGCAAAGCAAGATGCCAGTTGATTCAGAGCATATTGACATGCTGCCATGATTACAGAATGGCATTGCCTGAAAAATAGCGTCTCTCTGCCTGTCTTGATGCTCACTCAGAGCTGGGATTGTAGATCAGATACCCTGGAACAAGTGCTTGGATCACCCCTTCCTCACCCTGAGAGTAACGTCCTGTGGTCATTTGCGGTCTCTGATGTCCGGCACGGCCTCTGGTGCTGATGGTGCTCCTCCTCTTGCCCTTGAGATGCGATCCTCTGAAGTTGCCCTTCCCTGTGTCACTCTCTCTTACCGACAGTCGACCTTTCCTTCACCTTTTAGAATCTTGCTCCTGCCCTGTTGTCTGTCAGTTTGTAAAGTTGAGTCTTAAACTATCCACTATCTAGAAACTTCTACCCGAATCCATGATCCCCAGTATGGCTCTCTCCAATTCCAACTCGCTGTCTTTCCCAAGATCTCGTGAACGTGGAACTCCTCACGTCTTCCTGTTCCTTTTATAGTCTTCAGGCCAATAAAATCCATGCGGGGGCCTCACCTACTTCCTGCTTTGTGTGTCTTACCTTCATTCTCTCTCTTCAGACTTGCTGGTGTTGTGTGCTCGGCCCCATAGCTCTCAACTTAAAGCTTCTCTGCAGGAACGATAGTTGGAAGGAGCAAGCTTGATGGGCTGAAGAGCGAGCTGTTGTGATCTGGAACGCGCTGCCTGAAAGGGACCGTGGAAGCAGATTCAATAGTAACATTTAAAAGAGAATTGGATAAATACTTGAAGGGAAAAATATTCCAAGTCTATGGGAAAAGAGCAGGGGGAAGCGGGATTAATCGGACAGCTCTACCAAAGAGCCGGCACAAGCACGATGGGCCGAAAGGCCTCCTTCTGTGCTGTCTCATTCTATGATTCTATGAATGGCCTTCTGCGGTTTTGACACTTTTTACCTTCATACTTGGAGCAGGCGGCTGCAGCGAAGATGGAGGGAGTGCAGCGAAGATTCACCAGACTGATACCTGGGATGGCAGGAATAGTGGTTAGCACTGTTGCCTCACAGCGCCAGGGACCCGGGTGACTGTCTGTGTGGAGTTTGCACATTCTCCCTGTGTTTGCGTGGGTTTCCTCCGGGTGCTCTGGTTTCCTCCCACAGTCCAAAGATGTGCGGGTTAGGTTGATTGGCCATGATAAAATTGGCCCTTAGTGTTAGGGGGGATTAAATACGTGGGGTTACGGGGTTACGGGGATAGGGCTTGGGTGGGATGGCTGTCGGTGTAGGGACCGGGTTCTAGGGTTTGGATGATCAGCCATGATCTCGTTGAATGGCGGAGCAGGCTCGAAGGGCCGAACGGCCTACTCCTGCTCCTACCTTCTATGTTTCTATGAATGATGTATGAGGAGAGATTGGGCCGATTGGGCTTATACTCGCTGGAGTTTAGAAGAATGAGAGGGAATCTCATTGAAACTTATAAAATTCTAACAGGACTAGACAGACTAGGTGCAGGAAGGATGTTCCCGATGGCGGGGGAGTCCAGAACCAGGGGTCACAGTCTAAAGATAAGGGGTAAGCCATTTAGGACTGAGATGAGGAGGAATTTCTTCACCGAGAGTGGTGAACCTGTGGAATTCTCTACCACACAAGGCAGTTGAGGCCAATTCATTAAATATATTCAAGAAGGAGTTAGATATATTTCTTAAGGCTAAAGGCATCAAGGGATATGGGGAGAAGGCAGGGACAGGGTACTGAATTTGGATGATCAGCCATGATCTCATTGAATGGCGGAGCAGGCTCGAGGGGCCGAATGGCCTACTCCTGCTCCTATCTTCTATGTTTCTATGAGTGGAGCATAGACCAGTTGGGCCGAATGGCCTCTCTCTGTGCTCATACATTCTACGTGATTCTATGAGTACACGAGTCGATGCAGCTGAAGGGGAGGGGACTGGAAGCTGTCACAAAGCGGGATTAAGTTGATGCGAGCGGTAAGGATGGGGCCTTCGAACAAAGGCGCCGCCACAGTCTGAAATAAAAGGCATTGTTAGTGTATTGCTTTTTTTTTTATTGTTGTAATCTTTCTTCGAACCTAAAAACCACTTAATGGCGGATGAATGAGGGTCGAGGATAGAGCTTAATAATCTTAACGTGACAAAATAGTTTTGCGGGCTGGCGGTGGTTCGTATCTCAAGGGCTTATATCATCAAATTAATTTGGCTGAGAGATGCTTTGAAGGGAAGGGTTCTTCCGCTAATCCACTGGCACTTTAAACACTTGGAGCTATTTTTCGGAGACGACAATAATTTCATGAAAATTTTTTCAGTCTATTAATATATTTAATGCGCACACCCCCCCCCCCCCCCCCCCCAAATCCCCCTCCCTCAAACAATAGATACTGTGATGCTTAATACTGCTGGAGATAAATTCTTTTAAGAAGATTGTTTGGTGCTTGAAAATTGCAGCTGGATTAGGCAGTTGGAACACTTCCCCCCGGATTTCATTTCTCCCATTTCCCTCTTCCCAGATCAAGGTCAGCTGCATTGTCAGCTTGTTTAAAAAAATTAAGATTTCTGTCCCTTCCCCCGCCGCCCCCCCCCACACACACACTCTTAACAAAATGACTCTTGTTTGGTAAATTCGTGCTTGGGTTTGGAGCGGACTTGTTGACTCAGAAAGGGAGGGTGATGGGGAGAACTGGAAAGAGAAGATGGGGGTGGGGGAGGTGGGGAAGGGAGAATAGGAAAGGGAAGATCAGAGAGAAGGGAGGATGAGGGGCAAAAGAGGATTGGGAAGGGAGAATGAGGGAGAAGGGAGACTCAGAAAAGGAGGAACTGACTGCAGGGGAGTTGAGGATGCATTCCGAATTTGCCTGTGTAAGAAGCTAACAGTTAACGAAGAGCATTTTTCTTTAACTAAACAAATAGGAACAGGAGGAGGCCATTCAGCCCCTCGAACCTGTTCCGCCATTCAATGAGATTATGGCTGATCAGTGACCTAACTCCATATCCCTGCCTTTGCCCCATATCCCATAATACCTTTGGTTAACAAGCTATCAATCTCCAATTTAAAATTAACAATTGATCCAGCATCAATTGCCGTTTGCGGAAGAGAGTTCCAAACTTCTACCACCCTTTGTGTGTAGAAGTGTTTCCTAATTTCACTCCTGAAAGGTCTGGCTCTAATTTTTAGACCCTGCCCCCTAGTCCCAGAATCCCCAACCAGTGGAAATAGTTTCTCTCTATCTACCCTATCTGTTCCCCTTAATACCTTGAAAACTTCAATCAGACCACCCCTTAACCTTCTAAATTCCAGGGAATAGAACCCTAGTGTGTGTAATCTCTCCTCGTAACTTAACCCTTGAAGTCCTGGTATCATTCTGGTAAACCTAGGCTGCACTCCCTCCAAGGCCAATATATCCTTCCTAAGGTGTGGAGCCCAGAACTGCTCACAGTGCTTCAGGCGTGGTCTAACCAGGGCTTTGTACAGCTGTGGCATAACTTCTACCCCCTTGTGTTATAGTCCTCTAGATATAAAGGCCAGCATTCTATTAGCTTTTTTGATTCTTTTCTGTAGCTGTTTATGACATTTTAATGATCTGAACAGGTACAGAAAGTAAATGGGTTTATTTTCTGATATCAGAACATGCAGCTACCTCTTTGGAAGCCGCATGATTTTTTTTGGATTCAGATGATATTCTTCCAAGTCGGGATGGTGTGTGACTTGGAGCTGGTGGTGTTCCCATCCGCCTGCCAACCTTGTCCTTCTAGGTGGAAGAGGTCGCGGGTTTGGGACGTGCTGTCGAAGAAACCTTGACGAGTTGCTGCAGTGCAGCTTGTAGATGGTGGGTAGTCACTGTTGTAATGTAGGAAACACGGCAACCAATTTGTACACAGCAAGATCCCACAAGCAACAATGTGAAAATGTCCAGATAATCTGTTTTTGTTATGTTGCTTGAGGTATAAATATTGGCCAGGACACCGGGGATAACTTCCCCCTGCTCGTCTTTAAATAGTGCCATGGGGTTTTTTATGTCCACCTGAGGGAGCAGACGGGGCCTCGGTTTAACCTTCGGCAGTGCAGCACTCCCTCAGCGCAGCACTGGGAGTGTCAGCCTAGATTTTTGTGTTGAAGTCTCTGGAGTGGGACTTGAACCCACAACCTTCTGACTCCGAGGCAAGGGGGCTGCCCACTGAGCCACGGCTGACATCTAGCCAGCAATCTGCTAAGATATACCAGGCAACAGCAATAATATGCGAGATAGACTGTTGCAGGCTACTTCTGTTGCCCCAGATTTCAACATAAATCTTTGCCAAATACTCTTTGATGAAGATAGTGGGTCTTAAAATATATTTCTAATATTTATTTCTAAAAGAAAGATATTGAGGCTTTAGAGAGGGTACAGCACAGAATCACTTCCTGGTTCGAGGAAATACAAAGACTTGGAAAAATTGGGCCTTCGTTCATTCGAACAACACAGATTATGTGGTGATAATGATCGGAGTGTTTAAATTTATGGAAGGATGGGACATCCATGGAATTTTTTGAGGATGTAACTGGTTGAATAGATAGGGGAGAACCAGTGGATGTGGTGTATTTGGACTTTCAGAAGGCTTTCGATAAGGTCCCGCATAAGAGATTAGCGTGTAAAGTTAAGGCACATGGGATTGGGGGCAAGGTACTGACTTGGATAGAGAACTGGTTGGCAGATGGGAAGCAAAGAGTTGGAATAAACGGGTCTTTTTCCGAGTGGCAGGCAGTGACTAGAGGGGTACCGCACGGATTGGTCCTAGGACCCCAGCTATTCACAATATATATTAATGATCTAGACGAGGGAACTAGATGTAATATCTCCAAGTTTGCAGACGACACAAAGCTGGGTGGGCGTGTGTGCTGTGAGGAGGATGCTGAGAAACTCCAGTATGATTTGGACAGGTTGGGTGAATGGGCAGATGCATGGCAGATGCAGTATAATGTGGATAAATGCGAGGCTATCCACTTTGGTGGCAAAAACAGAAAGGCAGATTATTATCTGAACGGCAATAGATTGGGAGAAGGGGAAGTGCAACGAGATCTGGGTGTTCTTGTGCACCAGTCGCTGAAGGTAAGCATGCAGGTGCAGCAGGTGGTTAAGAAGGCAAATGGTATGTTGGTCTTCGTAGCGAGAGGGTTCAAGTACAGGAACAAGGATGTCTTGCTGCAGTTGTACAGGGCCTTGGTGAGACCACACCTTGAGTATTGTGTGCAGTTTTAGTCTCCTTATCTGAGGGAGGATTTTCTTGCCATGGAGGGAGTGCAGCGAAGATTCACCAGGCTGATACCTGGGATGGCAGGAATGACATATGAGGAGAGATTGGGTCGATTGGGCTTATACTCGCTGGAGTTTAGAAGAATGAGAGGCGATCTCATTGAAACTTATAAAATTCTAACAGGACTAGACAGACTAAATGCAGGAGGGATGTTCCCAATGGCCGGGGAGTCCAGAACCAGGGGTCACAGTCTCAGGATAAGGGGTAAGCCATTTAGGACTGAGATGAGGAGGAATTTCTTCACCCAGAGAGTGGTGAACCTGTGGAATTCTCTACCACAGAAGGCAGTGGAGGCCAAGTCATTAAATATATTCAAGAAGGAGTTAGATATATTTTTTAAGGCTAAAGGGGTCAAGGGATATGGGGAGAAAGCAGGGACAGGGTACTGAATTTGGATGATCAGCCATGATCTCATTGAATGGCGGTGCAGGCTCGAGGGGCCGAATGGCCTACTCCTGCTCCTATCTTCTTTGTTTCTATGACAGGGTAGATGGAAGCAGACTGTTTCCAGTAGTTGTGGGGTTCAGGAATGAGGAAACCAAAGATACAAGATTAAATGGAAGAGATTTAGAATGGAGAGCAGGAGAATCTTCTTCAGACGGAGAGCTGTGAGGCTGGGGAACATAAGAACATAGGAAACAGGATCAGGAGGAGGCCAATTGGCCCCTCGAGCCTGCTCCGCCATTCAATAAGATCATGGCTGATCCAATCTTGTCCTCAACACCACTTTCCCGCTCTCTCCCCATACCCCTCGACTCCCCTGTAGTTCAAATGTCTGTCAATCTCCGCCTTGAATATATTCAATGACTCTGCCTCCACAGCTCTCCGGGGTAGAGAATTCCAAAGATTCACGACCCTCTGAGAGAAGAAATTCCTCCTCATCTCCATCTGAAATGGGCGACCCCTTATTCTGAAACTATGCCCCCTAGTTCTGGATTCCCCCACGAGGGGAAACATCCTCCCTGCATCCACCCTGTCAATCCCCCTCAGAATCTTATATGTTTCAATAAGATCACCTCTCATTCTTCTAAACTCCAAAATGCACTTCCAGGGTCAGTGGTTGAGGCAGAAACTCTCAACATTCGGGATTCGACTGGCGAGGCGGATGAGGGAAATGGGGTTGAAGGGACCTGGGAACTGGGCGGGTCAATGTGATTCGGACTATTTGCTCATGAGGCGGGTTGAAGCCAATGCGGGCTGGTTGGGCCTCTTCCCGTGTTATAATTTCTTGGTATCTCTATGCATTTGGGACAAAACGCAATCCGCTAAGCTCCTTTGGCTGTTTCTGTGCGGTTCCGTGCCAGGAAAAAGGAACAGCTTATTACTGCAGAAATGCAATGAGATTTACATAAGCCGCTTGTGGCGTAAAACTCTTTGGCAGCTGTGTTTCTGTGCCAAAAAAAATAAAACAGCTGTCGCCATTATACGTCTGTCGTGTGAGCCAAGACAGGCAAGAAATGCTCCTCGCTCACAAAGTCTCTCCAACTCTAGGGACCATGGTTCCCTTCCTGGGAAAATTCACGAGGAAGGAAAAAATCAGGGAGTAATCATGGCAGCTTTTCATACTCGAGATAAAATGCCCCAGTTTTACAGACTGGCTTCATCATATTGACAATAAGGTCATTAACAACAACTTGTCTTTATATAGCGCCTTTAACGTAGCAAAACGTTTCAAGGTGCTTCACAGGAGTATTAGACAAAAAAATTGACACCGAGCCACATAAGAAATTAGGGCAGGTGACCAAAAGCTTGGTCAAAGAGGTAGGTTTTAAGGAGCGTCTTAAAGGAGGAGAGAGAGGTAGAGAGGTTTAGGCAGGGAATTCCAGAGCTTAGGGTCCAGGCAGCTGAAGGCACGGCCGCCAATGATTGAGTGATAATAATCAGGGATGCTCGAGCGCAGAATTATAGGAGCACAGATATCTCTTAGGCAGTGGGTTGTGGGGCTGGAGGAGGTTACAGAGATAGGGAGGGGCAAGGCCATGGAGGGATTTGAAAACAAGGATGAGAATTTTGAAATCGAGGCGTTGCTTAACTGGGAGCCGATGTAGGTCAGCGAGCACAGGGGTGATGGGTAACGGGACTTGGTGCGAGTTAGAACACGGGCAGCCGAGTTTTGGATGACCTAAAGTTTATGTAGGGTAGAATGTGGGAGGCTGGCCAGGAGTGCGTTGGAATAGTCCAGTCTAGAGGTAACAAAGGCATGAATGAGGGTTTCAGCAGCGGATGAGTTGAGGCAGGGGCGGAGATGGACGATGTTACAGAGGTGGAAATAGGCGGTCTTAGTTATGCCGCAGATATGTGGTCGGAAGCTCATTTCAGGGTCAAATATGACACCAAGGTTGCGAACAGTCTGGTTCAGCCTCAGACATGTGTTAGGGAGAGGGATGGAGTCAGTGACTCGGGAACGGAGTTTGTGGCGGGGACCGAAGACAATGGGTTCGGTCTTCCCAATATTTAATTGGAGAAAATTTTTGCTCATCCAGTATTGGATGCCGGACAAGCAGTCTGACTATATAGAGACAGTGGAGGGGTCGAGAGAGGTGGTGGTGAGGTAGAGCTGGGTGTCGTCAACGTACATGTGGAAACTAACGCTGTGTTTTCAGATGATGTCACCAAGGGGCAGCATGTAGATGAGATATAAGAGGGGGCCAAGGATAGATCCTTGGGGGACACCAGAGGTAATGATGTGGGAGTGGGAAGAGAAGCCACTGCAGGTGATTTTCTGGTTACAATTAGATAGATAAGAATGGAACCAGGCGAGTGCAGTCCCACCCAGCTGGATGACGGTGGAGAGGCGTTGGAGAAGGATGGAGTGGTCAACCATGTTAAAGACTGCAGACAGGTCAAGAAGGACTAGTTTACATTTGTCACAGTCGCAAAGGATGTCATTTGTGACTTTAATGAGAGCCGTTTCGGTACTGTGGCGGGGCGGAAACCGGATTGGAGAGATTCAAACATGGAGTTCCGGGAAAGATGGCACGGATTTGGGAGGCGACAATACGTTCAAAGATTTTGGAGAGGAAAGGGAGGTTGGAGATGGGGAATAGCATGTGTTTTTGAGATGGGTTGAAGTACAGGTTGTCAGCTAGCTGTTGTACATTGTGGAGACTCGGCATTGTAACTGGCCTTGCCCCTCTCTATCTTGTATCCTCCTCCAGCCCTACGACCCTCTGAGATCTCTGCGTTCCTCCAATTCTGGCCTCATGCTGCCAAGGCCCTAAGCTCTGGAATTCCCTCCCTAAACCTTTCTGCTTCTCTACCTCTCTTGCCACCTTTAAGATGCTCCTTAAAACCTACCTCTTTGACAAAGCTTTTGGTCACTTGTCCTAATATGTTCTTGTGTGGCTCGGTGTCGATATATGTTTGAATACGCTCCCGGGAAGCGTCCTTGGGGCGGTTTATTATGTTAAAGGCGCTATATAAATGCAAGTTGTTGTTGTGGGGACCTGGCTGCCCCCTCACTGATTACTGCCCCACTGCTTTGCTTCAGACTCTGGCACAATGTCACGAACCAGCTGACTGCCAGTATTTTACACCATTAAATCCTGCTCACCTTATCCCAGGGAACAGACTCATAGACACTGGGGAGCCCAGTGCTGTGGGTCTACAGGGTCTGATGCCAGGTTAAGGGAGCCGGAGTGAGCAAAGTAAATTCTGGGAGCAGGCTCATGTTGGGTGACAATGTTTCAGAATCCACATTAAAACCGTGCCAATACAAAGCTGCTTTTCTGAGTGCAGTAAATGGAAAGCTCGCTGCCGGTCCAGGTAACTGGGTAGAATAAGACCCACTGCCTGCTTCTGTCCAAAATACATTGTTTTGTTGATTTCCACATGAACGAATGGACAAACCTGCATTTCTATAGCGCCTTACATGACCTGAGGAGGTCCCAAAGGGCTGCTGTGATGTAGTGAAACGTGGCAGCCAATTTGTGCACAGCAAGATCCCACAAACAAGCTTAATTACTGGTCAACAGTAGTATAATTCAATTCAGTATACTGTTCAACAGCATTTCACAGCACTGACTGATTGATTAAACGCTACATTAGCCACAGTTTCTCAGTGGGTGTCCTGCTAAACTTGTATAGAACCGTGGTACGACCACACTTGGAGTACCGGGCACAGTTCTGGTCTCCATATTACAAAATGGATATAGAGGCATTGGTGAAGATGCAAAAAGATTTACAAGGATGATACCAGAACTGAGAGATTATACCTATCAGGAATGGTTGAACAGGCTCAGGCTCTTTCCTCTAGAAAAGAGAAGGTTGAGGGGTGACTATTCTAATAGAGGTCTTTAAGATTATAAAAGAGTTTGATAGGGTAGACATACAGAAGATGCGGGGGAGACCAAAACTCGGGGCCATAAATATAAGATAGTCACTAATAAGTCCAATCGGGAATTCGGCAGAAACTTCTTTACCCAGAGAGTGGTGAGAATGTGGAACTCTCTACCACAGGGAGTGGTTGAGGCGAATAGCAGAGATACACTTAAGGGGAAACTAGATAAACACATGAGGGAGAAAGGAATAGAAAGTTATGCTGATAGGGTGGGAGGAGGCTGGTGTGGAGCATAAACACCGGCATGGACCAGTTGGGCTGAATGGCCTGTTTCTGTGCTGTGAATTCTATGTAATTGTACATACAAAAAAAAATAATGTCCATACAGTGATAATGAATGTCTTTTAACAATTCTCTATTTCCTAATATAGAGCTTCTCAGGAAACGGGTAGAGTGCAAGATGGCAACAAGTCTTCCCTTGCCCAGAAAAGTAAGAGGCTCAGTTCACCCGGGTCACCTTCCAGGACTTATTCTACCTCCCCTTCTGGAGCAAAGCAGACTGGCAAAGGGGAGGAGCCTGGTAGGTACCATTGGCAACACTGCCCTTGTGGGTGTCACTGATGGGAGAGGCCATGGCCCACAGCCATTATCCAAACCTGAATCCAAAGGGAATCTTTGTCACTTTTACATCGAACATGCGGTGGGTGAGAGTCGAGCTTCCTGCACGAAAGACACGCAAAGTAGAAAGCAGAGGTCCATCAATCCTGATGTGACTTTAACCTTTTAAGTTCTGTCACTTTTATGTATGCCATTGTAAGTAATGGCAACCGTATTGGGTCCGAAGGACTTGAATTGCAAGTCGCATTTAGACAGGTTTAGACAACACTCAGCTGTTAAACTGTGCCATCCTTCCAGGTGGAAAAGTCAACGACTGGCATTATCTCTCTGCCTGCACACTGTCACATTACTTTCTAATTTTGTTCTTTGCCTTTTTTCCTAAAAGGCTACCCACATGGTATCAGAAGATGCCAGCCAATCGCAAACGACTCCCCGGAGACAAGGGCGGGTTCCTCACCCACAGCAAAATCCCATTGGAAGAAAAGGCAGTCACATGATTCACAAGGGCAGTGCTCAGGTTGGTCAAAACTACAGTTATCTTTGATTGAACCCCCGCTGTGGAAAACCCTTCCTCTTTCAGGGAAATACTGGGTTGCTTTCTCAAACCTCTTCTCCTGTTTATCCAACTCCTGTCTGAAGGTGCTAACTCCTGTTCCGGTACAGAGAGTGCCTTACTTAACTGCCCTTGTGTGAGCCTAGTCTTTCAGTGTCGTCATAGCCAAGCCCTAAAGCTGCCCTTAATATCCACGCATGGACACTCTTCGCAAAGGATCGTGATCTGTAAGAAAAACCCTGCTGATATAAAAAAAAATAATAATAAAACCTCACTCAAGCCCAGAACACACTTGAGACCCGGTCTCTCAGGTGGGCGTAAAAGATCCCACAGCACTATTTTCGAAGAGCAGGGGAGTTATCCCCGGTGTCCTGGCCAATATGTACCCCTCATCCAACATCGCTAAAAACAGATTATCTGGTCGTTATCACATTGCTGTTTGTGGGAGCTTGCTGTGCGCAAATTGGCTGCCGCGTTTCCCACATTACAACAGTGACTACACTTCAAAAAGTACTTCATCTAGTATTTCTAAAAGTACTGGATGCAACACCTGCCCATGTACCTCCCCCCTTCCCACTGTCCAGGGCCCCAAAGACCCCTTCTGCGTGAAACAGCGATTTACTTGTACTCCTTGCAATCTAGTATACTGTATTCGCTGCTCACGATGTGGTCTCCTCTACACTGGGGAGACCAAATGCAGATTGGGTGACTGCTTTGTGGAACACCTCCGTTCAGTCCGTAAGGGTGAACCCGAGCTTCCGGTCGCCTGTCATTTCAATTCACCGCTCCATTCCCACTCAGACCTCACCGTCTGCGGCCTCTTGTATTGTTCCACGGAAGCTCAGCGTAAACTCGAGGAACAGCACCTCATCTTCCAATTAGGCACTTTACAGCCTTCCGGACTCAATATCGAGATCAACAATTTCAGATCATAACCTCGGCCCCTGTTATATTTTTATATTTTTTATCCACACTTTTGGTTTGTGCCTTTTCCTTGTTTCTCTCTCTCTCCCACACGGCAGCTGTCTCTCACTCTGCCAGCGCATTTCACACTTCATCCAGAGCCATTGTCTGTCTCTTTACCTGTCCTATTACCATCTCGTCTCACCTTGAATATCTCTTCATGTCTCTTCTTTCATCCCCTCCCCCATTTCCCAGCCCCCAAACTGCCTTTTGTTTCATTTCCTGCCTTTTCTCTCAGTTCTGACGAAGGGTTTCGACCCGAAACGTCGACTCTGTTTCTCTCTCCACGGATGTTGCCGGGCCTGCTGAGTTTTTCCAGCGTTTTCTGTTGTTAATTCAAAAAGTACTTCATTGGCTGTAAAGCACTTTGGGACGTCCTGAGAGCGTGAAAGGCGCTATATAAATGCAAATCTTTCTTTCTAAATTATAGCTTTGCTGAACAGCACGAGCTGCTTTTTGATCTTGTAATTAATTTTCATATTTTATAATTTGACAGCTATTGCTGAACACAACTACAATCATGTGAGTGCACAGTTTCCCAGAAGCTCCGGCCTCTCCTCAGCTCAGAATGGCAGGGTAAGAATTTACTGAAGTTTACGGCTGTACCTATGGTCATGTGCGCAGTACAACTGGGATATTAGGAGTGAGTCTGATTGTCTGTCTGTCTGTCTTTCCTTTCTCTCCCTCTCTTCCCCTCTGCCCATTGAGGGAATGACCACAGGGCCTTTATTGGCCAATTACACCCATTCGTCTTTGTCAAAATGTACCCGAGCGTCAAAATGTACCCGAGCGTCAAACCAGGTAGAGAAAGAGAAATAAAGAGAGGGAAAGAAAGCTTGGATTAAAAGAGAGAGACAGAAATGAAGAGTAAGAATAAAAATGTAAAAATCTCGAAGGGCGAGATGCCGTTTCAGCGAAAGTAATGGCGGTGCGGCACAAATCGGCCAGCAACTTTGTGGCGATTCACAATTCACGGCGTATTCCTTTCTCGCCACAAGTTGCTGGGCGAGTTGCGCATTTTTTCAGCAAATTCTGGGCCATCGTCACTCACTCGATGAACAAAAGTAGAGAAAATGGGAATTACCTGTCATCAGATTCTTTTTCCTTTGATTCCCTTCGCCCAACCCTGATTCCTCTCGCTCCACCATAGGCGGCCATGACTTCAGTCATCTGGACCCGAAGCTCTGAATTCCCTCCCTAAATCTCTCCACCTCACCACCTCTCTCTCTCCTCTCTCCTGTACGTCATCCTTGCTTCTACTTCATTAGGATGTAAGTAGCAACATTGTCAGCCGTGGCTCAGTGGGCAGCACCCTCGCCTCCTGAGTCAGAAGGTTGTGGGTTCAAGTTCCCACTTCAGGGACTTGAACTCAAAAATCCAGGCTGACACTCCCAGTGCAGTGCTGAGGGAACGCTGCACTGTCGGAGGTGCCGTTTTTCGGATGAGACGTTAAACCGAGGCCCCGTCTGCTCTCAGGTGGACGTAAAAGATCCCACAGGCACTATTTCAAAGAAGAGCAGGGAAGTTGTCCCCAGTGTCCTGGGGCCAATATTTATCCCTTAATCAACATCACTAAAAACAGATTATCTGGTCATTATCACGTTGATGTTTGTGGGAGCTTGCTGTGCGCAGATTGGCTGCTGCGTTTCCCACATTACAGCAGTGACTACACTTCAAAATGTACTTAATTGGCTGTAAAGTGCTTTGGGGCGTCCTGAGGTTGTGAAAGGCGCTATATCAATGCAAGTTTTTCTTTCCTTTAAGACGCTCCTTAAGACCTACCTCTTCGATCAAGCTTTTGGTCACCTGTTCTAATATCTCCTTAAGTGGCTCGGTGTCAAATTATGTCTGATAATCGCTCCTGTGAAGCGCCTGGGGATGTTTTACTACGTTAAAGGTGCTATATAAATGCAAGTTGTTGTTTTAGCGATATTTAATTGAATGGTGCTGAGGGTGAGAGTTTTCTCTTTCAGCCCTCGGACAGTTCCAGACCATCAACCAGCACCAGGAATATTGCCCCAAAGGAGTTAACGAAGGGGAAGGAGGACCCGATGACTCGGAGGCTGGCTGAGCTGATGCAGCAACTCCAGGAGGAAACTGAGAAGTTAAGGTGAAGGCAGGGCTTCTGCTTGAAGCAGAGACTCGGCTTGTTACTCCCCTAAGTATCTCCCATTTCTTTTTAAAGTTTGGAACCCGAGATGGAGATCTAAGGTCAGTAGAGCAGGTATTCACCGAGGCTGAAATGAGCAGAAGAAGCCATAACGCAATGGTTGGGTGATTTGCATGTGATTGCAGGTGGGAAGACTTGAACGAGAGATGAGTTACTACAATTGTACAGAGCTTTGGTGAGATCTCACTCGGAGTACTGTGCACAGTTTTGATCTCCTTATCTGAGGAAGGAGATACTTGCCTTAGAGGCGGTGCAACGAAGGTTCACTAGATTGATTCCTGGGATGAGAGGGCTGTCCTATGAGGAGAGATTGTGTAGAATGGGCCGATACTCTCTGGAGTTTAGAAGAATGAGAGGTGATCCCATTGAAACATACAAGATTCTGAGGGGGATTGACAGGGTAGATGCTGAGAGGTTGATTCCCCTGGCTGGAGAGTCTCGAACTAGGGGGCATAGTCTCAGGATAAGGGGTCGGCCGTTTAAGACCGAGAGGAGGAGGAATTTCTTCACTCAGAGGGTTGTGAATCTTTGGAATTCTCTGCCCCAAAGGGCTGTGGATGCTGAGTCTTTGAGTATATTCAAGGCTGAGGTTGATAGATTTTTGGACTAAAGGGGAATCGAGGGATATGGGGATTGGGCGGGAAAGTGGAGTTGAGGTTGATGATCAGCCATGATCTTATTGAATGGCGGAGCAGGCTCGAGGGGCTCCTGCTCCTAATTCTTATGTTCCTATGAGTTCTGTGATTTTGAGGTCCTGGGAAAATGATGAGTAGAGGAGGCCCAGGGGCAATTTTAATCAAACCCACCCATCGGGAAACTGATGGGATCCGGTGCAACTCTGCCCGATACGGAGAGCAATATCGGGCGGGGTATAGGACCAGCGTTACAATTAACCCTCTAGGAATCATTGCAGTAACTCTCGATTTCAACACCGAGTGGATCCAGGGAGACGGAAGACTTTGTAGGATCCTAAACATCCCTCCTATACTATAATGAATGCACCCCTCTGCCTATGTTTATTACACCAGCCTTTAAAGTTATACTTTAATCACTCATGGTGGATTTCGTCCCACTCACTTATTTCCAACCTTAAGCTTTTCTTGTAGATAATACTCAGACATTTGGAGCAGAAGATAAGCCACGCTTTCTCCTGTGGCACCTCGCTGCTATCTTGTTTGTCTTGGAAAGCCTGTTGCTCTAAGATACAAGGAAGTTTGGTTATTAACCCTTAACTCCCTGCAAGATGTCCATAAGAAATAGGAGCAGGAGTCGGCCATACGGCCCTTCGAGCCTGCTCCGCCATTCAATAAGATCATGGCTGATCTTCTACCTCAATTCCACTTTCCCACCCCATCCACATATCCCTTGATTCCCTTAGTGTCCGGAAACCTATCGATCTCAGTCCTGAATATACTCAACGACTGAGCCGCCACAGCCCTCTGGGGTAGAGAATTCCAAAGATTCACAACCCTTTGAGTGAAGAAAATTTCTCCTCATCTCGGTCCTAAATGGCCGATCCTTTATCCTGAGACTATGACCCCTGGTTCTAGACTCTCCAGCCAGGGGGAAACATCCTCCCTGCATCTACCCTGTCAAGCCCAGTAAGAATCTTACACGTTTCAATGAGATCACCTCTCATTCTTCTAAACTCCACAGAATATAGGCCCAATCTACTCAATCTCTCCTCATAGGACAGCCTTCTCATCCCATCTCTCACCTCATCGTCCAGCAGCAACTAAATGTAATTATTGCTTCAAATGAGAAAGAGTTGAGGAAAAAGCTTCTGGAAAAGAAATGCTTCATTTTGCGGGGGAAAAAAAGCACATTAGCTGTGTCTTGTCCCTCCCTTTCTTTTATGTGATTTATTTCAGCGGCATTGCAATCCATTACACCCTGACTCATCTCATGTTGCCTTGTTTTTTCACTCTAAGATGGAACGAGCTTCCTCTTGCATTGACTGACACTGAAACTGCTCCAGCTGTGTAGAGATGGCAGAGTTAATGAGATCACAAGGGACTTCCATCAAAGCTTATCCACACAGCAAATTAAACACGACAATCTTCAGATCACAGCATCCAGCTGCCAGATTCCTTGGGCTTTTTTTTTTAACCACGACCCTACCCCCACATCCATTCCATGTGCTGGTCACTCATCGTGCTGAGGACTTCCTGTCACCAGTAATTGCGCTAGTATCAGTAATGGTGAAGCTGCCGGATTGTCGTAAAAACCCAACCGGTTCACTCATGTCCTTTAGGGAAGGAAATCTGCCGTCCTTACCCGGTCTGGCCTATATGTGAGTCCAGACCCACAGCAATGTGGTTGACTCTTAACTGCCCTCTGAAATGGCCTTTTTTTTTAAATTTGTTCATGGGATCTGGGCGTCGCTGGCAAGGCCAACATTTATTGCCCATCCCTAATTGCCCTTGAGGAGGTGGTGGTGAGCCACCTTCTTGAACCGCTGCAGTCAGTGTGGTGAAGGTACTCCCACAGTGCAGTTAGGGAGGAAGTTCCAGGATTTTGACCCAGCGATGATGAAGGAACGGCGATATATTTCCAAGTCAGGATGGTGTGTGACTTGGAGGGGAACTTGGAGGTGGTGGTGTTCCCATGCGCCTGCGTGTCCTTCTAGGTGGTAGAGGTCGCGGGTTTGGGAGGTGCTGCTGAAGAAGCCTTGGCGAGTTGCTGCAGCGCATCTTGTAGATGGTGCACACTGCAGCCACGGTACGCCGGTGGTGGAGGGAGTGAATGTTTAACATTGTGGATGGGGTGCCAATCAAGCGGGCTGCTTTGTCTTGGATGGTGTTGAGCTTCTTGAGTGTTGTTGGAACTGCACTCATCCAGGCAAGTGGAGAGTATTCCATCACACTCCTTACTTGTGCCTTGTAGATGGTGGAAAGGCTTTGGGGTGAGACACTCGCCATAGAATACCTAGCCTCTGACCTGCTCTTGTTGCCACAGTATTTATGTGGCTGGTCCAGTTAACTTTCTAGTCAATGGTGACCCCCAGGATATTGATGGTGGGGGATTCGGCGATGGTAATGCCATTAAATATCAAGGGGCAGTGGTTAGACGCTCGCTTGTTGGAGATAGTCATTGCCTTGCACTTGTGTGGCGCGAATGTTACCTGCCACGTATCAGCCCAAGCCTGAATGTCATCCAGGTCTTGCTGCATGCGGGCATGGACTACTTCATTATCTGAGGAGTTGTGAATGACACTGAACACTGAAGTCATCAGTGAACATCCCCACTTCTGACCTTATGATGGAGGGAGGGTCATTGATGAAGCAGCTGAAGATGGTTGGGCCTAGGACACTGCCCTGAGGAACTCCTGCAGCAATGTCCTGGGGCTGTGATGATTGACTTCCAACCACCACAACCATCTTCCTTTGTGCTAGGTATGACTCCAGCCAGTGGAGAGTTCCCCCCCCCCCCCCCCGCCCCCCCGATTCCCATTGACTTCAGTTTTACTAGGGCTCCTTGATGCCACACTCGGTCAAATGCTGCCTTGATGTCAAGGGCAGTCACTCTCACCTCACCTTTGGAATTCAGCTCTTTTGTCTATGTTTAGACCAAGGCTGTAATGAGGTCTAGAGCTGAGTGGTCCTGGCAGAACCCAAACTGGGCATCTGTGAGAAGGCTATTGGTGAGTAAGTGCCGTTTGATAGCACTGTCATTTTGCTGATGATTGAGAGTAGACTGATGGGACGGTAATTGGCTGGATTGGATTTGTCCTGCTTTTTGTGGACAAGACTTACCTGGGTATTTTCCACATTGTCGGATAGATGTCAGTGTTGTAGCTGTACTGGAACAGCTTGGCTAGAGGTGCGGCTAGTTCTGGAGCACAAGCCGATAGCCGGGATGTTGTCAGGGCCCACAGCCTTTGCAGTATCCAGTGCGCTCAGCCGTTTCTTGATATGTGGAATTGAATTGGCTGAAGACTGGCTTCTGTGGTGGTGGGGACCTCAGGAGGAGGCCGATATGAATCATCCACTCGGAACTTCTGGCTGAAGGTAGTTGCAAACACTTCAGCTTTGTCTTTTGCGCTCACGTGCTGGGCTCCACCATCATTGAGGATGGGGATATTCATGGAGCCTCCTCCTCCCGTTAGTTGTTTAATGGACTGCAGAGCTTTGATCTGATCCGTGGATTGTGGGATCGCTTAGCTGCTTCCACTCAGCAAGCCACTCAGTCGTATCAAACCACTGCAAAAAAATTCACCACACGGACTGCAGCGGTTCAAGAAGACTTCTCAAGGGCAATTAGGGATGGGCAATAAATGCTGGCCTTGCCAGCAACACACATCCCATGAATAAATAAAAAACAAAACTGTTTTAAATTTGCCTTGCAGTAGTTTGACCCTGTGCCCACCTTATTCTTGGGTTATGGATTGAAGTATCGATCTGTACGCACCTTTTCTGCACCACTTACACTCAGTCAATTCCTTTCAAGGCTGAAAACCCCAACCTCCTCTTGTCTTTTCTCATAACCTAGTCCTCTGACACCCAAGGTCAGTCTTGTGACTTTTCTCTGCAGCACCTCCAGAGCCTGAATGTCTCCCTTGCGCCGTAGTGATCAGAACTGACAAAGTATTCAAGGTGTGGTCTGATCAGAGCACTGCACCACTTGAGTCGGACTCCTTCAGTTTGCACGCTACTCTTTTGGCTGTATAGTTCAGCATCCCATTTGCTTTATTGATTACTGCTCTGCACTGACTGAATATGTTGAGCGTCAAGTCTACGAAAACCCCATGGTCTCTTTCAATTTCACCCTTGGCCATTGACCCCATTCAGTGTGAACCTATGTTTTTGTTTCCCATGTGCTGAACCTTACACTTGTTCATATTAAATTTAAGTTGTAATTTAGGAATATAGGAACTGCTCGACCAAAAAAGGCCAAGGTCCCTCTAGTTCACCTTCTACCATCCTGGTAGTTGCATGTCACAACGATAATGGATTCTTGACTAATCACGGCGATCAATCTTTATCAATGAGTCTCCAACAGACCCAGACATGAGGCGAGGAAAAAACCCCCAGTGGTGGAGAGCTTTGGGAACCACGGGTCCAAAGCAATGTTCCCTCTAATTTTGTTTGGCGCTGTGCGGCCCCTCGAAATGCAGCGCATGCGCGGTTTTTGTGTTGAAAAGCTGGCAAGATTGCCGCGCGGGTTCTTTCGTGCGTTGCGCAGCCGCGCAGCTTAACAGTACAAAGAATCAACACGAACCGATTCCGCCGTCTCCCTCGGGGGGCCTGTTCCATAGATTGACCACTCGCTCACTGAAATATTGGGGGCAATTTTAACCTAACTGGCTGGGTGGGGAAATTCCCGGAATCGAGTGGAACGCCGGCTTTACACCCCGCCCAATATTACTCCCCGTTGATTTCAATGGAGAGCAATATAAGGCAATTTGTAAAACCAGTGCTGCACCCGATGTCGTAAGTTTCCCGACGGGCAGAATAAGTTATAATTACATTGTGTCAGCAGATTAGTTTGGAATTTATCCCCCTTCAAGCTCAGACCGCGTCCTCTGGTTTTACTGTTTTGGACGAGGTAAAATAGCTTGTTGGTCGACATTATCTAATTCCTTTAGAATCCTAAAAACAGCAATCAGATCACCTCTCGATCTTTCTCTTTTTCCAGCGAGAACATGCCCAATTTGAGAAATCACTCCTCATAATCCAATCCCCTCCATCATTCTGGTTGCTCTCTTCTGTATCCTTTCAAGAGCTGCAATATTCTTTTCCTACTGTGGCGACCAGAACTGTGCACAGAATTCCAAGTGCAATCGCACCAAAGAATTATAAAGTGGCAGGATTACCTCACTATTTCAATAGTGACCTTTGAATGCGCCCCAGCACCTGATGTGCTTTACTCACGGCCGCACCAGGTTGTTGCGATAGCTTCAATTTATTGTCAGTCAGGACCCCCAGATCGCTCTCATTTTCCATGCACATTTTCTTTCCATTTAAGTAATAGACCCGTCCTTGATTTGTTGTCTCCATTTTGCATTTCTCTCCATTGAACTTTATCTGCCCCGTCTGCCCAATTCGCAAGTATATTCAAATCCTCGTGTAGCTCATCCAGTTCAGTTTATTGGGATACGGTGGCATAGTGGTTATGTCACTGAACTAGTGATCCAGATGTCTGGACTCAAAGATCCGGAGACTTGAGTTCAAATCCCACCACGGCAGCTGGAGAATTTAAATTCAGTTAAAATCTGGAATGAATAAAAAGCTAATATCAGTGATGGTGACCATGAAACTGCTGGATTGTCATAAAAACCCATCTGGTTCACTAATGTCCTTCAGGGAAGGAAATCTGCCACCCTTACCCAGTCTGGCCTATATGTGAGTCCAGACCCACAGCAATGTGGTTGACTCTTAACTGCCCTCTGAAATGGCCCAGCAAGCCACTCAGTTGTATACAAGAAGGTGGCTCACCACCAACTTCTCAAGGGCAATTAGGGATGGGCAATAAAAGCCGGCCTTGCCAGCGATGCCCACATCCTGTCAATGAATTAACAAAAAAGCTTTGGCGTCTACCACCTTCATTAGCGGCATCATCTGCAGATTTAGCCATTTCTCTGTCCAGTTACAGAACGTAACTCATTCCATAGGTCACTGTCTCCCTTATCGCCCACCCCCACTCAGTTTGGCACCGACTGAAAATTTGACCGGTTTTTGAGTCCAAGTCATTTTAAACAGTAAATAGGGCCCCAACACCCTATCCTGCCGCCACTTCCCTGGAGTGTCACCACTGCTTCCTACCATGCAGTCAATTTCTCATCAATTCCTACCATTCACCTTGAATCCCCACCACTTTAACCTTAAGTAGCAACCTTTCATACGCAACTTTCTCAAAGGCTTTTTGGCCGTCTGGACCTGATCACCTGCAGTGTCACTTAGAAAAGTCAAGGAGGTTGAGAAACCGGGAACTTCTCCTTCTGAGTCCATGTTAGCTGCTAAATCACTAGGTTATTAGTATACAGTTACATGGCAATGTGCTTTATATGTGCTTTATATATGGAAGTGGTTAGACATTGTATTGCAATATATGTTAATGGTGCAATGTCGCAAAGAAGCATTTAGCAAGTCATCTTTTTGTTTGCATCGTGACGGCCTCATTGCGCTGCTAATGAATTCAGGACAAAGCTGCTTCACAGCTTTTCTGTCTCCTCAACCAAAAGAAACACATAAAAAATTTGCCAAATGTGTTCTTTTTCTTGAAGACAGTGGCCTAGATAATCCAAGGGGTCACCATCAGTTACTCCAAGTTCGCGATTCCCTGGCCCGGATTCCCAAGGTGGACCCCGAATGCTCCAGGGAGAAGGCCCTTATGCCCCCTCTCACTGGGAGTACTGACCTCCTGAAGATACCATGACCTACAGCAAGGCTGAGGTCCTAAGAACTTCCATCGTAAGGAGTCCCCTCTCCTTTGCATTACTGGCCTTGTAAAGGATGGGCGGCAGCACTGGCCTTTGGATGGCTAATAAGGAACTCCGGCCTATATTCCTGCCCTTCCGCCACAGTCCTGCTGGAGTTACAGTGGATGTGGGTGGCAGAGTTACGGCGGGGGTGTGCCAGAGTTACGGTGGGGGTGTGCCGGAGTTACGGCGGGAGTGCGCGCCGGAGTTACGGCGGGAACGCGCGCCGGAGTTACGGCGGGAGTGAAGCAGAGTATTGGTGGCAGTGCACCATAGTTACGGTGGGACGGGGCTGGAGATATAGCAAAACTGTGCCAGAAGGGCTGAGAATTTTCAGCCCCAGTGTGTCTTTAATATAAAAAAAATCTATTCTGAAGTTTGCTTTGCTCTTCCATCTCTCCTTCACCCCAGTTTCCGCTGCAGGGAGCACAGTTTCCTGAAAGAAGACTCGTCAACGGAGCTGAACAGATCCTCCATGATCAGCCCAGTGATAACTGAGACCACCAAATATCTGAGGAGGAACACAAGGAGGAGAGCAAATGTAGAGCTCTCTGTGGATGCAAAAGGTGCAGGTTATGTTTAAGTAGTCTGGAGCTAGTGTCTCCTCTCTCAATGTCCTGTGCACGTATTCCCCATAGTAGGGGTGGTGGTGAGAAGGGAGACCATCTTTTCTCAGGCCTTTGATGAGACTGTTGAGTGAGGTTAAGTGACTCCTCTGCCTGAGTTTTTTTTCTCTATCTCTCACCTTGATGTAAACACCTAAGTCGCCCTCTGTGTGGCCGGGTTAACTCTGGGAAGTCGAAGGTCATAAGAGCAGAAGAATTAGGAGCAGGAGTCGGCCATTCAGCCCCTCGAGCCTGCTCCGCCATTCAATAAGACCATGGCTGACCTTCGACCTCAACTCCACTTTCCCGCCTGATCCCCATATCCCTCGATTCCCCCAGAGTCCAAAAATCTACCGATCTCTGTCTTGAATATACTCAACGACTGAGCATCCACAGCCCCCTGGGGTAGAGAATTCCAAAGATTCACCACCCACTGAGTGAAGAAATTCCTCCTTATCTCAGTCCTAAATGGCCGACCCCTTATTCGTCTATATGCTTTGTAGAAATTAATCAAGCATTTGCCCATCAAACTTCCCCCTTCCATGATCAGGTGCAATCTACCCTTCTGTGTACTCTACCATTTGTGGAATTTTTTCCTAATGACCAAATTTAATCAATCAAAAATCCAGAATATTCCTCGATCTCCACTATTCAATCTGACTGGTTGCTTCTGTAGGAGCAGAAAGGTGCAAAGTGATGTTACAATTTAATTTGGGGAAATGCCCTTTTATCTCCACAAGGTTTAATTTTATATTTAATTTAATGGGCACTTTTCCCTAAAGAAACTTCAGACACAAACCATGGCTTTATAAAGAAAACAATCGATTAAATGCTAGAAAAATTGACTTCAAATTGAACAACATGTTGGGATTATGCACAATTTAGAATTGCTTTAAGAACGATAAAACAGCATCTTCGGAAAACCCAAAATGCATAACCTTTCAGAAATCAAATGTCTACCTTCGACTAACCCCATAATGCAAATTATAGAATCATGGTTGGCTCTAGTATGTCGGGAAGATGTCAAGCATCTTGATGGTGTAGTGTAGCTGGGTCTTCTTCACAGGCAATATCAAGGCCTGCATCGAGGCACGAAGCAGTGATAGCGAGCGGTCAGGGAGATACCAGGTGAGGTAGCGAGCAGTGAGGGAGATACCAGGTGAGGTAGCGAGCAGTCAGGAAGATACCAGGTGAGGTAGCGAGCAGTCAGGAAGATACCAGGTGAGGTAGCGAGCAGTGACGGAGATACCAGGCGAGGTAGCGAGCAGTCGGGGAGATACCAGGTGAGGTAGCGAGAAGTCAGGGAGATACCAGGTGAGGTAGCGAGCAGTCAGGAAGATACCAGGTGAGGTAGTGAGCAGTCAGGAAGATACCAGGTGAGGTAGCGAGCAGACCGGGAGATACCAGGTGAGGTAGTGAGCAGTGAGGGAGATACCAGGTGAGGTAGTGAGCAGTGAGGGAGATACCAGGTGAGGTAGTGAGCAGTGAGGAAGATACCAGGTGAGGTAGTGAGCAGTGAGGTAGCGAGCAGTCAGGGAGATACCAGGTGAGGTAGTGAGCAGTGAGGGAGATACCAGGTGAGGTAGTGAGCAGTGAGGGAGATTCCAGGTGAGGTAGTGAGCAGTCAGGAAGATACCAGGTGAGGTAGTGAGCAGTCAGGGAGATTCCAGGTGAGGTAGTGAGCAGTGAGGGAGATACCAGGTGAGGTAGTGAGCAGTGACGGAGATACCAGGTGAGGTAGTGAGCAGTGAGGGAGATACCAGGTGAGGTAGTGAGCAGTGACGGAGATACCAGGTGAGGTAGCGAGCAGTCAGGAAGATACCAGGTGAGGTAGCGAGCAGACCGGGAGATACCAGGTGAGGTAGTGAGCAGTGAGGGAGATACCAGGTGAGGTAGTGAGCAGTGAGGGAGATACCAGGTGAGGTAGTGAGCAGTGAGGAAGATACCAGGTGAGGTAGTGAGCAGTCAGGAAGATACCAGGTGAGGTAGTGAGCAGTCAGGGAGATTCCAGGTGAGGTAGCGAGCAGTGAGGGAGATACCAGGTGAGGTAGTGAGCAGTGACGGAGATACCAGGTGAGGTAGTGAGCAGTGAGGGAGACACCAGGTGAGGTAGTGAGCAGTGAGGGAGATACCAGGTGAGGTAGTGAGCAGTGAGGGAGATACCAGGTGAGGTAGTGAGCAGTGAGGGAGATTCCAGGTGAGGTAGTGAGCAGTGACGGAGATACCAGGTGAGGTAGTGAGCAGTGAGGGAGACACCAGGTGAGGTAGTGAGCAGTGAGGGAGATACCAGGTGAGGTAGTGAGCAGTGACGGAGATACCAGGTGAGGTAGCGAGCAGTGAGGGAGATACCAGGTGAGGCAGTGAGGGAGATACCAGGTGAGGTAGTGAGCAGTGAGGAAGATACCAGGTGAGGTAGCGAGCAGTCCGGGAGATACCAGGTGAGGTAGTGAGCAGTGAGGGAGATACCAGGTGAGGTAGTGAGCAGTGAGGGAGATACCAGGTGAGGTAGTGAGCAGTCAGTAAGATACCAGGTGAGGTAGCACCACCAGAAGGTGAAAGGTGAGGTTGGAGTTTTCGCGGTGGAGGTGCTCGACTCCAACTTCTGCTTAGCTTTTTCAAAGTCTTTTTAACATTGAAGCGCACCTCTGGAGCCTTGTCAACAATAGGCTCCTAGAGATATAGCCCACAATTGACTGACGTGCCACTTCTTTTCTCTGTGTCCATGACGTACTCAAGTTAAGTAAGCAGGCGTTTATAAGAAATATGAGCAGGAGTAGACCACTCGTCCCTTCGAGCCTAATGACCTCCAGCCATCCTGGACTCGCTCTTGCTGCTATGGTCAAGTTGCTATGGTGATCTATCCTCTTCTGTGTGGTCTATTACAACATGCCAATTAACAATCCTTTTTAACAGTCCTTCCACCTTTTTAGGAATCCTTTTCCTTTAACCGATTTAGTATCAAGCTTTCATGTATCCGCTGTGCTTTTACTCCACGTCCCACACATGATGTCTCCAAGCCCATGAAGCACAGCAACTGTTGTGTTCCATGAAACACAAGGGCCTGTATTTTCTGATGTCCCTACGGGTGGATACGAGCTGTGTACCCACCCGTAGGGACATCGGAAATGCCGGTTTCAGGCATGCACAGTGCATGCGCTGAAAACCGGCATTGCCGATCTGTCAAGAATCCTCTTGACAGATCGGACGTCTGCCCTGGAGAAGGGCCCCTGCGGGGGGAGAGTTGCGCTTTCTGCAGAACCTCCGCTCGCTGAAAACCCTTAGAAATCTTACGCCTGGTAAAAGGCGTATGGCCTGCTTTTACCAGCATGAGTTTAAAAAAGTAAAAATCAATCATAATTTAAAAATACTTTTTTTTTAAAAAGCTTTTATTTTTAGCCCCATAAAAAACTCATTTTTTTTCAAAAAATTAAATTTTTGTTTAAAATATTTAATTTAATGTAATTTTGACTCATTTTAAAAATGTGATTTATAAAAAACTGTATTTAATGTTTTGATGTGTTTTTGGGGTGATCTCCATTCATATATTTGACAGGTCGATGTGTCAAAAGTATGAAGGGAGATTCCCTTCTCCTATTGGCTCCCCATGGCCCACGTGATCCCAGGGACGCTTGTGATCCGCCTGCGCCCCTGGGATACGTGGACCCTGCGCATTCCGACTGTGGAGAGGTCCAGGAGCGGAAGTGTCTGGACCTCGGGAGCCCTCTGCTAAGAGCGTAGATCTTTTTCCGATAGGAGGCATCGCACGCAGGAAGCCTCCGATTGGAAAATTACAGGCCATGATGTCTCCAAGCCCATGAAGCACAGCAACTGTTGTGTTCCATGAAACACTTGGCCTCTGTCTTGTAACCTTGTAACCTATTCCGTTTCAAAGGAGATATTTATCCGTATTAAGAGCTCACGGTGACTGCATGAATTGCTTTCCGTAGCACTTTGTTCCGCATGTCTGCTCTTCTGTAGGGAAAAATGTTTCTTCTCGTCGCTAGTCTAACTTGATTAATTTTGTATTTCTGCACTGTTTTTGCTCTTTCCTTTGCTTTTTTATCAGGGCAATACTTCTTCTTTTGTTTGACACTCCTTCTCCCTCTAGTGGAGACTCCCCACAGCGCAGCAGGAATGAGCACGGCCATGGATCGAAGTTCACCAGTTAGCCCCAGGCTTTTAGATAGGAATTGCTAGGTGAAAAAAGACCCAGGTCCATTCATCTAGTTCACCTTCTACCATCCCTGGTAGTCGCACGATCCAACGATAATGGAGTTGTTGACTAATCACAGCGATCAATCTCTATCGATTGCTCTACAACAGACCCAGACATGACATGAGGAAAACCCCTATGGTGGAGAGCTTTGGGACCCACAGGTCCAAAGTTACCTGTTCTTCCCAAGCTCGCTACACTTACTGCATGTCATGCCTCAAATTACTCATTCACTGAATCCTAAAATGTAATTTTCTGAATGAAATTTGTCTAATTTGCATCTGCACAAATCAATACTAACTGCTTCCACCGAGCCTGTTCCATAGTTTGACCACTCGCTCACCGAAATATATTGTTTCCGCAGATTAGTTTTGAATTTACCGCCCCCCCCCCACCCCCCACCTCAAGCGCAGGCCGTGTCCAGAAGGTGAAACAGCTCTTCAGGGTCCATGCCCAGTAAACTCTGACGAAAGGTCATCGACCTGAAACGTTTAACTCTGTTTCTCTCTCCACAGATGCTGCCTGGCCTGCTGAGTGTATCCAACATTTTCTGTTTCTATTAAAGTCAATGGCTTGTTGATGACATTAGGTCTACATTTGATCCATTGCTTCAGATGAAAGAGCAGGATTAGGCAAAGTGATTCAGTTTGCTTTGAATGGCCGTCAAGTACCACCCCCCTCACTTGCAATGGCCAATGAGTATAATTTTCAGAGACTGTTTCATTCTTTCTATAAGGCACTCAGGATGCTCCAGCTGATGGGTTGTCCAGGTAAGTCTCGCTCCCAAGTGTCTGCCACTCTACACGTTGCGACTGCAAACTAGTTGGGTTCCAATCAACATGGACAAGCAGAAAGTCCTAATCGGAAGTGTGTCTGTATTTGATTCACTCAAATCATTCTAACCAACTGTAGAATCTGTTTCAGGAACCACCCACACTTCACTCGCCGATGGGTCGCTGGGGAAGGATAGGTCAGTGGAACAGTCCTTCTGGACCCTGTTACCTTCTGAGAGCCATTGGAGGCGGACAATGGAAAGCAGTAGGAAGTTGCAGTTGGGGGACAACAATGTACAGAACACAACGGACGATCCTTTTAGAAAGGTACTTTAAAAAAATATGTTTTTTTTATTCGTTTATGGGATCAGGGCACCGCTGGCAATGCCAGCATTTATTGCCCATCCCTAATTGCCCTTGAGAAGGTGGTGGTGAGCCGCCTTCTTGAACCGCAGCAGTCCGTGTGGTGAAGGTGCTCCCACAGTGCTGTTAGGGAGGGAGTTCCAGGATTTTGACCCAGCGACGATGAAGGAACGGCGGCGATATACTTCCAAGTTAGGATGGTGTGTGACTTGGAGGGGAACTTGGAGGTGGTGGTGTTCCCCTGCGCCTGCTGCCCTTGTCCTTCTAGGTGGAAGAGGTCGCGGGTTTGGGAGGTGCTGCCGAAGAAGCCTTGGCAAGTTGCTGCAGTGCATCTTGTAGATGGTACACACTGCAGCCACAGTACGCCGGTGGTGGAGGGAGTGAATGTTTAAGTGGTGGATGGGGTGCCAATCAAGTGGGCTGCTTTGTCCTGGATGGTATCGAGCTTCTTGAGTGTTATTGGAGCTGCACTCATCCAGGCAAGTGGAGAGTATTCCATCACACTCCTTACTTGTGCCTTGTAGATGGTGGAAAGGCTTTGGGAAGTCAGGAGGTGAGACACTCGCCGCAGAATACCTAACCTCTGACCTGCTCTTGTTGCCACAGTATTTATGTGGCTGGTCCAGTTAAGTTTCTGGTTAATGGTGACCCCCAGGATGTTGATAGTGGGGGATACGGCAATGGTAATGCCATTGAATGTCAAGGGGAAGTGGTTAGACTCTCGCTTGTTCAAGATCGTCATTGCCTGGCACTTGTGTGGCGCGAATGTTACCTGCCACTTATCAGCCCAAGCCTGAACGTCGTCCAGGTCTTGTTGCATGCGGGCATGGACTGCTTCATTATCTGAGGAGTTGCGAATGGTGCTGAACACTGTTCAGTCATCAGCGAACATGCCCATTTCTGACCTTATGTTGGAGGGAAGGTCATTGATGAAGCAGCTGAAGATGGTTGGGCCTAGGACACTGCCCTGAGGAACTCCTGCAGCGATGTCCTGGGGCTGTGATGATTGACCTTCAACCACCATAACCATCTTCCTTTGTGCTAGGTATGACTCCAGCCAGTGGAGCGTTTTCCCCCTGATTCCCATTGACTTCAGTTTTACTAGGGCTCCTTGATGCCACACTCGGTCAAATGCTGCCTTGATGTCAAGGGCAGTCACTCTCACCTCACCTCTGGAATTCAGCTCCTTTGTCCATGTTTGGACCAAGGCTGTAATGAGGTCGGGAGCAGAGTGATCTTGGCGGAACCCAAACTGGGCCTCAGTTAGCAGGTTATTGGTGAGTAAGTGCCGCTTGATAGCACTGTCGATGACACCTTCCATCACTTTGCTGATGATTGAGAGTAGACTGATGGGGCAGTAATTGGCCGGGTTGGATTTGTCCTGCTTTTTGTGGACAGGACATACCTGGGCAGTTTTCCACATTGTCGGATAGATGCCAGTGTTGTAGCTGTACTGGAACAGCTTGGCTAGAGGCGCGGCCAGTTCTGGAGCACAAGTCTTCAGCACAATAGCCGGGATGTTGTCGGGGCCCATAGCCTTTGCTGTATCCAGTGCGCTCAGCCGTTTCTTGATATCACGTGGAGTGAATCGAATTGGCTGAAGACTGGCTTCCTTCTATAGGAACAGAACTAAATCTGCTTCGAGTTCAGTCATCATGAGATGTCAAATTTAAGCGCCTTGGGACGTTTTACTACGTTAAATACACTATATAAATGCAAGTTGTTGTTGATGCATACGTGAAGGATCAATAATGTTATGGTGCTCGTGATATTTAATTATGGGCTGCGGCAAACGGTGAGGAAGATCGCAGGAGGACACAGGTTAGCAGAGTGAGCAGAAAGGTGGTAAGTGTATCTTAAAGCAAAGAAATGTGGAGGCGTACATTTTAGAATCATAGAATAGGACAGCACAGAAGGAGGCCATTCGGCCCATCGAGTCTGCGCCGGCTCTTTCGAAGAGCAATCCAGTTAGTCCCACTCCCCCGCTCTTTCCCCATAGCCCTGCAATTTTTTCTCCTTCAAGTATTTATCCAATTCCCTTTTGGAGGCTAATATTGAATCTGTTTCCACCGCCCTATCAGGCAGCGCATTCCAAATCCCAACCACTCGTTGCGTAAAAAAGTTTTCCCTCATTTTGGTAAAAGGAAGAATGCTGTAACAAACCAGGAAGTGCTGTTGAATTTGTACAAGACTTTGGATAGGCGGCAGTTAAGGACTTTTGTATAATTCTGGGCACCCCATTATAGGAAGGATATTGGTGCCATGGAAGGATTACAATCAAGATTCACTACAGTAATACCAACAACAACAACTTGTGTTGATATAGTGCCTTTAACGTAGTAAAACATCCCAAGGCGCGGCACAGGAGTATTTTAAAACAAAAAATTTGACACCAAGCCACATAAGGATAAATTAGGGCAGGTGACCAAGAGCTTGGTCAAAGAGGTAGGTTGTAAGGAGCGTCTTAAAGAGGAAAGAGAGGTCGAGAGGCAGAGAGGTTTAGGCAGGGAATTCCAGAGCTTAGGGCCCAGGCAACAGAAGGCACGGCCACCAATGGTTGAGCGATTATAATCAGGGATGCTCAAGAGGGCAGAATTAGAGGAGCACAGATATCTCGGGGGGGGTTGTGGGGCTGAAGGAGATTACAGAGATAGGGAGGGGCGAGGCCATGGTGGGATTTGAAAACAAGGATGAGAATTTTGAAATCAAGGCGTTGCTTAACCGGGAGCCAATGTAGGTCAGCGAGCACAGGGGTGATGGGTGAACGGGACTTGGTGCGAGTTAGGACACGGGCAGCTGAGTCAAGTTTATGTAGGGTAGAACGTGGGAATGAGGGCCTATCGTTAGCAAGGAATGCTCAAATAAAGTTGGGCTTCTCCTCTGGAGCAGAAAAGGTTAAGGAGGGATCTAATTGACCTTTTCAAAATAATGAAAGAATTTGAGAGGATGAAAAGTGAACGATTGCTTCCACTGGTTGTCAAGTTGGTAAGAACACAAGAAATAGGAGCAGGAGTCGGCCATTTGGCCCCTTGAGCCTGCCCCACCATTCAATGAGATCATGGCTGATCATCAACCTCAACTCCACCTTCCTGCCCGATCTCCATATCCCTTGATTCCCTTAGAGTCCAAAAATAGGATTGTTGTTAGAAGAATGAATGAAATGTTTTCACACAGAAGATTCATAGAATAGTACAGCACAGAAGGAGGCCACTCGGCCCATCGAGTCTGTGCCTGGATTATTAGAATGCTGAATACACTACCACAAGTGCTGACGGAGGCAGAGTCTACATCGCTTCAAAGGAATTGGATAAGTATTTAAAAAGGAAGATTATAAAAGATTGAGGAAAGGACAGGGAAATGGGGTTAGAGTATGTAACTCCAGTTGCAGAGTTAGCCCCAGTACAGGCTCAATAGGACGAATAGCCGCCCTCTCTATGCTTTACTTTCTGTGGTCTTATCTTGAATGTTTTTTCTATTCACTCATGGGATGTGGGGCATCGCTGGCAAGGCCGGCATTTATTGCCCATCCCTAATTGCCCTCGAGAAGGTGGTGGTGAGCCACCTTCTTGAACCGCTGCAGTCCGTGTGGTGAAGGTGCTCCCACAGTGCTCTACTTCTTTGTAGTGGTTTGGTACTTGCTAGGCCATTTCAGAGGGCAGTTAAGAGTCAACCCCATTGATGTGGGTCTGGACTCACATATCGGCCAGACCGGGTAAGGACGGTAGATTTCCTTCCCTAAAGGACATTAGTGAACCAGATGGGTTTTTACGACAATCTGGTAGTTTCATGGTCACCATTACCGACACTAGCTTTTTATTCCAGATTTATTTATTTAATTAACTGAATTTAAATTCCCCAGCTGCCGTGGCGGGATTTGAACTCACGTCTCCGGATCGTTAGTCCACTGTCTTCTTGCCTGTATCCTAACTCGCACCAAATCCCATTCACCCATCACCCCTGTGCTCGCTGATCTACATTGGCTCCCTGTCTGGCAACGCCTTGATTATAAAATTCTCATTCTTGTTTTCAAATCCCTCCGTGGCCTCGCCCCCCTCCCTAACTCTGTAATCTCCTCCAGCCCTACAACCCTCCGAGATCTCTGCGCTCCTCCAATTCTGGCCTCTTGCGCATCCCTGATTTTCATCGCCCCACCATTGGTGGCCGTGCCTTCAGCTGCCTGGGCCCCAAGCTCTGGAATTCCCTCCCTAAACCTCTCCACCTCTCTCTCCTCCTTTAAGATACTCTTTAAAATCTACCTCTTTGGACAGGTTTTTGGTCACCTGTCCTAATATCTCCTTATATGGCGCGGTATCAATCGTTGTCTGATAATCACTCCTGTGAAGCGTCTTGGGACGTTTTACTATGTTAAAGGCGATATATAAATGCAGGTTGTTGTTGCTATATGTTTAGGGGTAATAGCGCCATCCTCTGTAGTAAGTAAGAATATCCGGTGCTACCATTACAAGTTACCACAATGCCCATTGACTTCAATGAGTGGGGCTGTTGGGAGCTTGAGGATTTTCTATAGATACATAAGTTAACTGTTGTATTTATGTTCAGTGGCAGGAAGCAGGAACGCCTATCTTTGGCAGCCAGGATGTGTTCAGTCGTTTTACCCTTGAGATGGCTCACCAGTACCTAAAGGAAGAGGAACTACGAGCCAGGCACCAGACTGCTCTGTTCCAACTGAGAGAGAAAGCTCTAAGGGAGAAAACCAAGGCTGAGCTGGCCTGGCTGGAGTATCAGAAAACGTGAGCCCGTTAAACTGATTTGCCTTTGTATGTTTTGAGGGAATGTTGGAGGAGGCCATTCGGCCCCTCGAGACTGTTCCACCGTTCAATTAGATCACGACTGATCTGTATCTTAACTCCATCTGCCCGCCCTGGTTCTGCAACGCTTTAATACCCTTTCCTAACAAAAGTCTAGCAATCTCAGATTTGAAATTTTCAATTGACCCTCAGCCTCAACAGATTTTTGATTCCAGATTTCCACTACCCTTCATCAAAGATAAGGATTGTCAGTGTTTGGGTGGAGGGGTGCAGGGGGAGGGGGGGTGCAGGGGGTGGAGGGGTGCAGGGGGAGGGGGTGCGGGGGGGTGGAGGGGTGCAGGGGGGGGTGGAGAGGGGGTGGAGGGGTGCAGGGGGGGTGGAGGGGTGCAGGGGGGGTGGAGAGGTGCAGGGGGAGGGAGGGGGGTGGAGGGGTGCAGGGGGAGGGGGTGCGGGGGGGTGGAGGGGTGCAGGGGGAGGGGGGTGGATGGGTGCAGGGGGAGGGTGGTGGAGGGGGGGGAGGGGGTGTGGAGGGGTGCGGGGGGGGTGGAGGGGTGCCGGGGGGAGGGGCAGGAGGGGAGGGGAGAGGACGGGCGGGGGGAGTGGATGGGCGCGGGGGTGGGGGAGGTGGTAGGCGCGGGGAGGGGTTGGTGATCAGGTGAAGGGTGGAGCTCAAGTCCCTAATGGAACCGGCCCGATTTTCTTGCACTGACTGCACTCGGGCCCTGGAAGAGGAAAATCTGCCTCTTTGTGCGACGCACTTGGAGACATTTTATTATACAAGGTGCACTATAAAGACCAGTATTAGTATTGTCTGTGATATGTAAATAGGTGCAGGTTATAATTCACAAGCTTAGTGTGCTTAATCTGCTTCTCTTGAACTGATTGATCCCACAGACACCTCCGGGACAAAGGGCAAGATGACAAAATGCCGGCCATCATCCGAAAGCAACGGGAGATTCTGATGAAGCTACAACAGGAGAAGGTGGGAGATGGGAGAAAATCCCATATCTGTCTGTGACCCTTCACCCTCCCTGTGGTGTATGTAACCTGTTCCACCTTAAGAGAACTACCTTAAGAGATGTACTACTTTCTCTTGGCTGCTGTATACTGTAATACCGGTGGTGACCACACCGGTATATAAGTGTTGTGTAGGGATTTGCTGGGCAGTTCAGCCCTGACCTCCGAATAGTAAAGACCTGTTAAAAGTTATTCTTGTTGTCTGTGTCCAGTGATTGATCATAAGCATAACTGGGACACACAGACTCAACACTCCCCCCTCCCCTCCCTCCCACAACCGCACGATCGATCCAAACCGAGCTGGGATCAGTTCAGTCCGAATTCCCGTTTCTCACTCCAAGCTGACAGCATCGATTGATCCGGGAGGTTGCGGATATTGCCTGGTGCATCAACATGAACATTTACAGCAGCTCCCACGATGGGTGGCACGGTGACATTACTGCTCCTGGACGGCTCTGTTAACCCGCTAGTCTGTGTGTACAACTATGTAAAGCAATCCAACAGCGTGCCTTTAAGACCAGAAGCCATCCATAGAAAAGTAGAACGAAAAAAACAGAAAATGCTGGAAATACTCAGCAGGTCAGGCAGCCTCTGTGGAGAGAGAAACAGTTAACATTTCAGGTCAAAGACCCTTCATCAGAACTGGTGATAGTTCGAGATGTAACAGATTTTTAAGCAAGTGTAGGGGCAGGGAAAGGGGGGAGGGGAGGAAAGGACTAAAGGGAAGGTCTGTGATAGGGTGGAAGGCAGGAGAGATTAAAAGACAAAAGGGATGATGGTGCAAAGCAAAAGGAGATGGTAATGGGACAAGTTAAGAAACAAAAGATGGGTCTAGAGGAGGTGTAAATGGCAACAGCAGAATTAGTAACAGCACCTGATAGAAAGGTAGAGCAGGTTTCACTCTTTGACATTGGGTATGTTCAGATTAATAGTCAGATTTGGAACTTCAGTGGATCAACATCACTCCAAATCACTGGTAGACTAGCTGGTGATCTAAACGTTATTGACTGACAAGCTGGTGAAGTTGTCCTTGCTGTCGACCGTGGCACTCTCGACTCTGAGTCAGAAGGTTGTGGGTTCGAGTCCCACTCCAGAGACTTGAGCACAAAAATCCAGGCTGACACTCCCAGTGCGGTGTTGAGGGAGCGCTGCATTGTCGGAGCTGCCGTCTTTCAGATGAGACGTTAAACCTCTCAGGTGGACGTAAAAGATTCCATGGCACTATTTTGAAGAAGAGTTGTCCCTGGTGTCCTGACCAATATTTATCCTTCAACCAACACTACCAAAACAGATTATCTGGTCATTATCTCATTGCTGTTTGTGGGAGCTTGCTGTGCTCAAATTGGCTGCCGCGTTTCCTACATTACAACAGTACCTTCAAAAGTACCTCATTTGTCATAAAGCGCTTTGGGACATCCTGAGGTAATGAAAGGCGCTATATAAATGCAAGTCTGTCTGTCTTGTTTGCATCGAAGCGATTGAGTGTTCCATTTCTGTCTGGATTCCAATGAATGCATTACACGCTGAAGCAATCGCTGACCTGTAGTGACTTTACTTTCCCATTCTCGCCTCCAGGTGGAGATCAGGCATCTGCAGAATGTCTACAGGGCAGCCCACCAGGAGAGGAAGCTCCTCCTGAAACAGCAGCAAGAGATCTTCAGGATTCATCAGTCAACTGCTCATCTACAGTGCCAGCTGGACGGGTCTGCAACGGAGCCTCGGGTAAGAAGCAGCGAGACTTTGTTACCTCCAGTCTCTGACCATTCCAACGCTCTCCCGGCTGTTCTCCCACCTCCCACCCTCCTTAAACTTCAGCTCATCCAAAACTCGGCTGCCCCGTGTCCGAACTCGCACCAAGTCCCGTTCACACCGTCGCCCCTGTGTTCACTGACCTACATTGGCTTCCGGTCTGGCAATATCACAATTTCAAAATTCGCATCCCTGTTTTCAAATCCCTCCATGGCCTTGCCCCTCCCTATCTCTGTAACCTCTTCCAGCCCTACAACCCTTCACGATCTCTGCGCTCCTCCAATTCTGGCCTCTTGAGCATCCCCGATTTGAATCGCTCCACCATTGGCGGCCGTGCCTTCAACTGCCCGGACCCCGAGCTCCGGAATCCCCTCCCTAAACCTCTCCGCCTCTCTTTCCTCCTTTTAAGACGCTCCTTAAAACCTACCTCTTGCACCAAGCTTTTGGTCACCTGCCCTAATATCTCCTTACAAAAGCAAAATACTGCGGATGCTGGAAATCTGAAATAAAAAACAGAAAATGCTGGAAATACTCAGCAGGTCAGGCAGCATCTGTGGAGAGAGAGAAACAGAGTTAACGTTTCAGGTCGATGACCCTTCATTAGAACTGGAAAAAGCTGGAGATGGAACAGGTTTTTAAGCAAGTGCAGGGGCAGGGAGAGGGGGTAGGGGAGGAAAGAACCAAAGGGAAGGTCTGTGATAGGCTGGAAGGCAGGAGAGATTAAAAGACAAAAGGGATGATGGTGCGAGGCAAAAGGAGATGGAATGGGACAATATCTCCTTATATGGCTTGGTGTCAATTTGTGTTTGATAATCGCTCCTGTGAAGCGCTTTGGGACGTTTTACTACATTATAGGCGCTATGTAAATGCAAGTTGCTGTTGTTGAGACTCGAGAGTAATGTGAATCTTAAACACATTTACGAAGCTCCTCCTAATGGGTCCAAGGTAAATGAATCGAGTGCTGCTGTAATGATCCTCCGGTCCAAGAAGCTGCCAAATTTGAACCCTGTGATGAGTCACCTGATCTCGGCTGAGTTGCTGATTGAGGTGCTACAACTGACCTCGATGTCCCCTGGCCCGAAAGAGGAATATAAAATCAGCTAAGATTCATGATCCCAATCACCCCAGTGATACCCCACACCCCTCTCCACACACACACACACACACACACACACACACACACACACACACACACACACACACACACACACACACACTTACTTGCAGGGTCTTGGTGAGACCACACCTTGAGTATTGTGTGCAGTTTTGGTCGCCTTATCTGAGGAAGGATGTTCTTGCCATGGAAGGAGGGCAGCGAAGATTCACCAGGCTGATACCTGGGCTTATACTCGCTGGCGTTTAGAAGAATGAGAGGGGATCTCATTGAAACTTATAAAATTCTAACAGGACTAGACAGACTAGATGCAGGGGAGTCCAGAACCAGGGGTCACAGTCTAAGGATAAGGGGTAAGCCATTTAGGACAGAGATGAGGAGGAATTTCTTCACCCAGAGAGTGGTGAACCTGTGGAATTCTCTACCACAGAAGGCAGTTGAGGCCAATTCATTAAATATATTCAAGAAGGAGTTAGATATATTTCTTGGGGCTAAAGGGATCAAGGGATATGGGGAGAAGGCAGCAACAGGGTACTGAACTTGGATGATCAGCCATGATCTCATTGAATGGCGGAGCAGGCTCGAGGGGCCGAATGGACTACTCCTGCTCCTATCTTCTATGTTTCTATGTTTATTGGAGGCAGTTCAGAGACGATTCACTCGGTTGATTCCCAAGATGAGTGGATTGACTTATGAGGAAAGGTTGAGCAGGCTGGGCCTATACTCATTGGAATTTAGAAGAATGAGAGGTGATCTTATTGAAACATATAAGATACTGAGGGGGCTCGACAAGATAGATGCAGAGAGGATGTTTCCCCTCGTGGGGAAATCTAGAACTCGGGGGCATAGTTTCAGAATAAAAGGTCGCCCTTTTAGAACTGAGATGAGGAGGAATTTCTTCTCTCAGAGGGTCGTAAATCTGTGGAATTCTCTTCCCAAGAGAGCCCTAGAGGCTGAGTCATTAACTACATTTAAAGTGGAGATAGACAGATTTTTACAAGATAAAAGGGAGTGAAGGGTTATGGGGAGCGGGCGGGGAAGTGGCTTTGAGCCCAAGATCAGCCATGATCTTATTGAACGGCGGAGCAGGCTCGAGGAGGCCAAGTGGCCTATTCCTGCTCCTATTTCTTATGTTCTTATGTAAGAGACGCTGGCTGAGGATAGGATTAGGTTTGGCCGTGATGGATTCCGCAGTCGAATAGCTCAGCCGAGGACAGGATTAGGTGATGGTTCCTGCAGTCAAATCGCGCGCCGACACTGCCTGTCTCGGTTTGCACAGGAAGAATGGCTGCTCGGTTGAGGGCCCGGAGGGTGATCAAGGGCTGTGGAACTCTGTCCCAGCACGAGTCAACACCTTCAGGAGAAGCAGGGTGGAGGGAGAACGTTCTGGGGGAGGGGGCGAAAAATGCAACAAAATCCATTGTAAGAAGCATTTTCTACGTCTAGAGGGTGTAAAAATATAAATAAAACTGTGACGCACGTAGTATGTTTCAAATGATGGAAAATAACCAGAATTTTGTACCATTCACTTGTTCCAGGAGTAGGGATTACAGGGAATTCCCTCTCTTTTCCCCCCCCCCCCCCCCCCCCCCCCCCGTGCACTGAGTTGGTGGCTGGTTACCCTGGGCCATTTCTACTTCCCTTGTTTTTTTGTCTCTGTGTTTAGGTTTCAGGAACGAAGGACACCTTGCCAGATGCGACAGCTGTCAATCAGTCCGGACGCTCGGCCAGTCTGGACCCTGGCCCCAGGCCCCCTGAGCGAGACGTGTGGAGCTGTTCTCCTCTGTCGGGCTCCGAGAGCGAAGGCAGGGTCGCCATGGAGCAGCTGAAGAAGCTGCACAGTTGGCTGGATGAAAGGTGAGCCGTGCGGTCATCAGGCGGGTGTTGGATCCACCCAAGGATGGCAGAAATGAGCGGGACGTAGGATAGAAATGATTCGGACCCTTGCACAGGAACTTGGGAACGGGAGTCGGCCATTCAGCCCTCGAGCCTGTTCCACCATTCAATGAGAGCATGGCTGTAATTTCCTACACAGTGACTACACTTCAAATGTACTTCAATGGTTGTAAAGCGCTTTGGGACGTCCTGAGGTCGTGAAATGCAAGTCTTTGTTTCTGATCTGTATCTTAACTCCATCCACCTGCCTTGGCTCCATATCCCTTAATACTCTTGGCTAGCAAAAATCTATCGCTCTCAGATTTAAAATGATTAATTGAGCTAGCATCTACTTTTTGTGGGAGAGAGTTCCACACTTCCACCACCCTTTGAGTGAAGAAGTGTTTCCTAACTTATCTCCTGAATGACCGGGCTCTGATTTTAAGGTTATGTCCCCTTGTCCTCGACTCCCCCACCAGCAGAAAAATGTTTCTCTCCATCTACCCCATCAATTCCTTTCAAAATCCTAAAAAACTCAATCAAATCACCCCTTAACCTTCTATATTCCAGGGAATACAAGCCTAGTTTAAGTAATCTCCTCATAATCTAACCCTTGGAGCGCTGGTAACAGTCTGGGGAATCTGTGCTGCACTCCTTCCAAGGCCAGTGATGTAAAAAGACTATTGAGCGCTTGGTTTGAGTATAAAACAAGGCTTTAATCAACTGTTTCACAACCATGAGATTCTAGTTACATCACTAGTTCCTGGTTACAAAAACGTCCTGAGCAAGCTGGGCCCACGCCCGAGTATTTATACTCCTTGGACGGCGCCACCAGCTGGCCACCCGGTGTTACTTCATGAGTCAATTCTTCATGAATGATAAAATTCATGACAGCCAGTATATCCTTTCTCGGGTGCGGTGCCCAGAACTGCCCACAGTATTCCAGATGTGGTCTAACCAGGGAGCACGACATTGAAATTCGTTGATGATGCAAAGGTCGAGGGTTTGGCAAACTGTGACGACAACTGTAAAAGACGTCAGTCAGAGCTAGGTCATTCAGGAGGAAGATCAGGAAGCACTTTTACACTCAAAGTGTAACAGGCACTTGGAACTCTCTGCCCCTAGAAGGCTGTGGATGCTGGAGGTCAATTGAAATTCTCAAGACTAAGATCAGTAGATTTTTGTTGGATCAGGGTATCAAGGGGTTACGGAGCAAAAGGCGAGTAAATGGATTTGCGGTGCAGATCAGCCACGATCTAATAGAATGACGGAACAGGCTTGAGGGGCTGAATCTGCTGCTGAAACCCTCATCCATGCCTTTGTTACCTCTAGACTTGACTATTCCAACGCACTCCTGGCTGGCCTCCCACATTCCACCCTACGTAAACTTGAGGTCATCCAAAACTCGGCTGCCCGTGTCCTAACTCGCACCAAGTTCTATTCACCCATCACCCCTGTGCTCGCTGACCTACATTGGCTCCCGGTTAAGCAACGCCTCGATTTCAAAATTCTCATCCTTGTTTTCAAATCCCTCCTTGGCCTCGCCTCTCCCTATCTCTGTAATCTCCTTCAGCCCCACAACCGCCCTCCGAGATATCTGCGCTCCGCTAATTCTGCCTTCTTGAGCATCCCTGATTATAATCGCTCAACCACTGGTGGCCGTGCCTTCAGCTGCCTAGGCCCTAAGCTCTGGAATTCCCTGCCTAAACCTCTCCGCCTCTCTACCTCTCTTTCCTCCTTTAAGACGTTCCTTAAAACCTACCCCTTTAACTAAGCTTTTGGTCACCTGCCCTAATTTCTCCTTATGTGGATCGGTGTCAAATTTCTTGTCTTATACGACTCCTGTGCAGCGCCTTGGGACGTTTTACTATGTTAAAGGCGCTATGTAAATACAAGTTGTTGTTGTTGTTGAATGGCCTCCTCCTGTTCCTAATGATCTATTTTTTTAGTCCTTAAATTTGCAGTACCACATTAGAGTTTACTCTTCTTTCCCCAGCGGGGGCTGAAGGCGGCGTTTGCCCCTTTTGGAATTTTGCCCGACTGCAGGCTGCCATTTTAAGCTGCCGTCGGTGACAGGGCGGCATGTAAGATTGTCGAAAAGCAGGCATCCCCCTCCCTGTCTGGGCAGGGGGATGGAGCCTCTCGGAAGCCAAGGACAGAGTGTTTTTCACCGAAGCCTGGGAGCAGATTGCTTGGGTGCCCCTCTCCAGCTGGGGAAGGAGGTGCGGGAAGGGGCAATGGCACGTTATCGGTGTGCGACCGGTCCCAGTGACATTATGTCGCAGCTCTGTGGATTCCTGTGTGACTGAGGGTGGGGAGGGGGCCTTTTTTTGCATTTAGTAGGTTCCTGACTAAGAAAGAGAAGGAGCTGACCCGATGCCGGAGGCAAGCTGAGGACTTACTGGAGTGGAAGCAACGCTTGGATGCGGAGGAGTTGGCTGTCCATAGGATTGAGACGGAGGCCGTTGCTGCCTGGAGCCCGCAGAGCCAGGAGCAAGTTCCAGGCACGAGGAATCCTTTAACAGAGACAGGTACGATTCGGCAGAAATAATTGGTCTCGTTCTTCATTTGTTCTCTTGCGCGCGCGGTCTTTCCCTTCTGCGCCCCGCACAGCACGTGAGGCCTCTCGCCATCTTCCCAGCCTCTGCCTCTGCTGCAGTTCTGTGACTGGCCTCTAGGAGGTGTGTGAGCGCTGCCTATCATCCTCTGGCATAACAACAGAAAACGCTGGAAACACTCAGCAAGTCGGCAGCACCCGAGCTCCCGGTGGCCTGTCACTTTAATTCACCGCCCCATTCCCACTCAGACCTCACCGTCCTCGGCCTCTTGCATTGTTCCACGGAAGCTCAGTGTAAGCTCGAGGAACAGCACCTCATCTTTCGATTAGGCACTTTACAGCCCTCTGGACTCAACATAGAGTTCAACAATTTCAGATCATAACCTCGGCCCCTATCATATACAGTATATATATATTTTCCCTTTTTTTAATCCACAATTTCGTGTGGGCTTTTTTTCTTCCCTCCCACATGGCAGCTGTCCATCATTCTGCCAGCGCCATTCACACCATCTAGAGCCATCCTTTGTTCCTTGAATATCTCTGAATGTCTCTCAATCTCTCCTGCTTTCTATCCTATCTCTGACCTTCCCTTTTGTTCTTTCATCCCCTCCCCCTTTTCCCAGCCCCCATTTGCTTTAAAATCTATCCCTCTTCCTGCTTCTTTTCCAGTTCTGACGAAGGGTCTTCGACCTGAAACGTTAACTCTGTTTCTCTCTCCACGGATGCTGCCTGGCCTGCTGAGTTTATCCAGCGTTTTCTGCTGTTATTTCGGATTTCCAGCATCAAATCAAATCAAATCAAATCAACTTTTATTGTCATTGTTAGTGCACAAGTGCAGTACAACGAAATGTAGGCTTGCGGCTCCCGAGAGTATACATTTGGATTAAGACATTTAAACATTCAACATACATTTGGCTTGTAGTATATTAACATAAATATAACCATAATAAAGTGCATTGGCAGATGTGCAGGCTTTAGAATTTATTTGTGGAGTTCAGTAGGATGACAGCCCTGGGAAAGAAGCTGTTCCTAAATCTGGTCGTACAGGTGCGAATGCATCTGTAGCGTCTCCCAGATGGCAGGAGGGCGAACAGACTGTGGCTGGGGTGGGTAGGGTCTTTGATGATGGACCGTGACCTCCGTAGACAGCGTTTCTGGTATATGTGCTCTATGGTCGGTAGCCGGGTGCCGGTAATGCGTTGGGCAGTTTTGACTACCCGCTGCAGGGCTTTCCGGTCGTAGTAGCTACAGCTGCCATACCATACTGTGATACAGTTTGTCAGGATGCTCTCTATAGTGCAGCGGTAAAAGTTAAGAGAGGATCAGGGGTGACAGGTTACATCCCTTCAGCCTCCTTAGGAAATATAGGCGCTGCTGGGCCTTCTTCACCAGAGAGGAGGTGTTGAGGGACCAGGAGAGGTCTTCTGTGATGTGGACTCCGAGGAACTTAAAGCTGTCCACCCTTTCCACCACAGCCCCATTGATGTGGATGGGGGTGTGACTTCCGCCTTTGGACTTCCTGAAGTCCACAATGATTTCTTTGGTTTTCTTGATGTTAAGGGCCAGGTTGTTATCGGCGCACCACTTCACGAGATGCTGGACCTCCTCCCTGTAGGCTGACTCATCGTTGTTGGTGATCTGGCCTACTACCGTGGTGTCATCCGCAAACTTGATGATGGTGTTGGAACCCTTAACAGCCACACAGTCGTGGGTGAAGAGGGAGTAGAGGAGGGGGCTCAGCACACATCCCTGTGGGGCCCCCGTGTTCAGGGTCAGGGGGAAGAAAATCCGCAGTATTTTACTATCGTATCATCCTCTGGCCTCCAATTCTCTCTCCTTCCACACAAAAAAGGTGCCTGCTCTTCGCTCTCCCCCCATCTCATCCCCACCCACGGACCAGTTGGAGCTCAAAGGGTAGGGAATCACCATCAAACCCCTGTCCTACTCTGTGACTTGAAGTGATGATTAAATGCGAGAGTTTAGCTGTGTTATTTTTTAGAATCGGATATAACCACATACTACAACAGCAACTTGCATTTATATAGCGCCTTGAATGTAGTAGAATGTCCCAAGGCGCTTCACATTGGAGCGATTACCAAACAGAATTTGACACCGAGCCACATAAGGAGATATTAGGAGACGTGACGTAAAGCTTGGTCAAAGAGGTAGGTTTTAGGGAGCGTCTTAAAGGAGGAGAGAGCGAGGCGGAGAGGTTTAGGGAGGGAATTCCAGAGCTTGGGGCCCAGGCAGCTGAAGGAGAATGTGGCACCAAGTGGACTGTTGTCAAAATGCCCAAAATGGAGATTGTTCAATCACAAAATCGATTCAATTTTATTTGATTAAAAGCTTTTTAAAAAAGAATGTTTCCCAGTTGAGTAGATTTTTTGTGTGTGTGTGGTGAGGGGATGGGGGTGGGGAGAGATGTTGCCCGAGGGAGCGCTCGTGTAAAATAAAGTCAAGTGGGAAATGCATTTCTGGACAATTTTACGCAAATTGGCTGCCGCCTTTCCTACATTACAACAGTGACTACACTTCAAAAAGTACTTCATTGGCTGTAAAGCGCTTTGGGACGTCCTGAGGTCGTGAATGGCGCTATAGAAATGCAAATCTTTCTTTATTCTTTCCAGACTGATTCCTGGGATGGGGCGATTCTCCTGGTGGGGGTCTGGAACTCACTGCCTGAAAGGGTGGTAGAGGCAGAAACCCTCATCACATTTTAAAAAGTACTTGGATATGCACTGGAAGTGCCGTAACCTCGAAGGATACGGACCAAGAGCTGGACAGTGGGATTAGGGTGGATGGCTCTTTGTCGGCCGGCATGGACAAGATGGGCTGAATGGCCTCCTTCTGTGCTGTAAATTTTTCTGATTCCTATGAGGAGAGATTGAGTAGACCAGGCCTATATTCCCTAGAGTTTAGAAGAATGAGAGGTGATCTCATTGAAAGGTATAAAATTCTTACAGGGCTTGACAGAGTAGATGCAGGGAGGATGTTCCCCTGGCTGGGGAGTCTAGAACCAGGGGTCACAGTCTCAGGATAAGGGGTTGGCCATTTAGGACTGAGATGAGGAGAAATTTCTTCACTCAGAGGGTGGTGAATCTTTGGAATTCTCTACCCCAGGGGGCTGTGGAGGCTCAGTCATTGAGTATATTCAAGACAGAGATTGACAGATTTTCAGATATGGGGATAGTGCAAGAAGGTGGAGATGAGGTCGAAGATCAGCCATGATCTTATTGAATGGCGGAGCAGGCTCGAACGGCCGAATGACGTACTCCTGCTCCTATTTCTTATGTTCTTATGAGAAGCAGACTGTCCTTCCCCCTCTGGGTTTAGTTCTAACCTGGAATTGGGTGGGGTGAAAGTTGCCTGTCTACAGGCTCTAATAATGCAATCGTACCACACGTAAGGGGTAGTCTACGGGTTCACGCTGGGAGCCGGTGCTGGTTTACAGCATGACCAAGACTCCCGATAATTAACCAGTGGAACCAACCCAAGTGTCACCATTGGCACCTCGCAGGTCTGGTGGGACATCAAGAACCAATCCCCCTGATTGGTGCAGAGCCCACTCCCTCTTCCCTCCATAGCCAGGGAGCCACTGATTGCCTTCCACTGCACCGCGGCTAATGACACCGGCATCCTCGATTTTGTAAAAGAGAGTTGTATTCGTTTATCGCTTAAAGCGTCTTATCTATTCTTTCCAGACTTGCTTGCTGATTAAAGACAGAATAAACCCAAAGCTTCCTGTTTTATATTTTCTGGCTGAGAAACCATGGCCCCGATTTTAAACCCCCCACACAATGGGTGGGAAAGGGTCGTTGGGGCGGGATTAAAATATTGCAATTGTGCAACCCGACCCCAACAAGGCCTTGCTCACTGCCCCCCTCCACCATTAATATCACGGCCCATCTATTTGGTCCCGATTGATTTTGCTTCACAAGGGTGGGGGGAAATACAGCCGGTAAATTAGAAAGCCAGAGTTGGACTTATTGTGAAGTGAGCAAACCCGGACCAATTGTGCCGGTTCGGCTCGGTTCTGGAATTCTTTGCTTATGGATTGGATGCCCCAGGTGTGTCCATCGCTGCCCCGCCGTTCCAGACTGACACTCGCGGATCTCTGAATAAAGGGCAAAATTACCAGCAAATGATGACATCCAGGACAACCCGAGACCACCGAAGCCATGGTACAGGTGTTGTGAGTGATGTGAGAGGGAGGTGGTCTCAATCTGGCCATTAGTGGGGCACAAGTCGACAGGACAAAACTGCCTCTAATGCTTGACGACGCTCTCAGCCTCCCTTAACAAGACAGACTTGCATTTCTATAGCACCTTTCACCACCTCAGGACGTCCCAAGGGGGGTGGGGGGGTGGGTGTGGGGGGGGTGAGTGGGTGGGTGTGTGTGGGGGGGTGTGGGTGTGTGTGGGGGGGTGGGGGGGGGTGGTGGGTGTGTGGGGGGGGGTGGGTGTGTGGGGGGGTGGGTGGGTGGGGGGGTGTAGGGGGGTGTGTGTGTGTGGGGGGGGTGGGTGGATGTGTTGGGGGGGTGAGTGGGTGGTGGTGTGATGGGGGTGTTAGGGTCTATGAGGTGTGTTGAGGTTGGTGAGGTGTGTGGGGTGGGTCTGTTTAGAGGGTTTGTAATGTGAAAATGTTCCATTGTCCAACAGTAATAATTGTGAGGAGTGCTAAAAGGAAGAGGGAAAAGCAATAGTGTGCTGAGAATTAATTAGCACAGCTTTCTGCTCCATTCAATTAGCGTTTTAAGAGGATGAGGGTAACTTATGTTGCTTTTTAATACCCGGCACTTTGTGGCTTCAGTTTGGCATAAATAAATCAGAACTAATTGCTACTGAACCCTCTTTAAGAGGTTTGAGAACTTGCCAATCCCTGCCAGCCATTATGGGTTTAGTGGGCGACAATATCCTTTGGCATGATTTCACATTGTGCATTAGGGGCCTCTTCAATGGCACTTTTCACTGGGATCGTTGGCGTGCTGTTTTTCATTAAGGGAGATTAATTCAGGGGCTCTGTCTGCCCTTTTGGAGTTCTGCGTTTGACACAGATACAGATTAACTGTAAAATAGGAGTAAGAACGAAGGAACAGGAGTAGAAGACACCAGAACTGAGAAGTTGCACCTATCGGGAAAGATTGAACAGGCTGGGGCTCTTTTCTCTAGAAAAGGGAAGACTGAGGCGTGACCTGACAGAGGTCTGTATGAAGGGGTTTGACAGGGTAGCCACAGAGAGAATGTTTCCACTTGCGGGTGAGACCAGAACTAGGGGCCATCAATATAAGATCGTCACCAAGAAATCCAATAGGGAATTCAGGAGAAACTTCTTTACCCAGAGAGTGGTGAGAATGTGGAACTCGCTACCACAGGGAGTGGTTGAGGCGAATAGCAGAGATGCATTCAAGGGGAAGCTAGATAAACACATGAGGGAGAAGGGAATAGAAGGTTATGTTGATAGGGTGAGATGAAGAGGGGTGGGAGGAGGCTTGTGTGGAGCATAAACACCGGCACGGACCAGTTGGGCCGAATGGCCTGTTTCTGTGCTGTAAATACTTTGTAACTTTGTAGTAGTCGGCCGTTCAGCCCCTTGAGCCTGTTCCGCCATTCAATTAGATGGTGGAAGATCTGTACAAAAGCAAAATACTGCGGATGCTGGAAATCTGAAATAAAAAACAGAAAATGCTGGAAATACTCAGCAGGTCAGGCAGCATCTGTGGAGAGAGAAACAGAGTTAACGTTTCAGGTCAATGACCCTTCGTCAGAACTGGTAAAAGTTGGAAATGTAACAGGTTTTTAAGCAAGTGCAGGGGCCGGGAAAGGGGGGAGGGGAGGAAAGAACAAAAGGGAAGGTCTGTGATAGGGTGGAAGGCAGGAGAGATTAAAAGACAAAAGGGATGATGGTGCAAGGCAAAAGGAGATGGTAATGGGACAATTAAGAAACAAAAATTGGGTCTAGAGGAGGTGTAAATGGGAATGGCAGAATGATCGACAGCTGCCATGTGGAAAAAATAGGAGCAGAAGTTATGATCTGAAATTGTTGAACTCGATGTTGAGTCCAGAAGGCTGTAAAGTGCCTAATCGAAAGATGAGGTGCTGTTCCTCGAGCTAATGTTGAGCTTCATTGGAACAGTGTAGGAGACCGAGGACCGAGAGGTCAGAGTGGGAGTGGAGCGGAGAATTAAAGTGACAGGCGACCGGAAGCTCGGGGTCACCTTTACGGACTGAACGAAGGTGTTCCGCAAAGCGGTCGTCCAATCTGCATTTGGTCTCCCCAATGTAGAGGAGACCGCATCGTGAGCAGTGAATACAGTATACTAAATTGCAAGAAGTACAAGTAAATGGCTGTTTCACCAGGACACTTCAGTGACATATTTAAATCGAGCTCCCATCGTACAGTCAGGAATAAGGAACGGATAGTTGGATGATATAAGATTTACATTTCTATAGCGCCTTTCACAACCTCCGTGCGGCACTCCCTCAGCACTGCACTGGGAGTGTCAGCCTGGATTTAAGTCTCTGGAGTGGGACTATGAACCCACAAACTTCTGACTCGGAAGCCGAGAGCGCCACCCACTGAGCCACGGCTGACACCTCGGAAGTGCTGACACCTCGGAAGTGCTGAGGAGGTGCTGGCGTGAGACCATTTGCCAGTACAAGACACCGCCACCAGAAGAAGTGGGGAGAGAAGTGGGGAGAGGGATGAACAAGTTAAAGCAAAAAATGGGGAATATTTTGAAGGAGCTCCTGCGAGCTGGGTGTTGTCTTATTAAGAGCTGCAAGTTTCAGCCTTGTAAACAATTTGCCCAACTGCCACTTGGCTCCCTGAGGGCGATTTAAAATAATTTGACTTTTAAATACCTTACATGGTTCGTAAAAGACATTTGCAATCCCTGAGGGCAAATGATTTTAGATCCTGTCAAACATTGAAGACAAAGTACAGGCAGATTGTCAGTCCCAGTGGGAAAGGTCAGGTTATAAGTGCCTTCAAATGTCACAATCCATTTCTTGCACGCTATCTGCCTGAAGAAGGGAACTTAGCAGCGAGGCTGATGGAAGGGGCTGAGATGTGATCTCCTGTAGGTGTTCTTACTTACACAGAATTACATCGATTTACATCGAGTCTACAGCACAGAAACAGGCCATTCGGACCAGCTGGTCCGTGCCGGTGTTTATGCTCCACATGAGCCTCCTCCCACCCTCTTCATCTCACCCCATCAACATATTCTTCTATTCCTTTCTCCCTCATGTGCTTATCTAGCTTCCCCTTAAATGCATCTATGCTATTCACCTCAACCACTCCCTGTGGTAGCGAGTTCCACATTCTTGCCACTTTTCTCTTAAAGAAGTTTCTCCTGAATTCCCTATTGGATTTGTTGGTGACTCATGTTTATACTTCTGACCCTTAGTCTCGGTCTCCCCCACAAAGAGAAACACCGTCTCTGCGCCTACCTTATCAAACCCTTTCATAATTTTAAAGACCTCTATCAGGTCGCCCCACAGTCTTCTCTTTTCTAGAGAAAAGAGCCCCAGCCTCTTCAGCCTTACCTGATAAATATATCCTCCCAGTTCTGGTATCATCCTGTGAATCTCTTTTGCACCTTCTCCGGTGCCTATGTCTTTTTAATATTATGGAGACCAGAACTGTGCACAGTACTCCGAGTGTGGTCAAACCAAGGTTCGATCGAGGTTTAACACAACTTCTCTACTTTTCAATTCTAGCAATGAACCCCGGTGCTTGGTTTGCTAGTTTTATGGCCTTGTTAACCTGCGTCGCTACTTTTAACGATTTGTGGATCTGTACCCCGAGATCCCTTTTGCCCCTCGAGATCCCTTTTGCCCCTCTACCCCACTTAGGCTCTTATTATCCATAAGAAAAGAAACAGGAGCAGGAGTCGGCCATTCGGCCCCTCGAGCCTGCTCCGCCATTCAATAAGATCATGGCTGATCCAATCTTGGCCTCAACACCACTTCCCGCACTCCAAGCAGCATGGCACCTTCTTATTCTTCCTACCAAAATATAACGCCTCACACTTGTCTAGACTGAAATTCATTTGCCATTTACAAGTACTTGGGGCCAGTAGTGCACGTACTGCCGTGCTGCCATCAGCTGTACCAGGAAATATCCAAGTGTCAGCTGTGGCTCATTGGGCAGCACTCTCTCGTCCCTGAACCAGAAGGTCACAGGTTTGAGTCTCACTCCAGAGACTTGAGTACATAATCCAGGATGACACTCCAGTGCAGTAACTGAGGGCGGTGCCATCTTTCGGGATGAGGAGTTGAACCGAGGCCCCGTCTTGCCCTCTCAGGTGGGCGTAAAAGATCCCACGGCCACTATTTCAAAGAAGAGCAGGGGAGTTCTCCCCGGTGTCCTGGCCACCATTTATCCCCTCAACCAACATCACTAAAAACAGATGATTGGATCATTATCACATTGCTGTTTGTGGGAGCTTGCTGTGTGCAAATTGGTTGCCATGTTTCCTACATTACAACAGTGGCTACATTTCAAAAAATACTTCATTGGCTGTAAAGCGCTTTGAGACGTCCTGAGGTTATGAAAGGCGCTGTAGAAATGCAAGTTCTTTCTTGACTTTCCGTAGATGGTGAGGATCCGTGTGTGATTTCTCTCTTTTGCTAACCCAGGGGTGCTAGAGCCATTGGTGGTGCTTTAACCAGAGCCCTGCCCGAGATCAACTAACTCAGCACAGACTGGCAATCGACCCTGTGATCATCTCGATCTGTGTGTATATGTGACCTAAGGTATTATCTCCCATCTGTGCTCTTCCCAAATTAGATAACTGGAACGATGAGGAACGCTCACACTCGGGCGAATCAAACCAACCTCTTGGGACTGACGAAGTGGTGACCTCGGCTGCAGATGTCCCTTTGGCTGAGCAGAGTCGTGGGCAATGGAATGTGGTAGGTACGATGGGAACTGGTGGTTTATATAATAGTCTTCAATATAGAAGGTTGTTCTCAGGGCGGAGGAATGGTAGCATAGTGGTTATGTTACTGGACTAGTAACCCAGAGGCCTGGTCTAATGATTCAGGTGGCAGATGAGTTCAAATCCCATCACAGCACCTGAGGAATTTAAATTCAAGTAATATAAATCCGGAATAAAAAGCTAGTATCTCAATTGTGGTAATGTCCTTTGGGAAAGCTGCTGTCCTTACCCAGCCTATAGGTCCTAACTGTTCTCTGTAAATGGCCTAGCAAGCCACTCAGTTGTATTCATAGAAGGGCAATTAGGGATGGGCAATAAATGCAGGCCTTGCTGACATCCACATCCAATGAATGGAAAAAAAAAGGGGTCAGTTAGTGAACCATTCAGCCTAAGGTAAACATTCAGTCCATACTGAGGTTGCTGATCTCATCCAATGTGACAACAAGGAAGACTGAGGAAAGGGGGAAAAAGAATATCGTCTTGGGTTGCTGACCTGCTGGAAAGTGCATGTGTGACTGTTGGGTGAGGACAGGGCCAATTTTGTTTGTTTAATTCTCCCCACCACCCTTGGCCATACACCCTTGCTGATGCTCACTGTCCAGGTTGGCACATGTGGGTATCAGAGGACAGGCACTGTCCATAGAACTATAACCCAGCAGGAGTCCGAAAATTCAAGAGAAGACGAATGAAAGTGAAGGGGGGGGGGGGGAAGAGATAAATCAAGTGATTAACGGGCAGTAATTTTATCAGATAATTTCATAAACTGTGAATCAGAGTTCGAGTAAACACTCAGCTACATTTGTTGAAAGGATTTCTTGATGTAGATTAAAAGAGAATCTGTTAATGTACAATATATTAATCATGTTTTACACAGGGTAAATAAAACACTAATCAAACTCAATAAAATAAATATGTGATAGTGAAATGTGCAGAGTTCCATTAATAATCAAGCTCTCACTGTGCACAGTCTGTGTATCTAATTCAAACCAATTTGCCAAGAGGTACTATGAATGTATCAGGATTTCTACAAACTTCAGAAATGGACAATGTACAAATTTTTGGACCACAGCACACTTAATCATTCCTCAAACAACTGAGTTGAAAGCAAAACAACAGAAAGCGCTTATCAAAAACAAATATTTTACTCAAAGGTAATTAGACTAAATGGTGCAGCTGCCTTTGGTTAACATTTACTTTTGGGTTAACTTGACTAAGTGTACTCAGCATTAAAACTCGGTGATCGGGAATGCTGCGTGCTAAGATTCCACACAATAAGGGAGAATGGGAAGTGATTTGGCCCATTAGAATTCTATAAAAGTGTGACTGAACGGAAAGAGGTTAGAATTCCTTACGATGGGAAAGAATGGGACGAGGTTGGTTCATTCGGATTCTATACAGTCGGAGTCAATAGAAAAGGATCTGTTGGAATTCTGTACAACACAACAGCAGTCCATTGGGATCTTGTACAATGGGAGTTACTGGAAAGGGTTTGATTTGTTGGAATTATAGCCTTGGATGAGGTGCGTGTAGATTTCCTACATTACAACAGTGACTACACTTCGAAAAGTACTTCATTGGCTGTAAAGCACTTTGAGACGTCCGGTGGCCGTGAAAGGCGCTATAGAAATGCAAGTCTTTCTTTTCTTTTTAGGGGGTGATGTGGATTAAAGAGCTTGTAAATTTGATACTGTTTAGTCAAGACATTTATGATCTTGTTTATTTAAAAGTATGTTAGGTCAAGGATTAACATTAACATTATTGCTGAAATTTGAACATGTGGGCTACGGGGGCTTTTTAGTTTTGTGGCAAACAAAAGTAGATTTAAGTAAATATATCTACATACGTAATAAAAGTCTTGCACCTCGCGTACCCATGACACCTGAAATGGTCACATTTAAAGGTGTCGTAAATGCAAAATGTGTACCCGATTGGGTAACATATCGTAACAAATCGCAACTGAACTATATTTTAGAGAAAAAAATAGAAAGCCCATCATTTTGTGTTGGTTTCTGCTGAGGTTGATAACCTGGCTGCTCGCTAAGGGATTTACAAGCATTTGCCAATGTAGAGAAACTTCTCCAAGCCTCTAATTAACCTCAGGATGGGCCCATTTACAACGGAAAGAAATAAAAAAGACTTGCATTTATATAGCGCCTTTCACGACCACTGGATGTCTCAAAGCGCTTTACAGCCAATGAAGTACTTTTTTGGACTGTCGTCACTGTTGTAATGTAGGAAGGAGTAACTGAGCAGTCTTACAGGGACAAGACAAATTAATGGCAGCTCCAATCTCCGCAGCTACCCAACACACCCTTACACCAGAGCCCAGACTGCCCAGGAGCAACACAACAGAAGACGACTGAGGATTAATGATGTCAGGCCACTTGTGGTTCGAGTACCACACCGGCCAACTAATCTCAGCCTGTAGAATTCAATTTTATGTTCCATAGCTTGTGGTTAAAATGAAACCTTTTATATTTGGGTTTCCCCATTATAGAAACCTTCCGCTGGAAGCTTGGCGCAGGTGTCTACAATTGTTCTGGAACCTTCTGAAAAGTCAGCAATGGAGTTGGCTGAGATTCAAGCAGACAACGGTTTACCTATCACTGGTAAGAAGGGAAAATAATCTTTCTCATTCCAATTAACTTTTTTCTTTCCAAAGATCTCTTCTCTTGACCTGCTATCCTTTCGCCCAGTTCTCCTGGAAGTGTTTGGCTCCTTGCTGGGGTACGGTACCACGGACGCCAGTCGCCCTGTGGTACCTTGGCTAAGGCCATCCTTTGCGTGCATGCCCAGGCCGTGAATATCAGCAAGCTCTTCAAACGCGAGGGCACGGACGCAGAGTCTGACCATCTTTGATGTAAAAATACTACTGAGCACTTGGTTTGAGTATAAAACAAGGCTTTAATCAACTGTTTCACAACCATGAGATTCTAGTTACATCACTAGTTCCTGGTTACAGAAACATCCTGAGCAAGCTGGGCCCACGCCCGAGTATTGATACTCCTTGGACGGCGCCACCAGCTGACCGCTTACTGTTACTTCATGAGTCATGATAAGATTCATGACAATCTTCTCCGATGCTCCCACACACGCAAAAGCTGCTGGATACTGAAATAATTTCCTCTTAAAGAGCAAGAAGTCTCAGGGAGGGAAGGAAAGGCTTTGAGAAAAGGTCGGACAGAACTGGATGTGCCCAGACGTACTGTAGTCTGGCCCAGTTAGAATCCGTCGCTTTCCATTTTGTACTAGGGGTGCCAGAGTGACATCACTTCAGCCGTGGCTCAGGAGCACTCTCGCCTCGGAGTCAGAACATCATGGGTTCAAATCCCACGCTGTCTTTCGGATGAGACGTTAAACTGAGGTCCCGGCTGCCCTCTCGGGTGGGTGTAAAAGATCCCACAGCACTAGTTTGAAGAAGAGCAGAGGAGTTCTCCCAGAGTCCTGACCAATATTTATCGCTCAATCAGCACCTAAAACAGATTATCTGGTCATTATATCGCAGTTTGTGGGATCTTGCTGTGCACAAATTGGCTGCTGCATTTCCTACATTGCAACAGTGACTACACCTCAAAGGTACTTCATCGGCTGTAAGATGCTTTGGGATGTCCTGAGGCCGTGAAAGGCGCTATATAAATAAAAGTTTTAGAAGTTACATTTCTTTAATTTCTTCATTTCCCCCCCAAAGTGTTCTCAAGTTTGTATCTTTCCAGGCTGAGAGGATTGGGCCCCAGACCTCTGCTAATGTTGCTTTATCCCCAGTCACTGTAGCCCACAGGTGGCCTTCTAATTCTTCCTTGTTGCAGGGAAGAATTATGGAATCTCCAAGGCATTTCTGTCTGGTGAGGGGGCCAAGATTGAAAATTCACTGCATGAAGACTGGTGGGGACAAACCTACCTGCTGCTACTCTGTGGCCTGATGTTAATGTTCAGGAGGACTGCACCATCCCTGTAAACTTTAAATACTATGTGGAGCACTCGCTGAGGGGACTGAAGTGGAATTGGGAACATAGGAACAGGAGGAGGCCATTCAGCCCCTCGAGCCTGTTCCACCGTTCAGTGAGATCATGGCTGATCTGTATCTTAACTCCCATCAACTTGCCTTGGTTCTGTAACCCTTAATACCCTTGCCTAACAAAAATCTATCTCAGTTTTGAAATTTGAAATTGACCCCCAGCCTCAGCAGCTTTTTGGGGGAGAGAGTTCCAGATTTCCACCACCCTTTGTCTGAAGAAGCCTGCCCCAGAGGGCTGTGGAGGCTGAGTCTTTGAGTATATTCAAGGCTGAGATCGATAGATTTTTGGACTCTAGGGGAATCAAGGGATATGGTGATCGGGCGGGAAAGTGGAGTTGACGTCGAAGATCGGCCATGATCTTATTGAATGGCGGAGCAGGATCAAGGGGCCGAATGGCCAACTCCTGCTCCTAATTCTTATGTAAGTGCTTCCTGACATCACCCCTGAATGGCCTGGCTCTAATTTTAAGGTTCTGCCCTTTTGTTCTGGACTCCCCCCACCAGAGGAAATAGTTTCTCTCTATCTACCCGATCAAATCTTTTAATAGAAACATAGAAACATAGGAGCAGGAGTCGGCCATTCGGCCCTTCGAGCCTGCTCCGCCATTCAATATGATCATGGCTGATCCTCTATCTCAATACCATATTCCCGCTCTCTCCCCATACCCCTCGATGCCTTTTGTGTCTAGAAATCTATCTATCTCCTCCTTAAATATATTCAGCGACTTGGCCTCCACAGCCTTCTGTGGTAGAGAATTCCACAGGTTCACCACCCTCTGAGTGAAGAAATTTCTCCTCATCTCAGTCCTAAATGTCCTACCCCATATCCTGAGACTGTGACCCCTCGTTCTCGACCCCCCAGCCAGGGGAAACATCCTCCCTGCATCCAGTCTGTCTAGCCCTGTCAGAATTTCAATGAAATGCCCTCTCATTCTTTTCAAAGAATATGAATGAAAAACAACTATTTTTTAAAGTCCCTATGATTTTTGTCCAGGGTTTGCTCCCAGCAGTGTCCAGTTAATCATCTTAAACACCTCAATTAGATCGCCCTTTAATCTTCTACACTGAAGGGAATACAAGCCCAGTCTATGCAACCTGTCCTCATAATTTAACCCTTTTAGACTTGGTAACAGATATAGGGTGAAGGACCAACACACCCGATCTACTCTATCATTGGTGGTGTGTTTGGTCCAACCATTGACAATACATATCCTGAACGATGAGTCCCTGTCACCGTTCACTTTGGGCACTGGGAGAACACTCTGCTTTCCTTTGAACTTTCACCTGATCCACCAGAGCAGGCACAAGCACTTTCGTTTAACATCTTGTCCGAAAGACAGTACTCCCTCGGTACTGCATTGGAGTGTAGATTATCAGCTCAAAGTCATGGTGCAGGCCGCAATCCCACAACCTCTTGCCCCAGAGGTCAAAATGCTGCCAACTGAGCCAAGTTGGCACAACACAGATTACTGAGCCTGTTACAACAGCAAAATACTGCGGATTCTGGAAATCCGAAATAACAACAGGAAACGCTGGAAAAACTCAGCAGGCCAGGCAGCATCCGTGGAGAGAGAAACAGAGTTAACGTTTCAGGCTGAAACCCTTCTTCAGAACTGGATAAAAGCTTTTTCTCAGTTCTGACGAAGGGTCTTCGATCTGAAACATTAACTCTGTTTCTCTCTCCATGGATGCTGCCTGACCTGCTGAGTATCTCCAGCGTTTCCAGAGTTTTCTGTTGTTACTTACTGTGCCTGTTGTCTTAAAGAGAGGATTTATATTGTGCTAACCATTATCAATCTGCTGATTTTTTTGGGGGGTTGGGGGGGTGGGGTAGCTGTTTTGGTCCTATATCTGGATGTGGTTGCATCTGGTTTTGTGCCGGGTGCCAAGAAAGACGTGTGTTTCAGGTTTGATAACCAACCGATTATCGGCTCCAAAATATATGTAGAAGAATGTTGTTAAAAACCAGGGAATGTAGATATCGCGTTTTAAAATAATGGGCCAGAGGTAAAACGGGCACAGTTGTGTTTTAAAACGATGAACCCCATTGCAACACGCTGACTACAACCTGTGGTGTGCCATGATATGATATGCTGGCCGATGGGTTCAGGCTCATGCTTGCCGGCACGGTGAGTTCTTGCTCCCGGTTCCACACCACTGGGTACAGTAGGGCATTTCATCAGCCAAACGGTGAACTGGTAACTACTTTCCATTCCAGAGACGGTCCCGGGACCAACCATTGGGGAAACCTGCGCCTCGCCACTGAGGCATGAGCTGGCGAACCGTCGGGCAATGATGGGCAACGTGCAGAGTGAGCAGAAGAGGCGGCACAGGGAAAAGTTAAAGAGGGAGGAAGCTGAGCTGTGCAGACAGCTGGAGGTTTGTCATATACATCAGTGGGAACAACATATAACAGGCATGGCCCTTACCGACTGGAAAAAAAAAATGAATTTACATTTTTTTTTATTCGTTCCTGGGATGTGGGCGTCACTGGCAAGGCCTGCATTTATTGCCCATCCCTAGTTGCCCTTGAGAAGGTGGTGGTGAGCCGCCTTCTTGAACTGCTGCAGTCTGTGTGGTGATGGTACTCCCACAGTGCTGTTAGGGAGGGAGTTCCAGGATTTTGACCCAGCGACGATGAAGGAACGGCGATATATTTCCAAGTCAGGATGGTGTGTGACTTGGAGGGGAACTTGCAGGTGGTGGTGTTCTCATGCACCTGCTGCCCTTGTCCTTCTAGGTGGAAGAGGTCACGGGTTTGGGAGGTGCAGCCGAAGAAGCCTTGGCGAGTTGCTGCAGTGCATTGTGTAGATGGTACACACTGCAGCCACGGTATGCCGGTGGTGGAGGGAGTGAATGTTTAAGGTGGTGGATGGCCATCTTAGACTGGGTATTATATAATGAGAAAGGATTAATTAGCAATCTTGTTGTGCGAGGCCCCTTGGGGCAGAGCAATCATAATATGATAGAATTCTTCATTAAGATGGAGAGTGAAGTATTTGACTCAGACTAGGGTCCTGAATATAAATAAAGGAAACTACGATGGTATGAGGCACGAGTTGGGTAGGATGGATTGGGGAACGTTACTTAAAGGGTTGACGGTGGATAGGCAATGGCAAACATTTAAAGATCGCATGGATGAACTACAGAATTTGTTCATCCCTGTTTGGCATAAAAATAAAACAAAAAAGGTGACTCAACCGTGGCTAACAAGGGAAATTAGGGATAGCATAAGATCCAAGGAGAGGACATATAAATTGGCCAGAAAACGCAGCAAACCTGAGGATTGGGAGCAGTTTAGGATTCGGCAAAGGAGGACAAAGGGATTAATTAAGAGGGGGAAAATAGAGTATGAGAGTAAGCTTGCAGGTAACATAAAAACTGACTGTAAAAGCTTCGATAGATATGTGAAGAGAAAAAGATTGGTGAAGTCAAGCGTAGGTCCCTTGCAGTCAGAATCAGGGGAATTTATAATGGGGAACAAAGACATGGCAGACCAATTAAATACATAGTTTGGTTCTGTCTTCACAAAGGAGGACACAAATAACCTCCCAGAGATGTCGGGGAACATAGGGTCTAATGAGAGTGAGGAACTGAATGAAATCAGTATTTGTAGGGAAATGGTGTTAGGGAAATTGACGGGTTTGAAGGCCGATAAATCCCCAGGGCCTGATAATCTACATCCTAGGGTACTTAAGGAAGTGGCCCTAGAAATAGTAGATGCATTGCTGGTCATCTTCCAAAATTCTATAGACTCTGGAACAGTTCCCATGGATTGGAGGGTAGCTAATGTAACCCCACTATTCAAAAAAGGTGTTAGAGAGAAAACGGGGAATCATAGACCAGTAAGCCTGACATCGGTAGTGGGGAAAATGCTAGAGTCCATTATAAAAGATGTAATAGCAGAGCACTTGGAAAACAGTGACAGGATCGGACAAAGTCAACATGGATTTACAAAAGGTAAATCATGCTTGACTGATCTACTGGAATTTTTTGAGGATGTAACTGGTAGAATAGATAAGGGAGAACCAGTGGATGTGGTGTATTTGGACTTTCAGAAGGCTTTCGATAAGGTCCCGCATAAGAGATTAGCGTGTAAAGTTAAAGCACAAGGGATTGGGGGCAAGGTACTAACTTGGATAGAGAACTGGTTGGCAGACAGGAAGCAAAGAGTTGGAATAAACGGGTCTTTTTCCGAGTGGCAGGCAGTGACTAGTGGGGTACCGCAGGGATCGGTGCTAGGACCCCAGCTATTCACAATATATATTAATGATCTAGACGAGGGAACTAGATGTAATATCTCCAAGTTTGCAGACGACACAAAGCTGGGTGGGTGTGTGAGCTGTGAGGAGGATGCTGAGAAACTCCAGTATGATTTGGACAGGTTGGGTGATTTGGCAGATGTAGTATAATGTGGATAAATGCGAGGTTATCCACTTTGGTGGCAAATACAGGAAGGCAGATTATCTGAATGGCAGTAGATTGGGAGAAGGGGAAGTGCAACGAGACCTGGGTGTCCTTGTGCACCAGTCGCTGAAGGTAAGCATGCAGGTGCAGCAGGCAGTTAAGAAGGCAAATGGTATGTTGGCCTTCGTAGCGAGAGGATTCGAGTACAGGAACAAGGATGTCTTGCTGCAGTTGTACAGGGCCTTGGTGAGACCACACCTTGAGTATTGTGTGCAGTTTTGGTCACCTTATCTGAGGAAGGATGTTCTTGCCATGGAGGGAGTGCAGCGAAGATTCACCAGACTGATACCTGGGATGGCAGGAATGACGTATGAGGAGAGATTGGGTCGGTTGGGCTTAAACTCGCTGGAGTTTAGAAGAATGAGAGGGGATCTCATTGAAACTTATGAAATTCTAACAAGACTAGACAGATTAGATGCAGGAAGGATGTTCCCGATGGCGGGGGAGTCCAGAACCAGGGGTCACAGTCTAAAGATAAGGGGTAAGTCATTTAGGACAGAGATGAGGAGGAATTTCTTCACCCAGAGAGTGGTGAACCTGTGGAATTCTCTACCACAGAAGGCAGTTGAGGCCAATTCATTAAATATATTCAAGAAGGAGTTAGATATATTTCTTAAGGCTAAAGGGATCAAGGGATATGGGGAGAAGGCAGGGACAGGGTACTGAGTTTGGATGATCAGCCATGATCTCATTGAATGGCGGAGCAGGCTCGAGGGGCCGAATGGCCTACTCCTGCTCCTATCTTCTATGTTTCTATGATGGGGTGTCAATCAAACGGGCTGCTTTGTCCTGGATGATGTCGAGCTTCTTGAGTGTTGTTGGAGCTGCACTCATCCAGGCAAGTGGAGAGTATTCCATCACACTCCTGACTTGTGCCTTGTCGATGGTGGAAAGGCTTTGGGAAGTTGTCTATATTTATATAGAAGAATGAACTTGCATTTATATAGCACCTTTCTCTTCTTCCAGATGTCTCAAAGCACTTCCCAGCAAATTAATTATTTTTGTTATTCAGACAAATGCAGCAGCATTGCATTAAAAACTGTGAATTATGCAGTAAATTAAATTAAGCAATATAAATACCGCAGGAAATTCAGAAGTTTATGTATTAAAAAAATGACTATCAGATCATTTGAGTTAAGTGACTTTGAATTAACCCTGAATCTGGGAGCAGTTTTAGCTGACATTCCGGAGCCACTTAAGCTTCAGGGTGTTGAAGATTAAAATGCCAGCTGAACGCTGAGCTAGGCAGCCTCTCACTCTGAAGTGATTCTTCTGTCCGTGTTTTGACAATTTGCCCATTGACAATTCGTGACAGTAACATTTTGTCATTTCTGCTGTTTTTTCTTTCAGGCGTACGATGCCTTTATCAGTAAGACACGGGCTGAATTGATTACAGACACTGACTTCGACGAAATTCTAAAGCCACAAATTAAAACCCCTGCTGTAGCCCAGCACAAGCCACGAGTAGTTTTCCCTTGGCCGCAGAGGTACAGAGATTACGGAAAAAACCTTCACCGTTACAAATAGATCATGTCGTCCTTCAAAGTGTGGAGGACATTATTAATTGCTGGATGTGGTTCTTGTCATATTTTGTCTGTCTATGAAATTGAAACCGGACCTGCAAGGAGGGCAAGTGATTGTATTGCATTGAGAAGGAGCATTAACACTGGAGTTGACTGAGCTCACGGTTAACAGTGACGGCAGCAGTTGAGGTCCTGCTATGGCGGGGGGGTGGGAAATTCAGCCGGGGCTCCTACTCCTGACTGCTATCAGTAGACCGCTTGCTGGAAAATGCCCAGGGTGTGGTCATTGGGTCAGGCTCAGCTTTGCTGTCCTGAATGCTGACATTGACTTTTGAGCCTATCATTCATAGAAAGAGGCCATTCGGCCCATCGTGCCCATCATTGCAGGATGCTGGTAATGTCTTGCTAAAACCTTCTGCCTTGATGCATCTCTCTTTCCCCCCCCCCCCTCAAAAGCCTCCTCACTCTGGTCCACGTTCTCCCAGCTCTGGCCTTGCTTCTTGGTCTGCAGCCTCTTCTTGCTCCCAACCTCCCTCTTGCAAGTGCGATCTGAAAATATCACCCCAACCCCCACCCCCCCACCCCACCCCGCCGATTGAATTACAGTGAAAAATCAGCGCAACAGCTTTTTATACAAACTTGAATAAATGCTCCAGAATTGGGCCTTTGAGATTGCTGCCCTTCCCCTTCCCCCCCTTCTACCCCCACCCCCGTGAGGAAGTAAGGCAGTAAGATAAGCACAGCCAAAAATACCTGATCTCCCACCATCCAAAGCCCACTCACGCCCTGAGCTGTTTTGACACTCTGCTCTCCTCCCTTTGCATGCAGTCATTCCAAACAGTGAAACGATGAGCAGCATATATAGGCAGGAGAACAGGAGGAATCAAAAGCAGAAGGAGGAAGATGAGTAAAACCAGAAGAAAAGGAGCAAAGACAAAAATGTAGAGGGAACGTAATAAATCTGAGCAGGAATGGACCATTCGGCCCCTCGAGCCTGTCCCGCCATTCAATAAGATCATGGCTGATCTTCGACCTCAACTCCACTTTCCTGCACTATCCCCATATCCCTTGATTCTATCGCTCTCTGTCTTGAATATACTCAACGACTGAGCATCCACAGCCCTCTGCGGTAGAGAATTCCAAAGATTCACAATCCTCTGAGTGAAGAAATTTCTCCTCCTCTCAGTCCGAAATGGACGACCCCTTATCCTGAGACTGTGCCCCCTAGTTCTAGACTCCCCAGCCAGGGGAAACAATCTCTCAGTATCTACCCTGTCAAGCCCTTTAAGCATTTTATACGTTTACAAAAGAAAAGAGCGAGAGAAGTAAGAAGAATTCAAACAAGTTACCGGCACCGCTCTGAGTGTAAGGCAGCAGTGGTTCCCTCTGACTCCTCACCCGCTCTGCCCATAGCGTAACTGTTTGGATCCCTCCTCTTCCGCTTTATGCTCTCAGTTTAATTTTGTTAAGTTTGTTATTTGTCAGCAAAGCCATCGGAGATAAGCCAGTAATAAAACCTAGCGTGAGCTGGATTTGAAGATGTCTGAGAGCAGTTACTGATGAAAGATTTCCTTTTTAACTTAGGTCTAATATTCTTAAGCATTCAGCAAAACCAAGTGCTGAGATACTTCAGTCACAAGACTTGCCTTCAAAGCGAGGTAGGGAGATACACAATGATTCTTACAATAATTCTTATTTTTAAGGTATTTGCTATTTTTTAATGAAAGTGCAGGTGTTGAACATGCTCAGATTTTTACTATTACTGTCACTTCAGGTGAAAAAGATAAAGACACGGGAAAGGTATTGAAACCACAAGAGATAACTGGGTCTGTGGATGTGAGTTATCCACCTGGTAAGTCTGAGATGGATGGCAAACCATCCCATGGCCCTGTCTCCCAGCTTCCTCCTTCCTCTGAGCCAGTTGTCGGGATTCAGAGAGCGGAAAACCAATCGGAAACTCTTACACCTTGTGGGTCTCCAGAAACATCCGGAAGTTCAGACATTGTTGTTGAGCCTTCAGACTCATCCAGCGGCTGCACGGAAGAGTTTCCCCGAGATAGCAAGCCCGACGATGCAGCTTGCAATGGAACTAAAAGTAATGGTTCATCTGACGACGCTTTGTCTAAAAAACGTTCTATTGTACTTGAAGCAGAACAAAATGTGATAATATCTCCATCAAAACTAACAGGATCGTTGTTTGGAAGGAGGTCCCAGCTGCACCCAAATAATAACTGGAATGAATTTGGTACCAAGGCAACAGGTAATTCTTCACAAACCTCTGCCCACCACTTATTGAATAACAATACCAACCTGAAAGCAGAACAAAGCATAGAACTTGAGAATATTCAACCGAGTAACATTGTCAAGAATACAGAAGACACTGAAGAAAACAGGTTTGGTTTGCCCAATCGTTCTGAAAATATCTCTGGTTTCAGGCCTTCATCTACCCACCAGCCTCCAGTAGAGCTGGCACCGATACTTAAACCTGCAAGAGAGGTGGATTGTCAGGAAATGACAGCTGCTGAATCACCCCTTGGAAAGGATGATCATTTCTCTGAAACTCCACCTTCCTTGAGAAGCAGCCGTCTCCTGGACGAGAGTGCAGCTTTAGCGCATGGTCAGTGGACTCCCGGCAGCAGCTCCAGGACCGCAGGGGTTATATCGCCAATGATCCCTCTTTCGTACATTGATGACTTTTCTAGCACTGAAGAAATTTCAGACGGCCAAGACCAAGTCTCGTTACACAATGAGGCGGTGCAATCATCCGCGAAAGATATTTTGCGCGCAAAAGAAAAACTGTCATCTTCACTCGAACAAGCAGATTCATTAAGAAGTAAAACGGTTGAAGAAATGGTCTCGTGTAGCGCGGACCAGTCACCTGTAGCTGAAGACATTGCATCTAAAAGTGATGAATTGCCATCTTTGAATGATAAAGAGAAGTCGTGCAGTAGGCATACTTTACCTCCAGTTTTAAAGGCGTCCTTATGCAAAGAGGAAGACTTGGTCATTTCAGTCAAAGGAATTGGCTCATTGGCTCAGGAGGAGCAGCCATCTCTTGTGGAAGAAATCTCATCTATAAGCGAGGAGCTGCTATCTCCAGTTGAGGAAGACAGTATGTTCAATATAAAAGATTTAAGCTCTCCAGTTGATGAATTAATGTTATATGAAAGTGAAGACTTTCCACCTCCAGCTGAAGAAATGATTTTGTGTATAAACAAAGAGCTTCCATCTCCATTTGGAGAAAATACACTTGTTAGACTCAAAGACCTACCACCGCTATCTGTTGCTAACTCTTTGATAAATGATAAACACAGCTTGTTGAACACTGATGATGTCACTCCTCTTCCTCCTCCTCCCCCCATTGAAGAAATGGGTGAAGAAAGGGAAAACGCTGTGACAGAGAAGTGCGAGCATCCACTCGGAACAAGTGGAGAAGAGGAAACCAGCACGCAGTTTGGGGGGGAAGGTCTTCTGTTGTCTGAATCCTCAAGAATTCACATACCTCAAGCAGACCAACAAATGGCAGATCCTTTAAGGGGCTTTAATATTGGAGACCGGGTGTTGGTGAGTCATAGAGAGCCTGGTACCTTAAGATTTAAAGGGCATACATCATTTGGCCGGGGTTACTGGGCTGGTGTAGCACTGGATAAACCAAAAGGAGACCATGATGGAACCTTCTGTGGAGTGAAGTACTTTGAATGCATGAATAAATGTGGCATTTTAGTTACTCCCGGCAAGATCTCACGCCTATGGGCTGATTATGAAGTTGACACAGATGTCACAGACAGTGAAGACTCGTTCTCTGATGGACCATCTAGGCAAAACTACAAAAGTCTGCACGATGAATTGAAAGAAGCTCATTCCTTTGAAGAGAAGGCAAATGAGAAGGGAACTATTTCCCAGCTGAGAGGCAAAAAGCCAGCTTCGTCCCAACTCAGCCAGGGAGAGCCACACCCAGGCAGTATCGATGAGCAAGAACTAGAACAGATCATTCTGGAGTGTGCAAAGGCAGTAGAATCATTTGTAGGTTCTCAAGACTTGCTGGATGCTGAAGTGGAACCAAAATTGCGCTCGGATGCTCATGGAAACTCAGAAGGCTTGGTCCGCGCATGGGCTTTGCCACGTCCTCTGGGTAAGGACAGTGAGCAGTCGGTGGATGAAGTTACGGAACATCTCACAGAACACCTTGTAGAAGAAACTTTGGGCGAACTGACCAGTATCAAAGAACAGCGAAATCAAAGCACCAAAGAGACGAGGGAAAAGGGGCTCGATGGACAGCGAATCACACAAGACTGTTCTACACTGACCCAGCAAAACAGAGGTCCACTTAAAGGGCAGCGAGGCCATGACGAACCCTTTGTAGAAGTTATTGACCTTTTAGGAATAGACTGTATACAACTCAAAGATCAAATTAGGATTGCGAAGGGAGGCTGCAGCCAAGAAGCCATAGAAAACGCGATCAAAAATGTAATAGCAAAGTTCATAGGGGACGCAGCAGAAGAATACACAGAAATCAAGAGAAGACACAATTCAAATTTAGAAGCAAGAAATATTCTCTGTCCTCCGACTGCGGTGGATTGTTTGACTGTGAGTACAGATGCCATTATACATAAATAAGAGAAAGTGTTTCAACATGATTGGCAAAGGAACCAGAGGGGAGATGAGGAGATTTTCTTTTAAGCATATGATCTGGAATGCATTGCCTGAAAGGGTGGTGGAAGCAGGTTCCATAATAACTTTAAATATTCATCCAATTACCTTTTGAAAGAACAAATTTTCAGGGCTCTGGGGAAAGAGCGGGGGAGTGGGACTAATTGGATAGCACCTTAAAAGAGCTGGCACAGGCACGATGGGCCAAACGGTGTTGTATGATTCTACGTTGTGTCATTTTCCTGAGTATACATAACAGCACTTTATCTCCACATGGCCCAGACACCAAGCGAGGTCCTTTCTACCTGTTCCAGTGATTCAGGTAGACATTAAAGATCCCATGGAATGATTTGAAGAAAGCTAGGATGTTTGCCGTGTCCTGGCCAATGCTCCTCCCTGAATCAGACTACCTAGAAACAGATTGGTCGTTGGTTGTTTGTGGGATGTCGATGGTTTAGAATGGTTGCCTCATTTGCCTTTACAACAGCTGTTGCTGCCTTTCAACGATATTGGGGCAATTTTAACCCTACCCGCTCAGCAGAAACCTGGCGGGTGGGCAGTTAAAATCGCCCTGGCTCTTACCTGTCCGAAAGCCGCCATGATTCAAAAAAATCTTCAATTTTAAGCTGCTCTCCTGAGCAGGCAGCAAGGACACACGCCCGGAGCCAACAGGGTCCTTCTGTGCATGCTGCGGCCCGATGACGTCATTGAGACCCGACTGTAATTTTAACTCAGGCCTGAGTGGGGAAATCCACCTGGAGTTAAAATCAGGGACACCCATTGTGTAAAGTACTTTGAGATATTTTGATGCGAAAGGCAATTTAAATGCACCTGGTGACTCAGCCTTTGATTTTCCCCTCCATTTCTGTGGGATGTGCCCAGTATCTCACTGTTGCTCAGCACCTCCTGTAGGTGGAAACCTACAATGCCCAACATAGTTCCGTGGAGCACTGTGACACGCTGATGCACTGTGTCGTCGCAGTGTCTTCAAGGCTGAGTTAGTACATTTCCCCCCTCTCCTGGTGTCAGCCGTGGCTCAGTGGGCGGCACTCTCGCCTCTTGGGTCAGCCGGTTGTGGGTTCAAATCCCACTCCAGAGATTTGAGCATGTTATCAAGGCCGACACACCCAGTGTAGTGCTGCCTTTCTGATGAGACATTAAACTGAGGCCCTGTCTGCCCCTTTTAGGTGCACTTAAAAGATCCCATGGCACTATTCTGAAGAAAAGCTGGGGAATTCACCCTGGTGTCTTGGCCAATATTTATACCTCAACCGACGTTGCTAAAACAGATTATCTGGTCATTATCTCATTGGCTGTTTGTGGGATCTTGCTGTGTGCAAATTGGCTGCTACATTACAACAGTGACTACACTTCAAAAGTACTTCATTGGCTATAAAGCGCTTTGGGACGTCTTGCGGTTGTGAAAGGTGCTATAGAAATGCATTATTAGTATCGTACCCTCATTTAATTCAAATACTGTTTGTTGCATTGTCTTTCTCTTGCAAGCGACTCGATGAGGTGCTTAACGTAGGTATTTTTGGAAGCAGCCAGGATATCAGCAATGAAGAACTCAAAGGACCCCAGCCATTCCAGGGCTGTAACACCCGAGGACAAATGTTTGCGTTGGACCAGTGGTGCTCGGGTCCCTGGAGGCACTCGAAGGAAACCGTTTTTGTCGTACCTCATAACCTGGCGGAGGTTCAGCAGTTGGTTGAAGATGCCTTCAACACCTTGTGGAGCCAGCGTGGTCAACTTCAAGGTGGCGATGAGATCGCCGTGTCTGAGGCTCGAGAGGATACCGATGAAATGGATGATGATGCAGAAGGCAAGGGAGTGTACAAACAGGTAAATGCCATGAGTGTAAGTGGCATTCTCGCCACTCGGGAATGCAAGAGCCTCTCGCAGTGAAGTCAAACCAAGGATGTGTAGGCTTCAGTCAGCAAAGTCAATATAACATAGACGCATTTAAGGGGAACCTAGATAAACACATGAGGGACAAAGGAATAGAAAGATACTCTAATAGGGTGAGATGAAGAGGGGTGGGAGGAGGCTCTTGTGGAGCATAAACACCAGCACAGACCAGTTGGGCCGAATGGCCTGTTTCTGTGCTGGACATTCGATGTAGTTTAGCCACACAGACCAAAAGGTTTCAAGTTTGATCTGCATTTGCTGCTGAGCTTATCGCCGCTGCAGTTTCTGAGGAGGTGAAGCATGTGAAGAAGTATGCCATGACTGCCAAAAGCCTTTTGATAAGATAATAAACTTATTGATTAGGCGTCTGCTGTGGCTCAGTGGGTAGCACTCTCGCCTCTCAGTCAGAAGGTTGTGGGTTCAAATCCCCACTCCAGAGACTTGAGCACAAAATGTAGGTCGATGTTCCCCAGTGCAGTGCTGAGGGAGTGCTGCACTGTCGGAGGTGCTGTCTTTCTTCAGATGAGATGTTAAACAGAGACACCATCTGCTCTCTCAGGTGGCTGTAAAAGGATCCCCGGCACTATTTTGAATAGATATGGGGAGTTTTCCCCAGTGTCCTGGTCGATATTTTTCCCTCAACCAACAAAAACATTGCTGTTTGTGCAACCTTACAGTGCGCAAATTGACTGCTGCGTTTCCTACATTACAACAGTGACTGTAGCTCTTAATTGGCTGCAAAGTGCTTTGGGACGTCCTGAGGTCGTGAAAGGCAAGTCTTTTTTTCTTGCTACATGAACGACTTGTTTATAAAGTAAAGGTGAGTGGGTATCTAAAGCATGGCCATGGATTAGTAACTGGCTGAACGGAAGGAAACAAGGGTTTCCGTTAGAGGTGCTCGGTCACTAAAGCGGGGGGGCGGCGGGGGGGGTGCGGGGGGACGGGGGGGGAAAGTATTAGGTGAGGGGGCCCCAAGGGATCCTTGCCAGGTCCCCTTCTGTTTCTGGCATCTTTAATGACCTAGAATCACAGTTTCAATGAAAAGTAGTTTCATTCATAGATTACACCAAACTCGAGGACCATGCTCTCAACAGCCAAAATACTATTCAGGGAAGTCAAATGTTTTTGACTCTTTCTCCAACTAAGTTTCTTCCAGAATTCCTAAATCCTGCAATAATTAGAAAAATGCAGCATTTTTAAGCTCTTTTGTTGACTGCATCTGATTATTTTTTCTCTTATTTACATAGGCTATTTTTGACTTGACTTCTGATATTTTCCAAAACCTCTTAATGAAAGAGCCAAAGGCCAAACGATGCCCATGGATGAAGCACCAGCCTTGGGCTGCACTCTCGCCTGGCCATGTTCCCAATACAGAGGACAAAAGTGAAGTGAAGGTACGATCCTGAGGGGGATCGACAGGGTAGATGCTCAGAGGTTGTTTGCCGTGGCTGGAGAGTCTAGAACTAGGGGGCAGAGTCTCAGGATAAGGGGTTGGCCATTTAAGATGGCGATGAGGAGGAATTTCTTCACGGAGGGTTGTGAACCTTTGGAATTCTCTGCCCCATAGGGCTGTGGATGCTGAATCGTTGAGTATATTCAAGACTGAGACAGATAGATTTTTGGACTCTAGGGGAATCAAGGGATATGGGGATCAGGCAGGAAAGTGGAGTTGAGGTCGAAGATCAGCCATGATCTTATTGAATGGCGGAGCAGATTCAAGGGGCTGTATGGCCCACTCCTGTTCCTATTTCTTATGTTCTTATGTTACCAACTTTACTTTTTAACTTGAACGTTTTCTCAGTTAGAAGTAGTTCATTGAGTGTAAAATGCGTTGTGATGTCCTGAGGTCGTGACAGGCTATATAAATGCAAGTCTTTCTTTCCTTCTTTCGTTCCTTCTTTCCTTTTGTTCCTTCCTCCTTTCTTTCTTTCTTTCTTTCTTTCTTTTTGTTATCTGTTGTTAACAGTGCTGTTCTGGGATTTCCCACCAGAAGTGATGTATGGGCAGGCATAAAGTAATGATATGATATTGCAGGAAACTCATCCGATATATTTACCGACATTTACACTGTAGCAAGGAATTGCCTGTTTGTCCCCGGTGTCCAGCATTGCTACAGGCCATTTAAATGTTCCGAAAGCCTGTGCATTATATCACTGTATAATCTATTGCTTTAAATATCAGTTAATTGTTGTGGATTTCAGTCAGCAAAGAGAAAGAGTTCATTGGCTGAGTACCGTCCAATGAGCAAGTGCTACAAACCAGCACAGAGAATGGTGATGTTCAGGGTGCCTCTGTGTTTAAAAGAAACTTTAGGGTAGAAATGTTTCCTTAAGGGTGATTTAAATGTTGCTGATTTAAAAGAAAAGAATTTAAATTTTTCTTTTAAGTCGTTCATCCAAGGTAAAGTGGCCAAGGTACTAAATCTGGACAGAAATGACCTGGAAATGAGAAGAAAGCTGCAGAAACTGATGAAGTATGACAAAAGCAAAAGGGACCGGGTTGACATCATCCTGGTAAGTAAGTGATCAAAGTCAGTTATCTTCATCGAGTCACGCTTTGGGTGAATGGAACGGAACACGGTGAAAGTGACAGGCCTGTCCATTGAGCTTCACTAGGTCACCATTGTGCCACTTTAATGTAGGATTCTTAAATGGGAAGTGTATTCTGATGAGAGAGAGAGCGAACATACACGGAAATCAGTCCTCGTTTGACATGAATATATACTGGCTGTGGTACCGATCCCTGTTTCATTGACAAGCAGCCAGCAGTGTCTCTGAGGACAGATACTGGGACAGGGTGGATAACACCTCACGTTTTTCCTAAGATATGCTACCCATTTTTATCAATCTCTGGTGCATGAAAGACTGATTAAATTCTGTTGGGATTCAAACCCAGTACCTTCTCCCACAAGTCCAACACTGAAGTGACTAACCTAACTGCCTCTTCCATAAGCAAATGAATTTTTGTGTAATTCTTAATGTTGTAAAAGGAGCTGCCTGTGCATTTACCAATGTCTCCTGATTTCTTTTACGGTGCTTTATGCTGGTTACAGAGAATCTGGGAGCCAAGATTGTGTGCAGATGCCCCCTCTTGATGTAGCATAATCGAGATCTGGGAAACTGCTGGTTGTGAGGAGAATTGCCCGTTGTGATATCATTGGAGCAGTATTTCCGAATGAATAATTCATCGGTCTCTCTCCCTCTGCCATGACCCATCTCTAGCTAAGGGGCAGGCTGGCATTCTGCCTGCAGGCCTGTGCCAATGTTATTCTCAAATCGTGGACTATTGGATGGAGGAAAGTGGGTGACTCTCCCTGTTGCATGTGGTTTTTCCTCCTTTTCCGTGTGGGAAAGAGCATAAGCCTTTGCTTGGTATTACTGAGTCTTCCCGAGTATTCCATGGTACCTCCAAGGCACCGGAACTCAGAAGTAATGCACAACCAAGCCACCTATAAAACACCGAGCAAACACTCCATCTAAGAAACTGCAAGATTCGTCCATACCTTAGTCGTCATGCTCAGAAGTCCATTTCTGCTGGCATTTGAACAAGGGGCCCTCTGAGTCTGGCTTCACTTCAGGCTCGCCATGGTGCCATGCATGCTTTTGAATAAAGTGTTGGGACAGTCCAGTGTGGCAGAGCACATTGTGGTTTTTATTATTCATTTACGGGCCGTGGGCGTCGCCGGGAGTTGCCCATCCCTAATTGCCCTTGAGAAGGGGGTGGTGAGCCGCCGCCTTGAATAATGGGCTTGCTAGGCCGTTTCAGAGGGCAGTCAAGAGTCAACCACATTTCTGTGTGTCTGGAGTCACATACCGGCCAGACCGGATAAGGACGGCAGATTTCCTTCCCTGAAGGACATTAGTGAACCAGATGGGTTTTTATGACAATCCGATAGCTTCATGGTCACCATTACTGATACTAGCTTTTTAATTCCAGATGTATTTAATGAATTGTATTTAAATTCCCCAGCTGACCTGGTGGGATTGGAACTCATGTCTCCGGATCGTTAATCCACTATGCTACCGTACCCCTTGAGCTCCCTTGAGTGTGATTGTCCTGTGGGGAGTTCCTAATTTCAGGTGGAAGAAGACACTTAAAGAAAGGGAAACATTTCAGGGGGGATCTGCTTAGTCACCATTGGGCCCCTGCCAGAAGGAGAGGCTGGCAACTGGTTATCTGCTCAGCCTAAGCCAGGGGGAGTGGGGTGTGGTGCAGGACTGGAATCCAAAGAGAGACAGAAGAATATAATTTAAAAAGAAAATCAAACCAGGGCAACAGGAGACTGAATTGGCCAAGGGGTTAGCACATTTGGGGCTCGTGTTGACTTTGGCCAATAGTGTAAAACATGCAGTATCAGCTTGGCTACCCTTTAAACATAAGAACATAAGAAACAGAAGCAGGAGTCGGCCAATCGGCCCCTCGAGCCTGCTCCGCCATTCAATAAGATCATAGCTGATCCAATCTTGGCCTCAACACGACTTTCCCGCTCTCTCCCCGTACCCCTTGACTCCCTTGTAGTTCAGGTGTCTGTCAGTCTCTGCCTTGATTATACTCGATGACTCCGCCTCCACAGCGCTCCGGGGTAGAGAATTCCAAAGATTCACCACCCTCTGAGAGAAGAACATCTCTCCACTTTTTTTTTCCACTGAAGTCACTTGTAGGGAAATCCGGAGAGGCGTTCAGTGGGTGGCTGAGCCAGTGTCGCCCGTTTTACATTATCATCCAAAGGCAAAATTACCCACCCTCCCCACCCTACCCATCCCCCCCCATCCTTTAGCTCTGGAACCTGCCATTGAATTTAGCCCAGGCTATTGGGGTGCAAGTCTCTTCCATCTGTTGACGGTCAAATGATCTTGGGGCAGTCTCAATCCAGTTTCGATTAAGCTAGGGTTTATTTTGACACTAAATCACTGCTTCATCTTTGCCACTGTTGGATTATTTATTGGATTCTTTCCATCTGGCCACAACACACACAGGGTTAAATATTCTGTTTGTAGGCAGCAGAGAATGCACATCCCTGACTGACTGATAGATACACCTCAGAACACGGCCTTGATGGGTGTAAATTGATGGCCGCTATTGTCCTTGGATGGGGGTCCTATTCGACAGATGATTCCGTTTTTGGAACTGATTGATGGGCCCGGCTCTTCCATTCAATTCAAATGCCCTGCGTGATTGGACATTCTGGGAATCTTTTTAAATGAATAAATTTGATTAACGGCTGTCCTTGTGCTGAAGGCTTGAGGCAGGCTGGTGAGAGGGGCAAGGCCGTGACCTCCTTCTGTTCCCAAGAAGCTACAGGTTGTAAGTTTATATTGGATCTCCTGCGACCAGCTCACTAATCAGACAGGGGCCTGAGCTAGGCTGAGTCAGAGGACTCCATAAAAAGCCACATAAAAAGCAAATGATGTTGTCTTGTGAGCTAGTCTTACATTCAGGGTCAGTGCAGGAGATGCGTGTTTGTTATTTCTGACTTTTTTTGAGGAGATTAGTGGAAGTTTATTATTACTAAGCTGAAGGAAAAGGGGTTGAAGGGATATGGGAACAGGGTGGGTGAATGTGATTAGAACTGTTTGCTCGCGTGGAGGGTAAACACTGTCACAGACTAGTTGGGCCAAATGTCCTGTTTCCATGTTTTAACTTCTATGTATATTACTGTTGGTACTGAGTACTACACTTTTGCTTGATTTATGTACCACAAATGTATCCAGTGGTTCATAGCCCGAGCCATGATTTGATAGAATTGTTCTTCTGCCTACCAAGGAAATCACCCAGTGACTCGTGACTCTGGAACAAGGAACAAAGGGGGCATGATCTTAAAATTAGAGCTCGACCGTTCAGGGCTGATGTCAGGAGGCACTACTTCACACAAAGGAGTGGTGGAAATCTGGAAAACTCTCCCCCCAAAAAAGCTGTTGAGGCTGGGGGGTCAATGGAAAATTTCAAAACTGAGATTATTAGATTTTTGTTAGGTAAGGGTGACATGAATCAGTCATTCATGAAAGAAAGACTTATGAAATAATACTGAGCGGCCTACGGGCGGCACTGTCCAGGGAGAGTATAAATACTCGGGCACGGGCCCAGCTTGCGCAGGACATTCTTAACAGGAACTAGTGAAGGACACAACTAGACTTCCATGTTGTAAAACAGTTGATTAAAGCTTTGTTTAACACTTAGACCAAGTGCCTAGTAGTTTTCTTACGTCAAAGGGTATGAAGCGTTACGGAACCAAGGCGGGTAGATGGAGTTAAGGTACAGATCAGCCATGATCTAACTGAATGGCGGAACAGGCTCGAGGGGCTGAATGGCCTCCTCCTGTTCCTATGTTGGTGACACATCCACTAAATTGGAGGGGACGTTACAATGATAAGGGCTCACTGTTCAACTTCCGGGTTTCACTACATTTCCCTGGATATTGGGCAGGCAAAGCCACTCCCTACTTCACAAGGTCCACTCGTAGGACACCGAACGCCAAGAATATATCTTGCATAACGATGACCAACTCGGACTCCGAGTCCACAAGGATGGCTAATGTGGGAAATGGCAGTCTCACTTCGAGCAAGTTGGTGGTGCCTGATGTAAGAAAACTACTAGGCACTTGGTCTAAGCATTAAACAAAGCTTTAATCAACTGTTTTACAACATGATCTAGTTGTGTCCTTCACTGGTTCCTGTTAAGAATGTCCTGCGCAAGCTGGGCCCGTGCCCGAGTATTTATACTCTCCCTGGACAGCGCCCCCCGCAGGCCGCTCAGTATTATTTCATAAGTCTTTCTTTCATGAATGACTGATTCATGTCAGAGCCCTTTTGAGGTTTGGAGAGCAGAGGGAGCTTTACTCTGTGGCTGCTGTGATCCCACCTTGATGTGCTTGATGTAGACAGTGGTTGTTTGAAATGAGGAAGTGTTCCAATCCCCCAGTGCTAACACCACTCATCTCGATGAGCACAAAATATACAATGGCTCCTTTGTTGGTTCTGGTGGTAAATATATGCCAGTATAGAACTCGGCCACGCCGAACGGGAAGCTCTCGGGTTCTATCCCTAGTCTGTGCTGAGTTAGGTGAGCTCACCCAGGGTGGCAGTAGGGCTGCTACAATCCGCCTCGGTACACCTGGGCAAGGAAGGGTAAAATTCGCCAGGGTTCCCACTCCCGATCGCGACCCCCACCTCACGTGGGCGGGCACCAGGAGAAAATCGGATTGGACCCCCACTGTGATGACTTCTGCAGTTGACTAGCCTGCTGACACTCCCGAGGCCCGGGTGACACGTGAAAAATAGTCACGTAGGTGAATTACCAGAGGCCTCCTGGCATCTGTCGTGCAGTGGCCCTGCATCAGTCTTCGGGAGGGTCAGGTAGGGTAACGAAAAGAAAATCTAAGTGGTATTCTCAGTCTAACATCGCTCTCCCGTTTAGATTCAAGAACTGCAAGTGGAAGAGAGTCAATGGGTTGAATACGCTGATGATGAGCTAGCTGTGAAGATGAAGCTAACTGAGGACATCTTTAACATCCTGGTTCATGACACTGTGGATGTCCTCAACACCATCTGTGACAAGAGGTTGGCAGGACGAGCTCTCACTGCCTCCAGCACCCGGTAGCCGAAGGCAACGTATCATTCACAAAGTTTAACTGCAGACGCTGTCGGACCAAGACCCGTTAAAAAGCATCTCCAGACTCTTCACAACTACTGAGTCAGAAAGTTGTGGGTTTGAGTCCCCACTCCAAGACTTTACAAAATCTAGGCTGACACTCCAGTGCTGCGCTGAGGGAGAGCTGCACTGTCGGATGAGGCGTTAAACCGAGGCCCCGTCTGCTCTCTCAGGTGGACGTAAAAGATCCCACGGCACTATTTCGAAGAAGAGCAGGGGAGTTCTCCCCGGTGTCCTGGCCAATATTTATCCCTCAACCAACATCACTGAGATTATCTGGTCTTTATCACGTTGCTGTTTGTGGGAGCTTGCTGTGCGCAAATTGATGCCACGTTTCCTACATTACAACAGTGACTACACTCCAAAAAGTACTTAATTGGCTGTAAAGAGCTTTGGGACGTCCTGAGGTCGTGACAGGCGCTATAGAAACACAAGTCTTTATTTTCTTTTACTTCTTTACTTACCTTGTCTTCCCTTCAAATCTTTTCGACCTTAGCCCTTCATCTAGATTTCTCACTAATAATATTCTCACCTATAGCGCAGAGATTAAAGGGATCCTGGCAGAAGGTGGTCGTTTGGTGCTGACTTTCTACCAGTATGAAGGTTTGATCCTCGCGTTGCTCAGTATTACGCAGTTAACTTAATTTGTAAGTGTGATGGAGGCCTCTTGCAATCCTAATAGAGCAGAATAAGATTTAAAGTAAACATAAAATAACCAGGTACCAAAAGCTGGTCAGGGCCATTTTTTCTCGCCCTACGAAGCGATGAATTATTGAGTTTTCTGATGAATTTTCATCATTAGCAGAACGATCCTCAGAACTCGAACCATATCAATTATAACAAAAAGAATACAAAGCTCCTGAATGTTAAAAATCTGAAATAAAAATTAGAAATGAGCAGCAGGCCGATCAGCATCTGAGACAAAAGACACGTTAACATTTGGCAGTGACCCTTCATCAGAAGTGACCACAAAATGACCAAGCTAGAATGTTTTGATGTTATGTTGGCAGATTTGAACTGCTGTTTTAAATGATAAATTATCTTGTATTTTCTAATCTCCCATCTCCCTCTGCCACACATAGGGCGCGATCTTGCCAGCCCTGGGGAGGTGGGACTGCCGGGAAAATGGCAGGATTTGGGGGCGGGTGCCCAACCCGCCTCCGTACCATCTTTTCAGGAGGCGGGTAGCCGACCCGCGCCGGGTCCCATCTCCTTGGAGGCGGGAAGGGGATTACAGCCACTTATCTGCCTGTTAACAGGTAGTTAACAGGCAGATAAGAGGATTATCCCCATTTTACCCACACAAGTGCTGGCTTCCCGAAGGCTGCGAACCCCGCCAGGGTCACCGAGGCGAGCAGTGGGTCTGCAGGGGTCTGCGGGGTGCAAAAGTGCACTGTGAAGATAAGTGATGGGTGCAAGTGTGGAGAGGTGAGTGTGTGAGGTAAGTGGAAAGTGTTAGTAAAAGTTTACTTACCTTCGTTTCTTCCTGCAGGCTTCAACAGTTGGGGATGTGGAGAGTCTCACACCTCCGCGACTGAGATGACAGATGGCCGCTGCATTCTCCAATGCAGCAACCATCTAATTTCTGCTAAAGAAAGAGGTTTGATGAGTCTTGAATTCAAGAACTCATCAAACTACAGAGAATGTCAGTGTTTGACAGCTTCACAGAGCTGTCAAACTATGACAATTCATCTGTCAAAAATTTTTGACAGATGAAACATCATACGCTGACATTCTCTGTAACCGGCTTTCCCTTAATTGGCCTGCTAAGCCCACTGGGCGGGCTCAACAAGATCATTCAAGAGAAAATAGCGTGGGTTGGCCAGAAGTTGATGGAGGCGGGACTAAAACCCGATAAGTGGGAGCCCTGCCTCCAAAAGCTCCCCATTGGCAAAATCCAGCCCATAACCTCTGCCAGCCTATGGCGCTCCAATGAGTTGTGGGATTTTAGCGGTGATTGCCCACAGGTAGGAATTCCCGTCTTGCACAGCAAGCAAAGGTTAGAGTGTTTCCACGCAGGGAGGGAGGGAATATTAGAAACAGAGTCACCTCAAGCTACTTCCAAGCCGCCTTCTCGTGCTGGCGAGAGCCATAGTGGTCGAGCTGTTCGAATACATTGACCACATGTCTTTGAACAGCACAAGGGAGAGAAACTCCACCACCTGGAAGGACAAGGGCAGCGGACGCATGGGAACACCATCACCTCCGAGTCACACACCATCCTGACTTGGACATATATCGCCACCGTTCCTTAACGATCGCTGGGTCAAAATCCTGGAACTCGCTACCGTACAGCATTGTGGGAGTACCTTCACCACACGGACTGCGGAAGAAGATCTACCACCACTTTCTCATGGGCAACCGAGGATGGGCAATAAATGCCGGCCTTGTCAGCGACACACATCCCGAGAATTAATTTTTTTTAAACTCATTAGGCAGGAGAAAGAAATTTCTACAGACAAATTCTTTATAAAAAATTGCTGGCCATTAAACTTTTAGCAATCGAAAGGTCCCAACAGTTACTCAGTACCTCAGTGAAGAGTCAGAACTGGCAGGAGGGGAGAAAGATTTTTTTTTAAGGGCCTGGAACGCGCTATCACAGGGAGTAGTTGAGGCGAATAGTATAGATGCATTTAAGGGGAAGGTAGATAAACACATGAAGAATACGTTGATAGGGTTGGATGAAGTAGAGTGGGAGGAGGCTGGTGTGGAGCATAAACACCGACATAGACCAGTTGGGCTGAATGGCCTGTTTCTGTGCTGTACATTCGATGTAATTCTATGAGTTGGTGGTGAAGGGTTAATGGAGAACAAGAGGAGACGAGTGCACTTTACAGGGAGACATACAGAAACAAGAAAGGGAGGAGGATAGAGATGTAGAAGAGACAGGAGCTGTGCGAAGGATTAACTCTCGGGCTGTTTATATTAATATTTTAATTGAGCAAACAACAGGTCCATCTGCACTGAGACTGAGCCCAGTCGCGCTTGGCTGACACACTCAGGGTAATTGTGGCTCACTGTGGCATTTTCAGTCAGCAGGATAACAATAGGACATGAATATTGGATATATTCTGTGGAAACGATTAGCGAGTGGTTTATTGTTTATGAATCCTGTGCTAATGTATATAATTATAGATACCGCAATGTGAGTGCTGGGCGCTAATTTAATCGAGTGGCTCACTTGATGCGTTCAGCTAGGCCGGTGTTTAGTGGGTGTCACCTGCACACCAAGGGAAAAGAGAAAGACTTGCATTTCTATAGTGCCTTTCACAACCACCAGACGTCCCAAAGCGCTTTACAGCCAATGAAGTACTTTTGAAGTTTGGTCACTGTTGTAAAGTGGTAAATGCAGCAGCCAATTTGCACACAGCAAGCTCCCACAAACAGCAATGTGTTAATGACCGGATAATCTGTTTTAGTGATGTTGATTGAGGGATAAATATTGGCCAGGACACCGGGGATAACTCCCCTGCTCTTCTTCGAAATACTGCCATGGGATCTTTTACATCCACTTGAGAGAGCAGACGGGGCCTCGGTTTAACGTCTCATCCAAAAGATGGCACCTCCGACAGTGCAGCGCTCCCTCAGCACTGCACTGGGAGTGTCAGCCTGGATTTTGTGCTCAAGTCTCTGGAGTGGGACTTGAACCCACAATCTTCTGACTCCAAAGGCGAGGGTGCTACCCACTGAGCCACAGCTGGCACAGCAATCGCCCCTGTAGCCTGCTGACACTCAAAGGCGAGGGTGCTCGCAAGGAAGGAAGTACGGCAAGAGAAGGGTTTGGGTCTGTCATCCGGCTTCTAGTCTGACGCATTTTATTTTACCTCAGGATCTGTTTTCAACTTTTTGTGTAGAAAGTTGTTGGAGTAGCCCAGGATATGTTGAGTGGCTCGTTTGCACAACTTCAACTCATTTTTCAACACCATGCGATCTCGGGAGTGGGACTTGAACCCACGACCTTCTGACTCCGAGGCAAGAAGGTTATCTATTAGGGCAGAAAGAGCAATCGATGAAACTGACATGAACACGTCATGCACTCATTCTACATTCCTGTGTGCGTTATTTTTACACGGGTTAACCCACTTAACGAATATTAAGAGCATAGAAGATATAAGTGGCTGCCATTTCAAAACTGAGATGAGGAGAAACTTCTTCACTCAGAGGGTAGTAAATCTATGGAATTTGCTACCTCAGAGAGCTGTGGAAGCTGCGACATTAAATAAATTTAAAATGGAGATAGACAGTTTCCTAGCTGATAAGGGAATTAAGGGTTATGGGGAGCGGGCAGGGATGTGGACGTGAGTCTAGGTTCGGATCAGCCATGATCCTATTGAATGGCGGAGCAGGCCCAAGGGGCCGTATGGCCTACTCCTGCTCCTACTTCTTATGTTCTTATTGACCCTGAATTTCCGATCGGAAGCTTCCTGTGGGCGGATGCCTCCGATTGGAAAAAAAATCTACGCACTTACCTGGTGGCTCCGCAGGTCCCGAGGCTTCCGATCCTAGGCCGCTCCCCTACGAAATACTCAGAGGCCCAGGTATCCCTGGGGCGCAGGCGGTTTGCAAGCACCCCTGGGATCACGTGGGCCGTGGGGAACCAATCAAAGAAGGGAATCCCCCTTCACGCTTTTGACAGGTCCGCATGCGCAGAACTGTCAAAAGTATGAATGGGGATCACTTAAAGTTTAACATTAAATACATTTTTTTAAATCACATTTAAAATGAGTTAAAATGACATTAAATTAAATATTTTAAACACATTAAACATTTTGAAAAAAATAATTAAAGTTTTTTACGGGGCTAAAAATAAACTTACCTTTTTTAAAAGTATTTTCAAATGATAAATGAGTGGAAAAAATGTTATTTCTTAAATCTTTTATGCTGGTAAAAGCAGGCCTTACCAGGCGTAAGATTTTTAAAGGTTTTCAGCGGGCGGAGGTTATGCAGAAAGCGGAACTCTTCCCCCCGCGGAGGCCCTTCACCCGGGCAGGCGGAGGATCTGTCAAGAGGATTCGTGACAGATCGAAAAGTGCCGGGTTTTAGCGCATGCCTGAAACCGGCACTTGTGAGGACCCTACGGGCGCGTACACACCTCGCACGCACCCGCGGGGGTCGGAAAATCCGGCCCAATAGTTTGCAATTCTCAAAGTTTACTTGTAAAGAAATTTGGTGCCTCGTAAATATTGTGTATAAATGGCTCATCATTTCAGCATTTATTTGTAACTGGTAGCACATGACAAAACTAACAATGAAAAAGAATCTGACGTTTTTTCTGAGAGCGCAGAGCAGCTGTTTTCTGTCCAACTCGACATCTGCCCTGAAGCCTGTCTTACTCGGGTTTAACTGCATTCAACAGGCCAGACATTGCGGATTGACACATTCCTCAGTCGCACAGTTTGAAGTGATTTTACAGCTTGAAAGAATGTTTTCAAGCTTTTAAAGTTGAGTCATTTTCAAAGAATATACAAAGTTCAAAAGTTCAGATTTCCGTTTCATTTTTCTCACTGGCGCATCTGATTCACTCGTTGAACGTTGACAGAACCTTGGAGATGTTCTGTATATATAATACATACATATAAGTCTTGTATGGAAGATTCAAATCAGGCATCTGCCTGTACAATATTGATGCAGTTGCCAGACCTAAGTGAATAATTCTCCAACTACGTTCTGTGTCAGTGTCAGTTAAAGGCACCTAACATATTTTCTGTTAATATTATCCGATGTTCACAGAAATCAATTTTTTCCCCTCCCTTCCTCTCCTGAGGGTGTGGTCTCTTACTGGGGGAAGGTTCCACTGGTGCCGGGAACACTTTTTAAAATATTAATTCCTGGGATGTGGGCGTCGCTGGCATTTATTGCCCATCCCTAATTGCCCTTGAGAAGGTGGTGGTGAGCCGCCACCTTGAACCGCTGCAGCCCGTGTGGTGAAGGTACTTCCACAGTGCTGTTAGGGAGGAAATTCCAGGATTTTGACTCGGCGACGATGAAGGAACGGTGATATATTTCCAAGTCTTGGAGGTGGCGGTGTTCCCATGCTGCCCTTGTCCTTCTAGGTGGAAGAGGTCACGGGTTTGGGAGGTGCTGCCGAAGAAGCCTTGGCGAGTTGCTGCAGTGCATCTTGTAGATGGTACACACTGCAGCCATGGTACACCGGTAGTGCAGGGAGTGAATGTTTAAGGTGGTGGCTGGGGTGCCAATCAAGCAGGCTGCTTTGTCCTGGATGGTGTCGAGCTTCTTGAGTGTTGTTGCAGCTGCACTCATCCAGGCAAGTGGCGAGTATTCCATCACAATCCTTACTTGTGCCTTGTAGATGGTGGAAAGGCTTAGGAGAGTCAGGAAGTGAGACACTCACCGCAGAATACCTCGCCTCTGACCTCTTGTTGCCACCGTATTTATGTGGCTGGTCCAGTTAAGTTTCTGGTCAGTGGTGACCCCAAGGATATTGATGGTGGGGGATTGGGCGATGGTAATGCCGTTGAATGTCAAGGGGCAGTGGTTAGACTCTCGCTGGTTGGAGATAGTCATTGCCTGGCACTTGTGTGGCGTTAAGAGTCAACCACAATGCTGTGGGACTGGAGTCACATATAGGCCAGACCGGGTAAGGACGGCAGATTTCCCTCCCTAAAGGAAATTAATGAACCAGATGGGTTTTTACGACAATCCGGTAGTTTCATGGCCACAATTACTGACACTAGCTTTTTTTAAATTATTGATTTATTTAATTAATTAACTGAATTTAAATTCCCCTAGCTGCCATGGTGGGATACTCCAGTTCCTTGTTGAAGTGGCCACTGTGTGAGCCTAGAGCAGGCTGTTCGACCACGGGGTGTGGTGGGGGGTGGGAGCAATCCCGTGTCCCCGACCTCCACACAGGTGCAGAAGTCACAGAGTAGCCATCAGGAGCGGGGACCCGGGCTGCGTTTTGTTTTTTCTCTCCCCATCTTCCAAACCTAGGGGTGCTGATGCTATTCCCGTCATGCCCACTGCTGCCCTGACTCCGATCAGCTGGTTAAAGCACGTGCCTTGGGTATGACTCAGTATCCCAGCATCCACTAAGCCAATGGGGAAGCCCCTTTTCCACTGATTTTTCAGAGTAAAACAATTTTGAAAACACATATTGGATTTACCAGCAACGTAAAATTACTATGCAACTTGTAAACCTTTGTAAAACTGAAAAGAAAAGATAATTAGAACTATAACGTATGTGTAATTATAACTTTAACTGTCTATAATTATAACTATAAAAGATAATTATAACTGATTACCAACTGAAAATACTGTTTTACAACAACTCTTAACCGTTATAATTATACAGATGTAGAATAGTGACTACATGGACAAGGGCATTAGCTGATGTCATGAGAATGGAGGCGTTTATTCTGCTTTTGGCCATTGATGCCTTTCGTACAGATTACCCTTTTCAATCGCAGCGCTGCCCTGTGCTAACAGCCTCGGCCCTTTGTCTAGGTTTCTCAATTAAAAAAAGAAAACTGGCTTTCAGCGCACTTAATATCTTTGATACATGATAGCGTTGACTATCAAGAGGGTTAATGGTCGTGACATCATTGCAGCAGCTGATTATCGAGTTAAGCAAAAGCTAAAATTGTGAATCAGAAATGTAGACAATCAGAATTGCAGACAGAGGTGATTTTTAACACCGTGCCAGAGTGAAGCACCTCAGCTGCTTCTCCATATTGTGCTGTGTTGTCATTTCAAATCTCAGTATGGTCACCGAGGTGTCTAAGTATTTGCCCGAGAGATTTTGTCTGTAATCATAATCATTTTTTTTCCAAGCATGATGTTTTTATTTGCCTATGTAGCAAAAGTAATTCTATTGGTGCTGTAATACCACCAGGTATTGGTTGGAGACCAGGACTTGTCAGACTACCGGTATCGGTTTGAAACCAAGATGAGAAGCCAGTAGTCCTAAGTTACACGACTATTGGCTCTGCATTGCTCGCTGGTCAGGCAAGCAGAGTTCCACATGTTCTTGTCTATTCTTTCTATGGTCAGCCGTGTTCAAACGCCACTTACATTCTAAATGCTAATGAATAGCCAAGTGTCTGAGCAGCTCGTTCGGTAATCTTGAAAAGTTCCCAGGCCATCCATTAGTAGCTCAATTCACATCAGTTGCAGTTGTACTGTAGGCAATGTGAAACTGAAGCAGTGTGAGACTTCCTGGAAGTGGCATTACACAGCTTGCCAAAATACAATACACCTTCAGTTCAGTGACTTTATTCCCTAGTTGTGCTGGGCCGTAATTGTTTTATAATGAACTGTCCTAAAAATCCGATTGCCATCTTGCTCTTTTCCCAGAGGAGCATTTTATAAGTTTTTCACCATTTTGTTCTCTAAATAACCTATCAGGTTGCTCAATCTTGACTATGATAAGGGCATGGCCTCCTCTAATACCACCCTAGCGATCAGCCATTAGAGAATACTAGGATGAGAGCCAAGATATTCTATTACTCACTCTTTCACACTGAGCTCAACCTTTGTTTGGGGAAAGCCGAGATACAAAGGTTAGTCAAGACTGGGGTCAATCTTGGGTTTCCCAGGCTTTGCTCTTGCCACTTCAGCTTCCTTATAGCATTTTTGCTGCAAAAACCCACAAGAATACCAAAGACAGCTTTCAGTTATTTTGCTCTAGTGCAAACTGAATGTTAATTGGAAAAAAAAAATCAAGATTAAATGTATACATTTTTAACTGCGTGTTTCTGTCATTATGAGTGTTGGTCACTTGGTTCATTAAGCATCTCCCTGTTCTGTGATTCTACAGGAGTGATTTGCAGTGATTTTCACAAATGTAAGAAAACATTTTTGAGTTTTATTTTATTTTTGGTACTTTTTTTTAATAAGTTTATCCTTTTTCTAACAAATTTGTACTGGAATATCTCATGCATTATAATGACAGTTCATTTATTCTGAAATGTTTTCAATGAGTTACTTAATTGCTCAACTCAAAGTGACATAATTGTTGTAAATATTGACACCCAAGAAAGCTATTTTATTTAATATATTTCCTTTGTAAAGTTTTTATTACGATTTTTTAAACCATTATTGTATTTTCGTATGAAATAAAGTTTGCAGTGTTTTGCTAAATAGTTAAAAATAATTTTGTGCTTATTTGTTCTGTACGGGATGAAAAATTGTTGCTTTCGTTAAAAAAAAATCCTTTGAAAAGTGTAGGGCGAGACCATGAACAAAGGGATGTTGCCTCTCCCTCAAACTCTATTTGATCTCATTGAATGAATTTGGACGTGGGGAACAAAGGGAAACAGTTATTGCATTTTTAAAAAATTCTCTGCACTGCCAACTTATTTGGCCGAATCCTTAAACAAGACCTGTATACCTACTGGTATCTCTCTGTCATTTTCTGTTGATATATTTCATGCACCAGAACCACTGGTCAAACAGCCTCGATTAAATTGCAGCCTTCCGGACTCAGTATCGAGTTCAATAATTTCAGATCATAACCTCGGCCTCTATTACTTTTTTCCTTTTAATTTTTTCCACCCCTTTGTTTTGGGTCCTCCTTTCCCCCCTCCCCCCCTCCTTTTGTTTCTCTCTCTCACCTGGCAGCTGTCCTTATCCTGCCAGTACACTTCACACCTAATCTCAGCTGCCTTTTGTCTCCACGGGCCCATTACCATCTCATCTGGCTTCTAATACCTTTTATTGTCTCCTTTTCTTCTTTTGTTCGATCGCAGCTTTGCCTTCGATCTTTTTATTTTCTTTCTAGTTTTGAAGAAGGGTTTCAACCCGAAACGTCAACTCAAATTTCTCTCCACGGATGTTGCCTGACCTGCTGAGTTCTTCCAGTAATTTCTGTTGTTATTTTAAATGGTTTGGTGTTTGGTGAAATTGTGAATTTTCACTCCAGTTACATGGTGCTGTTGAAATACATACAGTCTGACAAGCAGATTAAAAGCAGAGAAGGGTGGCAAGGAGACTGAGACAGCAGTAAGTGGGCAGGCAGAGTCACCAATGAGATGTAAATTGTGTCCCCCTTTCTATTTGATTCAGATTGAATATCAGTCCAGGAATTAAAATGATAGGAGTAAGAGGCAGAAATTATAAAATTAATTACAAACTTCATTGTTGTGTGAAGTGCAAACTTTCAGTGAGCAGGAGCTGTTGGTTCTCACACAGCCATTTGTACTCTGTAGTGGTGGTGACACAATGACCCTCCTGGAACGTGCACATGTGAGCATTTGGCTCAAAATTTTCAAATCAGTAATTGAACCAATTGCACTCTATGGCAGTGAGGTGTGGGGACCGCTAACACAACAAGAATTTGCAAAATGGGACAAACACCCAATTGAGATCCTACATACAGAATTCTGTAAAAGTATCCTCCGGACTCAAAGGAAAACAGTAAACAATGCATGCAGGGCAGAACTAGGCCAATATCCATTAATAATCACTATCCAAAAAAGAGCCACCAAATTTTGGAAACACCTAGAAATGAGCAACCCCCAATGCTATCACTACGACACCCTGAAATGCCAAGAGATGACCATAAAGAAGAATACCCTCAGTCAACTAGTCCTGGGACTCAGTGAAGTAACTACTAACACTACTAACAATAACCAGCCCCAGGACAGTGACAGCGTAACACAAAGAATTCGACCCAACACAATCGTCGCTAAGCAAAAGGAAAAATATCTGACATATTGGGCAGAAACAACAAAAACCCAAAGCAAACTCAATTGCTACTTGGCCCTAAACAGACAATACAACATAGCTGATTACCTGACCATGGTAAAGGACAGCAAACTGAGAAAAATCTTGACAATGTACAGACTTAGTGAACATAGCCTGGCGATCGAAAAAGGTAGACACAGGCAGACCCGGCTACCAAGAGAGGACAGGATATGCTCTCACTGCAGTCAGGGAATGGTGGAGACAGAGATGCACTTCCTCACAGCTTGTAGAAAATATCAGGGCATAAGGGAGAATTTCTACCCAAAATTTACAAAAATATGCCCGGAATTCAGAAATTTGAATGACGACCAAAAACTCCCATGCCTACTAGGGGAAGAGAGAAATTGCGTAACACTAGCGGCACACTATGTTACAGCTTGCCATAAACAGAGGGACAACCACTTAAGATAAGAGTATATATAAATTATATGAAAGTATATTTATACACTCAGGGATATATCTGTTTATACACTGTATGGATAGATCTGTATTTTTGTGAACAAACATGAATGTTTTCCGATGCTTTGGCAACATAAGATGTAACTTGTCATGCCAATAAAGCGATTTGAATTGAATTGAATTGAATTGTGTGAACAAGATGAGGCTCAGTTGCAAAGCCCACTAAGTCAATAAGCCTGTTCGCTGTACAGGAAGACTGGCCAGTCAGAGCTATGCCCCAGCAGGAGTGGGGGAAAATAAAAATTAACCTGCTTCTATCACCCCTTCAGGGTGATTCTAGATCATCATAACTCGCTGCATAAAAAAGATCTCCTCGTCTCCCCCTGTCTGTAACTCTGGCCCATGTTCCTTTAAATTAGACCGTGTCCCTTTAAATTAGACCATGTCACTTTAAACGTGGCCATGATCCTTTAAACGTGGCCGTGTCCCATTAAATTAGACCATGTCCCTTTAAATGTGTCCGTCTCCCTTTAAATGAGACCATGTCCCATTAAATGTGGCCGTGTCCCTTTAAATGTGGTCGTGTCCCTGTAAATGTGGCCGTGTCCTATTAAATGTGGCCGTGTCCCTTTAAATTAGACCATGTCCCTTTAAATGTGGCCAAGTCCCTTTAAAGTATAGTGTCCCTTTAAAGTAGACTGTGTCCCTTTAAATATGGCCGTGTCCCTTTAAACATGGTCGTGTCCCTTTAAATGTGGCCGTGTCCCGCTCCCCCTCCTTTACATTGTCGCAGGGAGACGTGGCCGACGAATGAATGAGCGTGTGAGTAGCGCGCGGTGGCGGTTGCCCTGGTGACAGCGGCCCGCCCCCCGGGCTGACGTCAGGTCGGGCGGGCGGGGTGAGGGGGCTCGAGCGCCGGCGCCCGTTGACGGTTTGGGTTTGAAAGATGGCGCCGAGCGGCCGGGGCAGGAGGCCGAGCCGCCGCGCTCTGCTCGCCCTCACGGCCCGCCCTCACCTGCCTGGTGCAGCTGTTGCGCCAGGGCCACGCCGCCCGGCTCTACAGCAGCCAGGACCCGCTGGTCATCCTGGAGTCGGGGGCCGCCAAGGCCCTGCTGGCCAACTCATCGAGTGCCTGGGTGCTGGAGTTTTACTCGTCCTGGTGCGGCCATTGTGTCAGCTACGCGCCCACCTGAGGGGCGCTGGCCCACGATGTGAAAGGTGTGAGAGAGGGAGAGGGGGGGGGCCAAGCGAGAGAGGGGGGGGCCAAGCGAGAGAGGGGGAGAGGGGGGGGGCCAAGCGAGAGGGGAGAGGGGGGGGCCAAGCGAAGAGAGGGGGAGAGGGGGGGCCAAGCGAGAGAGGGGGAGAGGGGGGGGCCAAGCGAGAGAGGGGGAGAGGGGGGGGCCAAGCGAGAGAGGGGGAGAGGGGGGGGCCAAGCGAGAGAGGGGGAGAGGGGGCCAAGCGAGAGAGGGGGGGAGAGGGGGGGGCCAAGCGAGAGAGGGGGAGAGGGGGGGGCCAAGCGAGAGAGGGGGAGAGGGGGGGGCCAGCGAGAGAGGGGAGAGGGGGGCCAAGCGAGAGAGGGGGAGAGGGTGGCCAAGCGAGAGAGGGGGAGAGGGGGGGCAAGCGAGAGAGGGGGAGAGGGGGGGGCCGAGGAGGGGAGAGGGGGGCTGAGAGAGAGAGAGGGGAGAGGAGGGGGCGAGAGAGAGAGAGAGGGGGAGAGGGGGGCCGAGAGAGAGAGAGAGGGGGAGAGGGGGGGCCGAGAGAGAGAGGGGGAGAGGGGGGCCGAGAGAGGGGGAGCGGGGGGGCCGAGAGGAGAGAGAGAGGGGGGAGAGGGGGGGCCGCGGAGAGAGAGAGAGAGAGGGGGAGAGGGGGGGCCGAGAGAGAGAGAGGGGGGGGGCCGAGAGAGAGAGAGGGGGGGGGCCGAGAGAGAGAGAGAGGGGGCCGAGAGAGAGAGAGAGGGGGAGAGGGGGGGCCGAGAGAGAGAGAGAAGAGAGAGGGGGAGAGGGGGGCCGAGAGAGAGGGGGGAGAGGGGGGGCCGAGGAGAGGGGGGCCGAGAGAGGAGGTCGGAGAGAGGAGGTCGAGAGAGAGAGGAGAGGGGGAGAGGGGGGGCTGAGAGGGGAGAGGGGGGGCCGAGAGAGAGGGGGGGCCGAGAGAGGGGGCAGAGAGAGAGAGAGAGAGGGGGAGGAGGGGGCCGAGAGAGAGAGAGAGAGGGGGAGAGGGGGGCCAGAGAGAGAGATGAGGGGAGAGGGGGGGCCGAGAGAGAGGGGAGAGGGGGGCGAGCGAGAGAGAGAGAGAGAGGAGAGGGGGGGCGGGGAGAGGGGGGGCCGAGAGAGGGGGAGAGGGGGGGCCGAGAGAGAGGGGGGAGGGGGGCCGAGAGAGAGGGGAGAGGGGGGCGGGGAGAGGGGGGGCAGAGAGAGAGGGGGAGAGGGGGGGGCGAGGGAAGAGGGGGGGCCGAGAGAGAGAGAGAGAGAGGGGGAGAGGGGGGGCCGAGAGAGAGAGAGAGAGAGAGAGGGGGAGAGGGGGGGCCGAGAGAGGGGGAGAGGGGGGCGGAGAGAGAGAGGGAGGGGGGGGCCGAGAGAGGGGCCGAGAGAGAGAGAGAGAGGGGAGAGGGGGGGCCGAGAGAGAGAGAGAGAGGAGAGAGAGGAGGGGAGAGGGGGGGCCGAGAGAGAGGGGGAGAGGGGGGGCGAGAGAGAGAGAGGGGGAGAGGGGGGCGAGAGAGAGGGGGCCGAGAGAGAGGGGAGAGGGGCCGAGAGAGGGAGATGCTCGAGAGAGAGAGGGGGAGAGGGGGGCCTGAGAGGAGAGAGAGGGGGGAGAGGGGGGGCCGAGAGAGAGGGGGAGAGGGGGGGCCGAGAGAGAGAGAGAGAGGGGGGAGAGAGGGGGCCGAGAGAGAGAGAGAGGGGGAGAGGGGGGGCCTGAGAGAGAGAGAGGGGGAGAGGGGGGGCCGAGGAGAGGGGGAGAGGGGGGGCCGAGAGAGAGAGAGAGGGGAGAGGGGGGGCCGAGGGGAGAGGGGGGGCCGAGAGAGAGAGAGAGGGGAGAGGGGGCCGAGAGAGAGAGAGAGGGGGAGAGGGGGGCCGAGAGAGGGGCGAGAGAGGGGGAGAGGGGGGGCCGAGAGAGGGGGAGAGGGGGGGCCGAGAGAGAGAGAGGGAGAGAGAGGGGAGAGGGGGGGCCGAGAGAGAGAGAGAGGGGAGGAGGGGGGCCGAGAGAGGGAGAGGGGGGGCGAGAGAGAGAGAGAGGGGAGAGGGGGGGGCCGAGAGAGAGGGGGAGAGGGGGGGCCGAGAGAGAGGGGGAGAGGGGGGGCCGAGAGGAGGGGGGGCCGAGAGAGAGGGGGAGAGGGGGGGCCGAGAGAGAGGGGAGAGGGGGGGCCGAGAGAGAGAGAGAGGGGGAGAGGGAGGGGGGGGCCGAGAGGAGGGGGGGGAGAGGGGGGGCCGAGAGAGAGAGAGAGGGGAGAGGGGGGGCCGAGAGAGAGGGGGAGAGGGGGGGCCGAGAGAGAGGGGGAGAGGGGGGGCGAGAGAGAGGGGAGAGGGTGGGCCGAGGAGAGAGAGAGAGAGGGGGAGAGGGGGGGCGGGGAGAGGGGGGGCCGAGGGAGGGGGAGCGAGAGAGGGGAGAGGGGGGGCCGAGAAGAGAGAGAGAGAGAGAGAGAGGGGGAGAGGGGGGGCCGGAGAGAGAGAGAGAGGGGGTGAGAGGGGGGGCCTGAGAGAGAGGGGGAGAGGGGGGGGCCGAGCAGAGGGGGCCGTGAGGAAGAGAGAAGGGGGAGAGGGGGGGGCCGAGAGGGGAGAGGGGGGAGAGGGGGGAGAGGGGGGGGCCGAGAGAAGAGGGGGAAGTGGGGTA
>NC_141009.1:10884218-11009218 GCF_052327205.1 Somniosus microcephalus
CAGTAAAATGTTCTACTTTCGAAAACAAGAAGTTTGACATTTATAAACAAAGACAGTGTAATTTTAATACCAATGTAAATCTACTTGGCCCTGCTGTAGTTCTGATAGTGTTTTAAAGCCTTGTCTTGTGTTGATGATGGGTGTTTTGGAGTATAGTGTCTGTAAAGCAAAAGATATCCAGTCTTGGATGAGTTGTAATTTCTTCCAGCTAAGCATTAGGGAGAACAGAGCCATCGTCTTCAGCATCCACCACAAGCTCCATACCCTCACCAGACTGTTCCTGATCTTTGTGTCTTGTTTGATCCAGAGCTCAGTTTCTGACCCTCCATCCTCTCCGTCACAAAATTGCTTACCTTTTATCTCCACAGCACCCCTTGCCCCTGTCTCTAACCTCAACTGATTTGCCATATTTGTCACCTCCCAGACTCCATTTCACCAATGCTCTCCCGACTGTATTCCCATTCAACACCCTCTGTAAACTCCTCATCCAAAATTCTGCTGCCTGTATCCTATCCTGTACTAAGCCCGGCAGCACGGTGGCATAGTGGTTAGCACTGTTGCCTCACAGCGCCAGGGACCCGGGTTCGAATCCGGCCTTGGGTGACTGTCTGTGTGGAGTTTGCACATTCTCCCCGTGTTTGCGTGGGTTTTCTCCGGGTGCTCCGGTTTCCTCCCACAGTCCAAAGATGTGCAGGTTAGGTTGATTGGCTATGATAAATTGACCCTTAGTGTTAGGGGGATTAAATACATGGGGTTACAGGGATAGGGTGGGATATGTGTTGGTGTAGGGGTTACGGGGATCAGGTGGGATATGTGTCAGTGCAGGCTCGATGGGCCGAAATGGCCTCTATCTGCACTGTCGGGTTTCTGTGATTCTGTGAAGCCACTCTTGCCCCATCTTCACTGACCTACATTGGCTCCTGGTCTCTGCCTGATTTCAAATTCTCATCCTTGTGTTTAAATTTGTCTATGGCCTCTCCTCTCTATCTCTGTAACCTCCTCCAACCCTCCTGAGCTCCCTGTTCCTCTGACTTTGACTTTTGTCCCACTGTTGGTGACTGATGCCCTGTGCTCTACAATCCCTTCCTTAAATCACTCCACCTCCATCTCCTTTAAGACTCTCCTTAAAACCCACTTGTTTGACCAAGCTTTAGCTCATCAATATTAATTTCTCCTCCTTTGGCTCTGGTTAGTTTTTCCTCCTACTCTGAATAGACGTCGTCATTTCCTACATTTTAAAAAGTACTATATAAATGCAGTTGTTTTGTAGCACAATGCCTGTTGCAATAACCAGCTTCAAATATTAAATAGCCCAATAAGCAGCATTTGAAACTTAGTACAGTAGCACAGCTAGTACTTCAAAATGCCTTGAATTTTAACCCCTCTTGACAGTTTGATGTATAGTGGAAGTAGAACACCATCATCATCCTGATTTGCATGCCTGCTGCATGGATCTTTCTCTATTTTACATGATGCAAATAGACCTCATTAACATTCCAGCTTTATTAGAGGAAAGCACAGCTCATTTCCCAAACCTTGTACATGGGGGAGGGGAAGAATACTTCCTGTTGCTGCTACCCCCAACCCAAGAAGAAAGTACATAGCGTTACAATTCCTCCCAGATAGGAGATTTATTTCTATGAGCGAATAGCCAGACTCTTGTAGGTCTGCCATGTTGGGACTCCCAGTTGGGGGGAAAAAAATCACACGGTGACTTAATTAATTGATTTTCATCTGGCTCACTTTATGTTGACAATATCTTGCACTTCAAAAGCACCTTTTTTGATATGGAGAAAATGTGTCAATTTGCTTCACAAAGTGACCTGGATACCAAGCATGAATTGTGTCAGAGTTTGATGAGGTGAGTTGGAATTTTTGAAGATGGGAGCAGTGCAGTAGGGCAGAGGAGTTTAGCAAGAGAGATTCATTATGCTCTAATGTGGTGGCTGCAATGTCTGCCACCAGTGGCACAGCGGAGTTTGTGGGGGGGGGGGGAGGGAATGACATACAGAACAGAGTTAGAGGGTGCGAGCTGAGGTGTAAGGGTGATGGAGGTCGCTGGGGAAGTAAGCCCAAGGACAGATTTGTGATGGAGGTCGCTGGGGAAGTAAGCCCAAGGACAGATTTGTGATGGAGGTCGCTGGGGAAGTAAGCCCAAGGACAGATTTGTGAATGAGGATTGTCTGCACATGGATGTCTATCCTTGGTGCTCCATCGCTAAATCATTCCATGCTGCTTTGAGTTAAGGATGCTCAGCCTAATGAGAGCTGGCTGGACATGGACCTTCTGCATCCATCACCTAAGAAGGTCTTTTTGTCTGAGAGATATATAGTGTCTCCAGGCTGCTTTTCTACTAAGGAAATGAGAAATTCTCCACTCATAGAAAAAAAAAATTAATTTGCTTGTTTAATATTTATTTGAGCGAGGGGGCCTTTGTTGACTGACAGCACCACTCAAGCTACTGTAGTAATCCCTTTAGTTGCACAGATAGTATTGGGATGTTAAAAAATGGAGGCTTGGCAGTAATTCAGGTAGTCTCATTTGAGTGATTCAAACAGTTTTGTAAATTGAGAGCAAAGCTTGAGTTCTAATACATTTTACAGTATTGTAATTTTTCCCAACTATTTTTGGTCCTTAACATGTTATGACTGTCCTCCATGTTGAGGCGTGACATTCATTTTCAAGGATTAACAGTGAAGCTTTCACGACAAGTGTATTGAATGAGGATCCAGAATTGATCATCTAGAAAATAAGTCCATGTGGATCAGTATCAAATATGCAAAATTCATATTTTGTGCTTGAATGCGAGTAATTTTGTCAGAATATTATGTGAATACAGTATTGAGATTCCAAGATGGCTTCTGGGCTGGCAGTTCCTTTCTGAGCTGCTCTTCTCTTCAACTGTATCTGTGGTCATCCATTGCCATCCTTTGCCCTTTCTTCTCCCAATCTCCTTTCTTCAATTGCTTAAGATACCCTGCCTCTGATAGTGAAGGCATTTCAGCCCAAACTACGTTCAAAGCTACCCCTGCAGAGTCCACTGCCCATACCCTGGCGTCTTTTGTTCTCACTGAGCTCTTTTGACTGCTGGAACTCTGCTGAAACTTGACCTCTATCACTGGATTCCTCGCGGACAGGACTTCGTTGACTGCATGGTTTGACTCATCGGCTGTGGCACTGCTCTGCTTTTCACTCACTTCCAAGTCTTAAGCTGCAAAATTCTTTTGTCAAATTGGTTTCCGATCTCTTGGACTTCTCCGGACATCTAGACAACGTTTCTGCTTTGAACTACATTGGATTACACTATGTTTCTGCACTGGATTACACTGTAAGATTTACCTGCTGTGTCTCTATCTCTGCTGCAAAATGATTTTTACCTTTTAAACTTTGGGTTGTGTCTCTGCGGAAATGGTTCTACTGGTTTTTCAGCTCTGCTGACTTCTCGGTAGCAGCTGCTGCTCCGCTTGCTGCCCGGTGACTCATTCTACTGGTTTTCAGCTTTGCTGGTCACTGGCCTGTGGTTTTACGTTTTCTCCGTCGCTTTGATCTACGGTGACCTCCAATTTGCGTCAATTTAGCCATCATCTTTCTGCATCGCTACCGACTCTCATTGCTACAGCAACAATCTCCACCCGCAAACACTCTACCCATCAAATAGCTTCTGGACTTCACTCGCCTGCTTTGAACAGTGGTTCGTCGATGCTCTGTACCGGCCCCATCCTGCTTACGTCGGTTTTGTCCTTCCATGGGACCTCTGACTTTGACCCTCGTCTCCTGACTATTGTCCCCAACCTATTCCCTGCTACCAGGAAATAATATATTCCATTAATAATTACATTTAAACAGGCCTATGTAACCTGAGCTTTTCCCTTGTCCATTCGCGTGCGCACTTTGGCTGCTGCTCCGGACCCGAGCCATTCCACTTTTTTCCCCCTATTTTCCTTTTTCCTCTCCTTCCCTGACCTCACTCTCCTGTCATCATGCCTCCTTTCATCTCTTCTCTCTCGGATACACTGTCCTCCCAAATCCCTACCCCAATTCTTAAGTACTCTTCGACCTTCCTACCCTCCTGCCGCCGTTCCAGCTTGACTCCCTCTTAGATAAGCCCACAGCTTCCCTCTGTGCCTATCTTGGCATCCTATGAAGGGCCCATCGAGGCACTTATCGCTGCCGCCTTACGAGGAACAACCCCAACTATCCCATCATACTCTCTTGCCGACCTTCCTGCCCAGCACACCCACTGGGGGCAAATCTTGCCAATCTTCTCCCCATCCAGCTCCTCCTTTCCTCCCCCACCCCACCCCGCGCTGACCCTGTGGACGCTGGCAGTGGGGCAGCCATCACTGACACACTCCGCATCTCCCTCCAGAATGTCCGTTCACTTGCGAACAAGGTCCTTGTCATCCATGAGCTTATCGTGGATGATTGCATTGCCATCATGGCCCTGACGGAAACTTGGTTGAGGGGTGATGACGCCTTACCCTTAAATGAAGCCTCCCCACCTGGCTATACCTTCCACCACTTGCCCCGCTCAGACCGCCGTGGTGGCGGTGTGGCTCTCATCACCAAATCGCACCTTGGTCTGTCCCCCCTATTCCTCTGGCAGTTTCTCCTCCTTTGAGCATCTCCCCATATTCCACCCCTCCCGCCTCATTTAAGATTCTTGTTCTCTACCGCCCATCCAAGTACCATAAAAATTTTATTACTGAGATATCTTAACTGTTCTCCCTCAGCCTCTGCACCGAGCGACTTCTCATCCTCGGTGATTTCAACCTCCATCTCAATTCATCATGCTCTCTCTCCGAGTTCACTAGCCTCCTATCCTCCCTTAATCTCTCTCTCCATGTAAACTCCCCAACCCATATTCACGGTCACCCCCTCAACCTTGCCATCTCTCGTGGCCTTGCTACTCCCATCGTGTCATTGCAGATAAGGCCATCTCTGACCATTTCCTTGTATCGCTCTCCACCCACAGCCCCCTTCCTTCTGTGTCCGCCCCTGGAAAAAAAACTCTCCCAACTCTTACAATTGCACTTATGAAATCCCAACTGTCCAGCCTCTGGCCCTCCATTCGCCATGACATTGCTGCAGCTACCAATCTGCTCAACCACACCCTCCCCACCTTTGATGCCCTAGTCCCTACTAAAACAATTACCCTCTCATCCGGGACGTTCCCCCTGGTACGGCTCTCATTTTTTGCTCCCTTAAATCCAAGGGATGCAGACTTGAATGGATATGGCGGACAACTGGTTTAGCCATTCACCGCCAGATCTGGCTGGACCACATAAAGCATTATGGGGTCCTGCTCTCGTCTGCCAAAATTGCTCACTATTCCAGAATCATTCTGCAATGCAAAGATATACCCCGGCTCCTATTCTCTACTGCTAACCGTCTTCTTAAACCTCTCTCCCCTGTCTCCTCCATCCTCACCTCCGACAACAAGTGTAAGGAGCTCATGGACGACTTTGTCTAAAAGATTGAGACCATCCGTTCAGCTGCCTCTGCCACTTCCCTTCCTTTTCCATGCCCACTGGGCCAAACTTCCTCTAAGGTTTCCCCCTGCCCTAGCCCTGAACTCGTATCTTTCTTCAGTTTCTCCCCAATCTCCCCTCATGACCACTCTGGGCTCATCTTGTCCATGAGACCCATCTCCTGCTCCCTTGACCCTATTCCCACCAAACTGCTGACCACCCAACTTCCTTTTCTGGCTCCCATGCTAGCTAATATTGTTAACGGTTCTCTCTCCTTGGGTACTGTCCCCCTCTCTCAAATCTGCCGTCGTCACCTCAAAAAACCAACCCTTGATTCCTCCGTCCTTGCAAACTACCGCCCCATCTCCACCCTCCCTTTCCTCTCCAAAGTCCTTGAACGTGTTGTTGCTCCCAAATCCGTGCCCATCTTTCCCGCAATTCCATGTTTGAATCCTTCCAATCAGGTTTCTACCCTTGCCACAGTACTGAAACGGCTCTCATCAAAGTCACAAATGACATCCTTTGCACTCGCCTGGATCCATTCTTATCTATCTAATCGTGGCCAGAGAATCACCTGCAACGGCTTCTCTTCCCACTCCCGCATCGTTGCCTCTGGTGTCCCCCAAGGACCTATGTTTGGCCCCCTCCTATTTCTCATCAACATGTTGCCCTGGGCGACATCATCCGAAAACACAACTTCAGTTTCCACATGTACGCTGACGACACCCAGCTCTACCTCACCACCTCTTCTCTCGACCCCTCCACAGTCTCTAAATCGTCAGACTGCTTGTCTGACATACAGTTCTGGATGAGCAAAAATTTCCTCCAATTAAATATTGGGAAGACCGAATTCATTGTCTTCGTTCCCCGCCACAAACTCCGTTCCTAGTCACTGACTCCATCCTTCTCCCTAACCTCTGTCTCTAACCTTCGCAACCTTGGTGTCATATTTGACCCTGAAATGAGCTTCCGACCACATAGCAGCAGCATAACTAAGACCGCCTATTTCCATCTCCGGAACATCGCCCGTCGCTGCCCTTGCCTCAGCTCTTCCACTGCTGAAACCCTCATCCATGCCTTTGTTACCTCTAGACTTGACTATTCCAACGCACTCCAGGCTGGCCTCCCACATTCCACGTTATGTAAACTTGAGGTCATCCAAAACGCGACTGCCCATGTCCTAACTCGCACCAAGTCCCATTCGCCCATCACCCCTGTGCTCGCTGATCTACATTGGCTCCCAGTACAGCAGTGCCTTGATTTCAAAATTCTCATCCTTGTTTTCAAATCCCTCCATGGCCTCGCCCCATCCTATATCTCTAATCTCCTTAAGCCTCACAACCCCCCAAGATATCTGCGCTCCTCTAATTCTGCCCTCTTGAGCATCCCTGATTATAATCTTTGGTGGCCGTGCCTTCTGTTGCCTAGGCCCTAAGCTCTGGAATTCCCTCCCTAAACCTCTCCGTCTCGCTACCTCTCTTTCCCTCTTTCTGACGCTCCTTAAAACCTACCTTTTTGACCAAGCTTTTGGTCACCTGCCCTAATTTCTCCTTATGTGGCTCGGTGTCAAATTATTTGTCTTAAATACTCCTGTGCAGCGCCTTGGGATGTCTTACTACGTTAAAGGCGCTATATCAATACAAGTTGTTGTTGACAACCTCCTTGGCTAGATTTGCCTCAATTTTATTAAGCTTGCCTCATAAGTTGCACACAGGTTATGTAACAACCTGTTGATCTGCACTTCCTGACACATTAATGAGACTTGGAGGGGTTAGATGTTACTTGGAACTGTGATTCTTCCCACTTGGGTCAAGTGGCCCCAACAACATCCTGGCTTTCGTGCTGAAGACTTGTGCTCCAGAAGTAGCCGCGCCTTTAGCCAAGCTGTTCCAGTACAGCTACAACACTGGCATCTATCCGACAATGTGGAAAACTGCCCAAGTATGTCCTGTCCACAAAAAGCAGGAAAGCAGGACAAATCCAACCCGGCCAATTACCGGCCCATCAGTCTACTCTCAATCATCAGCAAAGTGATGGAAGGTGTCATCGACAGTGCTATCAAGCGGCACTTAGTTAGCAATAACCTGCTCACTGATGCCCAGTTTGGGTTCCGCCAAGACCACTCGGCTCCCAACCTCATTACAGCCTTGGTCCAAACATGGACAAAAGAGCTGAATTCTAGAGGTGAGGTGAGAGTGACTGCCCTTGACATCAAGGCAGCATTTGACCGAGTGTGGCATCAAGGAGCCCTAGTAAAACTGAAGTCAATGGGAATCGGGGGAAAAATGCTCCACTGGCTGGAGTCATACCTAGCATAAAGGAAGATGGTTGTAGTGGTTGAAGGTCAATCATCACAGCCCCAGGACATCGCTGCAGGAGTTCCTCAGGGCAGTGTCCTAGGCCCAACCATTTTCAGCTGCTTCATCAATGACCTTCCCTCCAGCATAAGGTCAGAAATGGGGATGTTCGCTGATGACTGCAGTGTTCAGCGCCATTCACAAATCCTCAGATAATGAAGCAGTCCATGCCCACATGCAACAAGACCTGGACGACGTTCAGGCTTGGGCTGATAAGTGGCAGGTAACATTTGCGCCACAGAAGCGCCAGGCAATGACTATCTCCAACAAGCGAGCGTCTAACCACCTCTCCTTGACATTCAATGGCATTACCATCGCCGAATCCCCCACCATCAATATCCTGGGGGTCACCATTGACCAGAAACTTCACTGGACCAGCCACGTAAATACTGTGGCAACAAGAGCAGGTCAGAGGCTGGGTATTCTGCGACAAGTGTCTCACCTCCTGACTCCCCAAAGCCTTTCCACCATCTACAAGGCACAAGTAAGGAGCGTGATGGAATACTCTCCACTTGCCTGGATGAGTGCAGCTCCAACAACACGAAGCGCAACACTATCCAGGACAAAGCAGCCCGCTTGATTGGCACCCCATCCACCACCTTAAACGTTCACTCCCTGCACCACCGGCGTACCGTGGCTGCAGTGTGTACCATCTACAAGATGCACTGCAGCAACTCGCCAAGGCTTCTTCGGCAGTACCTCCCAAACCCGCGACCTCTTCCACCTAGAAGGACAAGGGCAGCAGGCGCATGGGAACACCACCACCTCCAAGTTCCTCTCCAAGTCACACACCATCCTGACTTAGAAGTATATCGCGATCCTTCGTCGTCGCTGGGTCAAAATCCTGGAACTCCCTACCTCACAGCACTGTGGGAGTACCTTCACCACATGGACTGCAGCGGTTGAAGAAGGCGGCTCACCACCACCTTCTCGAGGGCAATTAGGGATGGGCAATAAATACTGGCCTTGCCAGCGACGCCCACATCCCATAAATGAATGGGGGGAAAAAACCTTGCAAGGCAATGCCCTAACACACTGTTGGGGTAATCTTGGTGCCCTATTTGACCCAGAGCTGAGCTTCAGACTACATGCTTACCATCACAAAGACTGCCTATTTTTTCCACGTCCGTAACATCCAGCTTTTGCCCCGACCTCAGCCCATCAGCAACTCTCGCCTATGCCGTTGTCACCTCCAAACTCAACTATTTCAAAGCTCTCCTGGCTGGCCTCCCTTCTACCATCCTCTAAACTTCAGCTCATCCAAAACTGTGCTGCTTGAATCCTATCCTGCACAAACTCCCATCGCCCCTGTCCTTGCTGAACTACATTGGCTCCTGGTCCCCCAACTTCTTACCCGTGTTTAAGTCCCTTCATGGCCTTGCCCCTCCCTAGCTTTGGAACCTCCTGCAGCCCTACATACCCCCACATCCAAATTCTGTTACTCTGGCATTTTATGCAGCCTCCTCTACCTATACCCTGCCAGTGGTAACCATGTCTTCAGTCATCTAGACCTGACATCTGAAATTCTCTCCCTCTCTTCCCTTAAGACCCTCCTCAGAACCCACCTCTTTGACCAAGCTTTTGGTCATTCCTCCTATGTCTCCGTGAAACATCTTGGGATGTATTTCTATGTTAAAGGCACTATAGAAATGCAACTTGTATGGTGGTAGTAGTTGTAATCACTAGACAGACCTGCTTTTTTTTATATACACAAAGACCTATGCAACTCTTGAATTGTAGCTAATCTATAACAGTAGCAGTCTAATTACCCTTTTGACAAAAAACATTCTGACAGCCTTGCTCCTGTTAAAGTAATGCAGTCAGGTGTTGGAAGTAACGTTCCTTCATAGTTCCTTTATAGTTTCACTTTTTTTTACTACTTGAGGGTGTTTGTTTTGTAACTTACCTTCAGCACAATGATTTAATTATCCTCAGCACAATGATTTAATTGGCAGGTGTGCTGAGAGTCGTGTAGCTTCAGGGGTTAAATAGGAGAGACAGCAGAAGGTGGAGCATCTCCTGGTGCCTCCTAGATTTGGTAACTACCAATGTTTAGTTTACAGATCCAGCTTGTTAGATGAAGAACTTTACTATACAACTGTAATATTGCAGGAATATTCTACTGTTAGTCTATAGAATTTCTTGCATAATAGATATTTTGTACTTGTTTATTATGAGTTATCGTACTGTGGAATTTATATTTTTAAAAGCCTGACCTCTGGTGGCTGGGGGCAACGAGGAAGACTAAGGTGTGTGGGGTGTTTCACTGAAGGTTTCGAACCAAAAACAAAAATAAGCAGATACTTCAACAGTGGTCCTGGCTGCTCACTCAGCAGAAAGCCTTGTTGTGCTCTGTAATTGTAAACTGTGGTTTTTCCTAGTTAAACCCTACCTATGCACACTTGGGCAGGGTCTCTTGCTAATGTATGCTCTAGCTTTCTGGATACTGGTAAGAACATAAGAATTTGGGAGCAGGAGTAGGCCGTAGGGCCCTTCGAGTCTGCTCCACCATTCATTAAGTAAGATCATGGCTGATCTTCGACCTCAACTCCACTTTCCTGCCCGGTGAGGCCCACATTGACTGGGTTATGGTGCTTCCCAAAGTCAAATAGCACACTGTCTAGGACCACATGTAAAATGGGGGAGGGAACAGGGAGCTACTGGCAGGCAAAACTGTAGCCCAACACTTTGGAGAAAAGAAAGAACCAACCTGCACTTAGATGATACCTTTCACATCCCAAGGCACTTTACTACCAATTGATGATGTCGTTACTGTTGCTTTGTTGTTTGAAATCACATGATTGAGAATAAATTACAGGAAGGAAGTGCCTGGGGCATAATAATGGGCACCCTGGTAATCTGATTCAGGTAGCTTAATCTGTCAGTGAAATTTCAAGAGTTTATCATCAGAACATGGGATGAAATTGCAGCTTTGAAACCACTCGAGGGAAGTTTTCATAATGTCAAATTCTGGGACTTTTTAAAATGTTTTTGATCAGTATTTTTTCTGACCGTGTCTATGGGGAGGATGATGGATAATGTGTTTAGTGTTTGGCACACGATGCCCAGACTGATGGATTAGTGCTAACCTGTTGTGAAATGAGGCTAATTGGTGAGAAATGCAGCCAATTTAGTAACTTTGATGCCTTTATTTTGTGTAAAGATTACTGAGTTACCCAAGTGCCCTTGTTACAGAGCCTGTAAATATTGGGGTTGCAATACCTGCTCATGCCCTTGTGCAAGACCACTTACAGCCTCAAGGTAGGAATGACCAATGAAAGGCAAATCCGTTTTTCTTGTCCGTTATTATGTATAATCAATATCTGCATGGAACAATCTAGAACTAATCTCCAAGGAACAAAAAGTTGCTACGGTTAGAAGACTACTTGCCTTTCTATAGCGCCTTTCATGACATCAAGATGTCCCAAAGCACTTTACAGCCAATGAAGTACTTTTTGAAGTGTTGTCACTGTTGTAATGTAGGAAATGTGGCAACCAATTGCACACACACAGTCCCCACAAACAGCAATGTAATAATGACCAGATAATCTGTTTGTTATGTTGGTTTGAGAGATAAATATTGGCCAGGACACCGGGGATAACTCCCCTGCTCTTCTTCAAAATAGTGCCATGGGAGCTTTTACATCCACCCGAGAGGGCAGCTGGGGCCTCGGTTTAACGTCTCATCTGAAAGACGGCACCTCCGACAGTGCAGCCCTCCTTCAGTACTGCACTGGGAGTGTCAGCCTGGATTTTTGTGCTCTAATCTCTGGAGTGGGATTTGAACCCACAGTCTTCTGACTCGGAGGTGAGTGTGCTACCCACTAAGCCACTGCTGACACGGACTCACTCCCCCCCCCCCCCCCCCCCCTCTTTTTCCCCCATCCTCTCTCATCCCTTTCCCTTTTCTCTTCCATGTTTACATTGTGGAGCAGATTCAGCAGCAACCTGGAACTGTGCGCACTCAATTGCATCAGAGTCATGTATTTGCACGTTCACAGTTAATGCAAAGCTATATTTAGAACCTTGTGGGTCTCGTGATGCCAGGGAAGATCTGTGCAGGCTAAGTGTACAATATAAATATACTGTTGCCCTTTGTGGCCAAGCCCCCAAAACGGTGACCAAATGCCACCTTCATTATCTATTAGCCACAATTTAAAGAGCAGGCATTACTGGATCAGAGCAACATTTTCCATTTGCCACACACTCCATATCATGGCCCCTGTGAGATTGGCCAGTAGTGTTGTGGTTGGGTTGAAACTGTCCAAACTCATTCCACCAAGGGCTCTTGCACATAAAGAAAATATTTTATTTTAAGTTTTGTGCAAATCTATTTGTAGAGCACAGCTTTGCATCTGTTGTGTGCACACTCTCGTTAATGTTTCCCCCCCCACCTCCCCATAAATAATAAAAAAAAGCATATGTAAGTAACTTGTGAATTTGTTCCACATTTAAGAGCAGCTACAACAACAACGTGTATTTATATAGCGCCTTTAACCTAGTAAAACGCCCCAAGGCGCTTCACAGGAATATTTTCAGACATAACATTTGATACCGAGCCACATGAGAAATTCGGGCAGGTGATCGAAAGCTCGGTCAAAGCGGTCGGTATTAAGGAGCATCTTAAAGGAGCAAAGGGAGGTAGCGAGGCAGAGAGGTTTAGGCAAGGAATTCCAGAGCTTCGGGCCTAGGCAACTGAAGATACGGCCACCAATGGTTGAGTGATTTATAATCGGATGCTCAAGAGGGCAGTATTAGAGGAGCGCAGATATCTCTGGGTAGGGGGTTGTGTGGCTGAAGGAGATTGGAGAGATAGGGAGGGATGAGGCCATGGAGGGATTTGAAAACAAGAATGAGAATTTTAAAATCGAGGCGTTGCTTAGCCGGGAGCCAATGTAGGTCAGCGAGCACAGGGGTGATGGGTGAACGGGACTTGGTGCGAGTTAGGACATGGGCAGCCGAGTTTTGGATGACCTCAAGTTTACGTAGGGTAGAATGTGGGAGGCCAGCCAGGAGTGTGCTGGAATAGTGAAGTCCAGAGGTAACAAAGGCATGGATGAGGGAGCTAGGGAGAAAAGTACTGTGTGCTTGAACCACATTCTGCAATAAACCACGAAATGTCTTACTCTGTCTTCGCCGCCCCGCCTCCCCCTCCCCTGGCCAATATTTATCCTTCAACAATACCACCAAAACACATTAACTGGTCATTATCGCATTGCTATTTGTGGGAGCTTGCTGTTTGCAAAGTGGCTGCCGCGTTTCCTACATTACAACAGTGATTACACTTCAAAAGTACTTCGTTGACTGTAAAGTGCTTTGAGGCGTCCTCAGGTTGTGAAAGGCACTATATCAATGCAAGTCTTTTTCTTTCAATATGTTTTAACTTTGTCTTTTGCCACCATTGTATATACAGAACACCTGTTGGGTTCAAAATGAACCTGGCCTTGTTTACACTTGGAACTGTGCTGTTGCTGTTATCTGGCCATTAAGTGCTCAGCAGGTATCATCTAACACTGGTTGTGTTGTTCAGTTCATGAGCCAGTGCTAATGAGAGATCATATTTCTGGTGCTTTATGCTCATATACTCTGTTACTGAAATCAAACATCATTGGTCATACACTGCCTCTGCTGCAGATAATTGAACACACAGTGAAGAGACATTAGTTGGACAATCCAACATCCTGTCAATCCACCACCTGATAATTTTCTTCCGCTCTCTCGCACACAAAGATATTTGCGTTTGATAGTTTAAAATAAAAAACTTCAGATATCAAATTAAAAGCAGAAAATATTGAAAATGCTCAGTAGATTAAAGTTTAGGATGGACCCTCAACAAGGATCCCACCTGAAACATTGCCTGTATCTTTCTCCTTTAGATGACTTCGATATTTCCATTATTCTGCTTTAAATTTTAGTTTAACTTTAAAATGGTTACTTTCTATATAACTGCTACTGTTTCTGGTTTTTAAAAATCAGAAACTTTTGTTATCTTAAAATTAGCAGCTGTGAATATGCATATTTTAAAAACACTAATACCTGTAGTAGGAAGTCAATAATGGGCAGTGCAGGCTGCTCTGGTTTTGCAGGCTGGTAATCCATTGATAAGGATGAACTTTTTTTTGTCAAACCAGCTTACATCAATCCCCCATTACAGGAGCATTAAATTTATCGCTGATATTGAATTTCATAACTTGCATTTTTCATTGAAGAATAATGGCCAGGCAAAATGTGAAATGCAAGCAATACAAGTTTTGTGCTGATTTCAGCAGATGTGGCGGTGCTTGTGTGCTTTGATCTCGTAGCTTATCTGTACATGTCAAAGTTTCCCTGAATATACTGTTGGCTTTTGCACAATATGGTGGGCTGCTATCAGAACTTTGCAACTTCAGTACATTTACTTGAAATGCTTTTGTATTTTGATATAGAAAAATCTGTGCAAATATCGTGAATTGAAAGCCTTCATTGCACAATTTTTCAGAAAAGGTAAGGTGCTTATATTACAATAAACTTAGCCACTTTGCTCAGGCAGGGCAGCACCTTTTAAGCAAGCCTCCAGCATTTTCAGATTTCTAGTACTTGCAATTTTACGACATTATGGCTTTCCTGTTAAATTCCTCGCCTCTTTCAAATCTGTTCAGAAAGCTCTAGTAATTTCCTTGATAATTGGTGCTTAAGATATAGCCTATTTTGGTACCCATTCACTCTTCCTCCTTCTCTCCCCTCCACCCCCCTAAAAATAAATCCTCACTGTGGGTCTCTAGTTAGGAGTGGCTAGAATTTTTAAAAGCAACCTCAGCTGCTGCCCATAGAAACCAGAATTTATTACGGCCACAGCTCACATTGTTGGGCGATGCCCTATTTCTATTACCATGACAGTGCCCTATTCAGTGCGCTTGTGGATGCAGACAGGTGGAAGCAAGCGGCTGCTGGGGAGGCGGTTGCCCTGAAACCAAGCTTTTCATTCCATTGCATTCGTGCAGAGACTGTTGCCCCTTTTGTATTCAGTGTGAATCGATGTCCATCTGCCACTGGACGCTTATAATTGGGGCTGGTCCCTGTATTGAGTCACTGGACTGTGATGTACATGGTGAATATGTTTGCCTCTTGAATGTTGTAATGCTTGGAATCGATGTTGTACAGCAAAGCGTTAACAAGAAGCTGCCTCATTCCTGCATTATATTGGCTCCAGGCTTCAATTTCAGAAGTGATGCTGAAAGTTTTGGATTGTTCTGGCCATTTGCATCTACATTGGCACAGGTTCACTTGATACCTTGCACGCACTCCTTTACAAATTCATGTTTCAGTATGTAAAATGACACATTGGAAGAATCTCCAGATTCATTTAACATATGCATTTGCTTTTTCATAATTATCTAACTCCTTTTTCTAAACTAATAGGTCAACAAATTGCACAGGCTAGTTGCTGAAGGTTTGCTGAGTGGGTTAGTGACCTAGAGGTTAAAAAAAACCCACCACAACAATTGGAAAAGGCTGGTTCACAAACCCCTCCATATCACAAGGTAACAGTGCTGCCTTGAGGTTACACGGCTTATTTACTATTAGTAAACCTATAGCACATACTATGGACATGAGAGCAGTTTGGAGATACAGGTTACCTTCCAGCTGGCAGGTTGTTTTTTATACCACTCCTTACTGGCAAGGTGTCCTTATTTGAACACACTTCCCTGAGGACATTTTACTAGACAGGGAGAGAGTTAAAAACACAAAGCCAGTACTGTACCACTTAGAGTGTAGTATGACCTGGATGATTTTTGCACCATGATTTACATTTGCAATGAAAATTTCCAAGCTGCTTTGCCTTCCCTTTGAAAGGGAGGTAAAGCAAAGTAGCAATTGTGAAATGCACTCTGTGCCCTGTTTTAAGGTTTCAGTTTAATTTAGTCAGGCAGCATTGTGTTCTCATTCTGTGATGTATGCCTGTTAATGGAGAGCGTTGATTTCAATCTGATCTTATTCCATATACATTCCAATAGGAAAAGGCAATGGCAGTTTGAGAGAGCGGGTTAATGCTTGTGTGTATGTGTAGCAGGGAAGCAATTACTCTTATTTGGGGGGTGGGGGGAGAAGAGCGAGTGAGTGACTGTTGTGCTTTTATATTGGTGTGTCGCCACCAGCGGCAGGTGAACAGTACCCATGACACTGGCATTCTTGGGTGCTTAACTTTAATACTGCAGCTGATGGATCGTGTTCGCGCCACCAGCTGCAGGTCAAAATATAAACTGGCTGAATTCTCTCCTAGAAACATTTCAAGACCCACTTCATTCTGGGTCTAACAAGCTGATTCGCTGGCTTCATGCCTGTGGTTCTGGGTTATTTGATTTGATTTTCCTATAGTGCTGTGTTAGTGCCGCCATCACCTAACAGGCTGGCCTCATACAGCTGATGGTTCACTAAGGGTTGCAGCAGGGAAGAAACTTTTCTTCATTGTGTGCTATTGTTGTCAGGAGGTTGTTGATTCTAAAGCATTAGTGACTGTGGGGAATATGCACCAATTACTTACACTCAATATGCTTATTATTGTAGGTGGTTCCTAATTGAGCAACTATGTGATGAGTAAAAATTGCTGCGTGTTTTTCCTGTTGCGTATGCAAGGTAGAATGTGTAGGGAATGATCTGCTGCTTGAGCAACTTCCTGAATGACTTGTTTACACCGCACACTGCCAAAAGACATCTACACAGACAGCATATTGTGCTTCTCATGGCTTCACATGGCTTTTAAACCTGATAGCTAATTAACAATTTCTTTGGCACCAGAGATGTATACAGGATAAGTATAGTACTATTTGTTTTGTACTCTGGTGGTCCTAGGAATACAACCTAAAACCCTACTTACTTTCCCTATAGCCACCTCCCACTATTTGTGCACTTGCTAGCCCCAAGTCTTTTTTTTGATCTCTTACCTTTTTTTGAAGGGTACCACTGCATGGATAAGCATGTCTGGAGAGTCCTAACCTCCAAGTGCATGACACTGCACTTGTCCCCATTAAATAACATGGGCCAATTCACCTACTGTTAAGTCTGTGTGTTCTAGTTATTGTTAATAAGATTCACTGCACACAGACCACAAGAATAAATTCAACAGGTCTTTACTAGTCGAAGGTCAGGCGGAACTGCCCAATAAATCATTACACAGCACTTATATACCGGTGTGGTCACCACCGGTATTACAGTATACAGCAGCCAAGATAAAGTAGTGCATCTCTTAAAATAGTTCTCTTAAAGGTGGAACGGTTACATACACCACAATCCTCCCTTTTTAGCTTAACAGTATATATTCCCCATTAAACATAACATAATAACATATATACACAACTTCATGTAAAAACAGTTCACAGATTCAGTCTCCGAGGAGGCCTCCTGATCCGAGACGGATAACGCCTTTCAGGGGTCTCTGGTTCTCGTTGCTGGGGTGACTCATCTAGTTGATCCCCTATGGATAGGACATCATCATCAGGTATATTCACTTCTGAGGTAGATGCTTCAGGTTCACTAACTTCCTCCACGGTTGTGTCTGTCGTAACCATGGGCTCGACCCTTGTTCTCGATCCCACCAGTTGGTCAGCATGACGTCGCATTACATTTTCACCAACATCTACCGTGTACATCAGGGGTCCTTGTCTGGCCCGAATTGTTCCAGATTGCCATTTCTCGTTTTTATAGTCCCTGGCTAACACCGGTTGTCCTATTTCAAAACTCCGAGTGGGCTTGTTATTGATATGCTGGAACAGTTTGTTTTCGACTTCCCTCCGCACATTTGGTTTTAACAAGTCCAACCTGGACCGCAACCTCCTGTTATAGAACATCATGGCAGGACTTTGGTTTGTTGTTGCATGGGTGGCGTTTCGATATGCCAGTAGGAAATTGTCCACCTTGTGTTGCAGTGGAATCTGATCTTCGCTCATGGCCTTTATTGCCTTTTTGAACGTCTGTACAAACCTCTCGGCCAGCCCATTCGTAGCTGGATGATATGGGGCAGAGGTATAATGTTTCACCCCATTCTTCTTCAGGAATTTCTGGAATTCCTCTGACACGAACTGTGGTCCGTTGTCTGAACATATTTGCTCTGGCAATCCATTTCTTGCAAATATCGTTCTTAGCACCGCGATCGTCTTCTCCGAGGTAGTGGTAGTCATTTTAATCACTTCTGGCCATTTAGAATGTGCGTCCACCGCAATTAAAAACATGGAATCCATGAATGGACCAGCAAAGTCAATATGTACACGTTGCCATGGGGTTGAAGGCCATTCCCATGGATGCAGCAGTGCAATTGGAGGTGCATTTTGGACTTTTTGGCACCCTGAGCAGCTTTTCGTCAGATCCTCTATCTGTTGGTCGATACCCAGCCATCACACATAAGCCCTAGCAAGGCTTTTCATCTTGACTCCCCCCCAGATGACCTTCATGTAGTTCTTTTAGAACTCTCTCTCTTAACTTAGGAGGGATAATCACCCTTGTTCCATACATCAATGTTCCCAGACAGATGGACAGCTGTTCTCGTCTTGCTGAGAATGCCGGTAACAGTGGATCACCATGGGCTGGCCATCCCTTTACTGTTAATTCGTAGACCCGGGACAGTGTCGGGTCATTCCTAGTCTCCCTTTCAATATTTGCATTGGTGACAGGTAAACATTCGATGATGGTCGAGTGAAATAACTCCACCGGGTCAACTGTCGGTGCCTCCTCCTCAGTAGGTAGTGGCAGGCGCGACAGCCCATCAGCATTACCATGCTGCTTTGTTCCTTTGAATTCTATCTGATATTGATGTGCCCCTAGGAAAAGGGACCATCTCTGGAGCCTCTGTGCTGTCATCACCGAAACACCCTTCTTCGGGTTAAAAATGGATACCAACGGCTGGTGGTCTGTCAGCAGTGTAAACTTCTTTACTCCCCACACAAGGCTGAGAGCCTCCCTATCTATCTGAGCATAGTTGCGCTCAGCGGAGGTCAATGATCTGGATGCAAATGCGACTGGCCTTTCCAAGCCATTTGGCAACTTGTGTGAGAGTACTGCTCCAATACCATAAGGAGAAGCATCACAAGCTAAACGAATAGGTAGCGTTGGGTTGAAGTGAGCCAACACTTCCTCTGAGGTGATCAATGCCTTGCTTTTGCGAAAGGCCTTCTTACAGTCCTCGCTCCACTTCCATGGTACTTCTTTCTGCAAAAGAGCGTTCAGCGGGTGCAGCACCGTGGATAGATTTGGCAGAAACTTATGGTAATAGTTAATCAACCCTAGGAACGACCTCAACTGGGATACATTTTCCAGAGCGGGAGCCTTCACAACAGCTTCGATCTTGTCAGGTGACTTGTGCAGCCCCTCCTGGTCAATGACATGACCACAGTACGAGATCCGTTTCTGAAAGAACTCTCATTTCTGGCGATTAACTCGAAGTCCATATTCCTTCAATCTGGTGAGCACCAGTTTCAAATTTGCAAGGTGTTCCTCATCGTCATACCCTGTAATCAGGATATCGTCCAAGTAACATTGAGTGCTTGGAATTCCCTGTAATACCTGCTCCATGGCCCTCTGCCAAATTGCTGGAGCCGAAGCCACTCCAAAAACCAGTCTATTATATCGATACAAGCCTCTGTGCGTGTTGATTGTGAGATACTGGCGCGACTCTTCCTCAACTTCCATCTGTAAGTACGCTTGCGCCAGGTCTATCTTGGTGAAGTGTTTCCCGCCAGACAATGAAGCAAAGATATCCTCAATCCGCGGAAGCGGATATTGCACCGTGTGAAGCACCGGATTAACCGTGATCTTGAAGTCTCCACAGATGCAGACCTTCCCCGGTTCCCCTGGCTTGTTACTCGATGAACGCTTCATGACGGGAACAATGGGCGTGGCCCACTCACTCCAGTCCACCTTAGACAGTACTCCTGAACATTCTAGCCCTTCCAGCTCAGCTTCCAGAGCAGGTTGTATCGCGTAAGGTACCGGTCTGGCTTTGAAAAATTTTGGGTTTGCATGTTCTGCAATCTTGATTTTTGCCGTAATTCCTCTGTGTTCCCAGTCCCTGTTGGAACACCTCTTTAGCCTCATCCAATATTCTGGACAATCGTTCAGGTTTGACATCTTTTTTTCCGGAATCTACCGTTATTGCTTTTAGGGAGTGCCAGTCCATATTTATTTTCCTGATCCACTCCCATCCCAGAAGTGGTGGACCTCCCTCAGGTAGTACATATAAGTCCATTCCTTGGTGTTCTTTGCCCTTGTGTACCACCTTGACTTTTATCTTTCCGATGGGGTATACTCTTTGCCCCGTGTATGTCTGCAATACTATCTCCGTATCCCGTAGGGGAATATGTGTGAATAACCTTTTGTAATCTTGCTTATTCATGACCGTCAACGCCGATCCGGTGTCCAATTCCATCTTCACTTGGACTCCTGCTATCTGAAGTGTGACCCAGATAGTTTGTAGGTCAGCTTCCTTACTCACATTGTGAATTCTCAGACTACCCAGTTCCTTGCTGTTGGAGTCTGAATCCGAATTCTGTTCATCCGAACTCTTCTCAGCCACCTTATGTACCTTTCCGCACTTTTCCTGCGGTGGCTTTTTGTTGCTGGTCTTCTTTCCTGACCGGCATGCTTTAGCTATGTGACCAAGCTTGCCACATTTTCTACATTCCTGATTTTTAAACCAGCATTGGTTCTGATCGTGTGTTGTCTTTCCACAACGATAACATTTCGCTGTACCCAAAGCCATTTGATCTACGCTGAGTACCGCTGCCTTCAGCTGCATTTCCGCAGTGCCTCTCGCTGCGGCTTCGTGCGATGCTGCAATAGTGACAGCCTTATCAAGTGTAAGATCATTCTCTTCAAGCAGCCGCTTTTGTGTTCCTTCTTTCAACAATCCACACACGAATTTGTCTCTCAGTGGCTCTGTCAGGCTTTCCCCAAACTGACAGTATTTCGTTAGCTTACGCAGTTCAATTAAATACTCCGCGTTGCTTTCCTCTTTCATTTGCGTTCTCGCATAAAATTTAAATCGTTCCGCTAACATCAGCGGTGTGGGGTTCAAATGATTTCTCAGGACAGCAACAATATTAGCGAAAGCCTGATCCGCCGGTTTAGCTGGTGATAGAAGATGCTTCAATAGCCCGTATGTCTTCGCACCCATTGAGTTTAGTAAGGTTAGTGCTTTATCTTCATCTGATATTTTATTTGCCTTACAATAAATCTCTATGCGTTCTACATACGTGGCCCAATCTTCAACATCGGCATCGAAATCGTTGATGTTACCACGCTTAGGCATCCTCGCAATCTTCTTGAGAAACAAAAAGAAATTTTTCTTTTTTTTTCAAAATGGCGGTTTCCCGCGTTTGCCTTTCTCCACCGCTGGCTGTAATGGCGATTGCCGTATTGCTGCGTTCGCCCTCCCCAGCGGTTCTCAAATCGTGCCTCCCAGCCCCTCTTGCAGTCCGGTCCTTTCCCCCGGCTGCAGCTGAGTTCTCCGCGTTTGAAAAAATTTTTAAAATTATTTTTATTTTCTCCCGCGCCTCGCCACCTCGGTAGCTGCCCGGCCTTTTCCCCTGGTCGCGGTCGAGCTCTCTCTCGACGCTGTTGCGTCTCCCAGCCCGCTTGCAGCCCGGTCTTTTACACCGGCTGCGTTTGCATTCACCGCGGCTCCCGTGCCTTACGCTGCCCCAGTCTCAGCGCCTCTGGCCCCGACTTCTGTCCGGCTCTTTTCCCCGGCCGTGGTCAAGTTCTCCGCCCTTATATCCTCCGTTTTTCCCTCCCCTACTTCATAGCCAACGTGGCCGACTTGCTGCTCGTCGCTGATCGGCTTACCCACCACTGTGGTAGAAGGGATGATCACTGCCTGTTGCTGATGGAAGGCTTCGTGTCAGGATTCTTCCTTGCTCTTCAGACCCGAGTCTTTTCTCAGCAGGATGATGAGGGCGGATGCCTCTTCTCGACGCCCGTTAAACTGCCTTGGATATATCTCTGCCGCAGGGTAAGATCGTCATCGTCGCCACTGTTAAGTCTGTGTGTTCTAGTTATTGTTAATAAGAATCACTGCACACAGACCACAAGAGTAAATTCAACAGGTCTTTACTAGTCGGAGGTCAGGCTGAACTGCCCAATAAATCATTACACAGCACTTATATACCGGTGTGGTCACCACCGGTATTATAGTATACAGCAGCCAAGATAAAGTAGTGCATCTCTTAAAATAGTTCTCTTAAAGGTGGAACGGTTACATACACTACACCTACCTTATCTAAATTGGCCAGCAATTCATTGATTAAAGAAAGAACTTGCATTTATATAGTGACTTTCATGATCTTTGGCCATCCCAAAGCGCTTTGCAGCCAATGAAGTACTTTCTGAACTGTTGTCAGTTCAGACTACATTACAAGTCACTTACCTTTTTACTTCATCTGTCAATTTAAAATTGTTCCATTTAAGCTCTCTTCATAAATGAATATTCTGACCAGCTGCAGTCTCTGCTGGTAACTGGGCCCCAGTCTGATCCACTGCATTAGTAACAATCCTCTGGATGGACAGCTGGTTGAAATTACACAATGTAATACTAGTCCTATAATCCCATGAGATCTAATTTTACCTAATGGCTGTCTATGCAATACTTTACCTTGAATATTTTTTTGTTTTTGCCTTATGACGTATAGCTTCCTTGTCCTTCAGCACGTTATAAAAAATTAAAAAAAAACTTTTTTGATTCTAACCCAAGAACATAAGAAATAGGAGCAGGAGTAGGCCATTCGGCCCCTCGAGCCTGCCCCGCCATTCAATAAGATCATGGCTGATCTGTTCTTGGCCTCAACACCACTTTCTTGCCCGCTCCCCATAACAGTTGACTCCCCTGTAGCTCAAATATAAGTCTATCTCCACCTTGAATATATTCAATGACTCCGCCTCCACAGCTCCCTGGGGTAGAGAATTCCAAAGATTCACGACCCTCTGAGAGAACAAATTCCTCCTCATCTCCATTTTAAATGGGTGACCCCTTATTCTGAAACTATGCCCCCTAGTTCTAGATTCCCCCACGAGGGGAAACATCCTCCCTGCATCTACCCTGTCAAGCCCCCTCAGAACCTTATATGTTTCAATAAGATCACCTCATTCTTCTAAACTCCAGTGAGTATAGGCTCAACCTTTCTTCATGAGACAATCCCTTCATCTCGGGAATCAACCTAGTGAACCTTCTCTGAACTGCCTCCAATGCAAGTATATCCCTCCTTAAATAAGGAGACCAAAACTGTACGCAGTACTCCAGGTGTGGTCTCGCCAGTGCCCTGTACAGTTCTAGCTAGACTTCCCTGCTTTTATACTCCATTCCCTTGCAATAAAGGCCAACATTCCATTTGCCTTCCTAATTACTTGCTGTACCTGCATGCTAACTTTGTGTTTCATGTACGAGGACCTCCAGATCCCTCTGTACTGCAGCATTATGTAATCTCTCTCCATTTAAATAATAATTTGCTTTTTTATTTTTCCTACCAAAGTGGATAACTTCACATTTTCCCACATTATACTCCATCTGCCAAATTTTTTCCCACTCACTTAACCTGTCTATATCCCTTTGCAGACTCTTTGTGCCCTCCTCACAACTTGCTAACCCACCTATCTTTGTATCATCAGCAAATTTGGCTACAGTACACTCGGTCCCTTCATCCAAGTCATTAATATACATTGTAAATGGCTGAGGCCCCAGCACTGATCCCTGTGGCACCCCACTAGCTACAGTTTGCCAACCGGAAAATGACCCATTTATCCGGATTCTTTGTTTTGTTAGTTAGCCAATCCTCTATCCTTACTAATATATTACCCCCCAACCCCGTGAGCTCTTATATTGTGCAGTAATCTTTTATGTGGCACCTTATCGAATTCCTTCTGGAAATCCAAATACACCACATCCACTGGTTCCCCTTTTATCCACCCTGCTCGTTACATCCTCAAAGAACTCTAGTAAATTTGTCAAACACGATTTCCCTTTCATAAAATCATGTTGACTCTGCTTGATTGTATTATGATTTTCTAAATGTCCTGCTATTATTTCCTTAATAATGGATTCCAGCATTTTCCCAATGACAGATGTTAGGCTAACTGGCCTATAGTTTCCTGCTTTTTGCCTCCCCCCTTTCTTGAATAGGGGCGTTACATTTGCGGTTTTCCAATCCGCTGGGACCTCTCCACGCCCCATTGTTCCTTTCATAAGTGGAAAAATCAGCCCTCCTGAATGAAGTACTGACCTAATTTTCACAGTATTAAGTCACCTCAGGAATTGAAATCGAACAACACAATGATCACTATTGCCCTGATGGTTTCCCACAGAGATTAGATCTTGCCTCCTGATCATTACAAACACTACAATTAATAAGTTGTCCTCTCTGGTACTCTCCAAGACATGCTGATTAAGAAAACCATCAACCGTGTCAACAAATTAACTCTATCTTGCTCCCTTCTGCACTCGGCTGCGTCTTATCAGACCACTTGATGGAAGGATAGTAAAAATCACCCATGATAACTATGCTATATACTGTTCTGCTCTTCTGATTTGCTCACAGATTTCCTTGTCTAGTTCTGTGATACAAGTGGCCTATAATGCAAGGATCAACCTTGAAGCAACTCCGCAGTCCAACTGTACCCAAATCGTTGAACAATATCCTCCCCCTTCATTAGCAATTACATGCTCTTCATCAAGTAAAGCTGCAGCCCTCTTGTGACCCAACCTGACTTTACAGAAATCATGTAACCCTACAATGGCACTTCTGATCCATCAGTATTATCTGTCCAGATTTCAGTTAAATATTTATTTACATTTTCAATGAAGCACATGCCTGTAATTCCAGCTTTTATTTCTAACAATTTGAGCATTATAAATGTATCTTGAGGAATTCTGTCTGTCTTATGTAGTTCCTCTTGTGTAATCAATCTTGATCCCTGTAATTGAAATCATTGCTACTATTACCCAGTCTTAATAGAACCGCACACATTTTGAGCTATAGCATTCCTGATCCTTATTTTCTTGAAGTATTTTTCAGTAGCATTTTCTGAGTTAATTTAATAGTCCCCCACATCCTTCCTGAAACATTTACCCTCCGAGAATGTCCTCCAGTTATCCAGACGCCAGCCCTTCTTTCTTAATTTCTTGAGACGGTGATTGAAACTAATAAACCCGATTTTTTTTCTTTGCCTAATCCTGAATGAGTGACAATCCAGACCATCTATTCTTCAATTTGCTTGCCATTCTCTTGTAATTACCCAGTAAGGTGACAGACTTCCTATCATTCATACCAATGTGCAAAGCAATTACAGTTCCCTTAATATTTTCACTATCAAACAATCTGCTCTATTATTAATGGCCTTAACCCTAAGACCTGGGACTCGAGACTTCCCTCTGCACATAACCCTATCGGCATGTTTCACCATGGGGCCTCCAGCTGGCATAGTTACCATTGGGCTGAATTCAGTCAGTTTTGGAGGATGTAACTGCTTCCTACCCTTTTTGGGTTTGTGAATTGTTTTTGGAGTAATAAAGGGATCTTCTCCCTCCCAAGGTAGCAGTAGAGGGTTAGGTGGAAAGAAGGGTTTTTGTGTGGAAGAGTAACCAGAGATATATCCCTGTTGATAATTTGTGAATTTAGAGGTGACAATAGTAAGGGCAAAGGTGGTTAGGTGAGTTTATAGGCGGATAAGTTTGGATGAACAAAGTCATCTTGAGTAGACAGGGCAGGGTGATTTCTGGTACTGGTCAAAGTTGGTGTGGATAAAGAGCAGCTCATTGCACAGGTCAAGTGGAGACAAAAAGGAGGACATTTCAGCAAAGTAATCCTGACCAGTTATTTATTCACTTGCTCTTGTGGTTGGATTTGAAGATCTTTTTCTGGCGTTAGAGAGCAGCACTGACTGGATCTGGTACAAAGTATATTTCCATTTACTGTATACTGAAAGGCAGCTCTAATCAAGGGAATCTTGAACAATCATTTCATGGTTTTTGTAATATTGGAGACTTGGTTTCTGAACTTCGAGTGGTGTCAAAGATTAGAAAAATACTCTTGCTTTTAATTTTTCTTTACATTTTTTGAGACATTGCAAATCTTGTGAAAGGAGATTGTTCATTATTTTTCTTAAGCATTCAGCTGGAATGGACATTTCTAAGTTTGGCTGTTTGGCCTTATCTTTACCTATTTTGTATTATTGTACTCATATACACAGGTCATGTATCCAGCGTTATGAAACATTTTTTGTTCTGTATTTTGGTACTCCAGTATTCTGCCACAGATTAAAAGGATGCAGCTTTGCATCCACAGCGAGTTTCTGAGAAGAAGGGAACACTTGTATTAATGTATCTCATAAGCTTTTAAAAAGCCTACCCATGGGTTTAAATAGAAAATAAGGCATATCTACATCTGGCAAGTACCACTCAAACTGACAATCACATCCTAACATTTGGTGCCTGAAATGCAGTGTTCTGGTCCCCCACACCAATATCACTTGCCTTGGTATACACAGCAAAGGGAAACATGTCATACATTTTCATGTTACTCAAGGCAGCTTATCTGTTTCAAGAGTTTTTTTATTCATTCACTGGATGTGGGCATCGCTGGCAAGGCCAGTCTTTATTGGCCATCCCAAATTGCCCTTGAGAAGGTGATGGTGAGCCGCCGCCTTGAACCGCTGCAGTCCGTGTGGTGAAGGTGCTTCCACAGTGCTATTAGGTAGGAATTTCCAGGATTTTGACCCAGTGACGATGAAGGAACAGTGATATATTTCCAAGCCAGGATGGTGTATGACTTGGGAGGTGGTGGTGTTCCTATGCACCTGCTGCCCTTGTCCTTCTAGATGGTAGAGGTCCCAGGTTTGGGAGGTGTTGTCGAAGAAGCCGTGGCAAGTTTCTGCAGTGCATCCTGTAGATGGTACACACTGTAGCCATGGTGCGCCGGTGGTAGAGGGAGTGAATGTTTAAGGTGGTGGATGGGGTGCCGATCAAGTGGGCTGCCATTCCTGCTGTTGCCTTGAGTTTTGACATCTCTAGTTATCCAGACAGATTATCAGGGAGAAATCTGAGAGCTGAATTGGTCCTTCATACCTTACAGCACCATTAAAGTTCATATTTTAAACTGTTCAGTTGTGCAATGACATACAAGTGCTAATGTAGCTCACAATCCGGTAAGTGCACAAACCTGGGTAGGATGAATGCACATTTGATGGGTCGTCTTGCATTTGGGCTTCTCACTGGTCGTCTATAACCCTGGCCATGTTGGGACATTTATTAAACTTGCATTTGAATCATTTTAGTGGATAAAAATTTTTTGGGAGGAGGGTGGATATTTGGAGCTTGATGTCTTTGGGAATGAAATGCATTTCTATCTTCTCTGCTGTTCTCAGACAGTTACAGCATATTGCAGGTCACTAAATGGTGGGTACCAAACAAAGTTAGAGCCATAACTGAAGCCTTTTGCAAAACTTAGAGGGCGGCCAGGTTTATAGCCAGGAAATAATGCATTGAACTTTCCTTTTCAGACTGGGAATTGGCAATCCGAGTAGGTGTGGTGGACTGTGCTGAGGAGAAGAATTTTGCCACTTGTACAGAGTATGGCATTCACTTCTATCCAACCTTTAGGGTAAGGACATACCTGATGATGACTTTTGGAGAGAAGTATTGTCTTTGTGCTGTAAACTTCTGTATTTTGATATGGAAAATGAGGTCATCTTTATTGATGTTGGTACTCAATTCCATCAGTGCACCGTCTGTTCTGTTGAAATTTGATGTCCCTTTATATCCACCTGTGTGCATGGAGCACAGCACTTGCATTGTAATAATGAATTTTTAACCCATTTCACAGTAAAGTTATCTTGCATTGCAAAACCAGTTACTTTTAGTCTAACTTTTTGTACATATAAGTGGTCTCCAGCCAAAGCTGTGATGATGCACTGTTGGTTGTCATGTAGTTTATTAGCTTCCCCACAGGTTTAATGCCATCAAAAAGAAGTTGGAAGCACAGTGTACCATGGTAAGGTAAAGGACAGCAGTCACCCTGAAGAGCAGTTGTATCTCCTTATTGCCTAGCTTGAGAGGGCAGATTATCTGCTTCTCTTTCCTTTCCTCCAGTTGGGGATTGGTGCAGGAAAGCAATAAGTGGGATGAAACTAAGGACAGAACTATCTTAATGACCTAGTGAGGTACAGGCACATCTAGGGTAAAGGCATTACCTGGTGTAGCACAAAGCCATATGCCCAAGTTCAGTTCCTAGTTTGTGCTGATTTTCTGCCAAGATCCTGGTTGCGACACGGTTGTTGGCCTAAGCGCTCCTGGGTCAAGGAGGGGTAAATAAGTCAGTAGTTCCAATTCCTGATTGGTATCAAATGAAGTGACCTTGCTGAAAACAAGGGAAATAGGATCAGACTTGACGATGATGCTCTACGTGAGCAATGTGCCTATAGTGCAGGAAAATGTATCCAGAAATTTTTTAATGCAGTAAATCTTACTGGTACTTAATCAATTGCACAAAAAATGTAATTATTTTTTTCTAATTCCATCCCACTAACTTCAGATGCACTACAGTAATAGGTGGTGACACTTTTGGCTACATTGCCCAGCCTGGGCAATGCTTACTAAACAAATCTCAATTTTGTGGGAAAAAGCATTTTTCCAAGTCCCATGAGACTTGTGTAGAGGGAGTTTTGTTCTTGTTTGTAGAATGGTGCTGAGTTTTATGCCCTTACTTTCACACCTGAACTCCACCTTACATAGTGCGTTATTGGCCTTGGTTTTTCAGCAGGCTAGATATTACTGTACCTGACTTGATTTGTTAAGAGGTGCTCCTCAAGTGTTGCCAATGAGATGAAAACATGGCCAATAAAACATTACCCAACCTCTTGCTTCAGTCAGTATTTAGAACTTGGCCAGCCTGAAGGGAAATGGCTCAATTTGAACCAAAGTAGAATGGGGTGGACCGTCCATTTTCTCCTTCATCTCTTTAAAGTATAATCTGTAGAGCTGGGCAGGATTTTTCCACTGTCCCCTTAGGATCAAAACTTGAAGATATGTATTTGGGAGGTGAGTGCAATGGCAGTTGTCTCATTCTTGCTTGCACTCTCCCCTGACTCTACTCTTGTCAAATTCTAGCTAGAGCAACTGTGCCAATTTCCATCATCTTTCAAGAATTTGTATGTGCGATTGGAATATTAATTCAAGGCCCAGTTAAAATTACATTTTCTCATGGGAAGGCCTCATCTTCTGTTTCAAATGGTACGACCTGGCAGGCCACTGGACCTGATTTGCTTCAGAACAGGACCATACTTCTGCAGAACACTCTGCTGCGGTTAGAAAATGTAAATTAACCACTGCTGACTCTGGGAGGGAGAAAATAGTTTCTAATCTCTCAGTTTAGGTGACCATAACTTGCATATATATAGCACCTGAAGATGAATCTGCTTTTTCTTTTGCCAAGTTTCCTTTTTATTTTCACAACAGGACACTGCTTTCTGGGTTAAGATATAAAAATTAATTGCTGTTGGGGAGCTATTTTTATTTCCACCATCTCGTATGTTATCACTAAAAACCTGTTGTGTTAACATTGTTAATTTTTATTTTGCTTTTCTCTTGCAGTACTTCAAAGCACTTGCAGCCCAGTTCACAGCAGGAGAAAGTTACAAAGGTATGGTACGAAACAAGCATTACAGGGAAATTTCCACAATTCACAGTAAGATCGAAGAAATGTTTTATTCTACATGGCGTTTCATGTTTCCTTCAGGCCAAATCAATTGTTGTATAATATCAATACTAATCTAATACTCAAATAAAAAAAAATCAATTCTAAGCAAGAGTTTGAAATCTGACAACAATTTAAGGGTAGAAAGAAGGGGAAACAACAGTTGCCTCATAATTTTATTAGCTGTTCTTGGTTGAAACTTTGGGTAGATATTTGGATTTATTTTCTGAAACTGTCAACAGCTGTATAAAGCCTATTTTAATATTTGAATAATTATTTTCTGAGCAGTCTCCAAGTGACAATGCTTCCTGTATATGTAAAGATAGATCAGCGAGTTGTTCCTGTATAAATCTACCAATCATCAGGGCAGTTAGAAATAAAATCAATCTTAAGCCTGTAGTGGGAAACGGTCATTTGGCCCATCCAACCTGTTCCATCCAGAGTCCATGAATAATTATGCTATCATGGATGCTTTGTCCTTCTTTCCTGTCCCCCTCCTGCCAGCACCACTGTCACTTGTTATTGGAAGGAACTTGATGTTTATTGCCTACCTCCCTTAAAAAAAAAATCAAGAGATAACCATCCAGCTGTTTTTTTTTTTAAACAGGTCAATTGACCCCAAATCAACTACCTTCCCTGTGAGTCTGCTCCACTATCCTGTCAGGAGGATGGGGGTGGGTGGGTGCGGGGGGTTCTATTATCTAGCCTTAAGGTTTGTGAATTTTGTATTTGTCCTTTTGTCCTATGCTCATTGTTCAAGTTAAGTAACTTGCTTACTTCAACCTTATCTTTACATCTCATTATTTGAAAGATTTGTCGTGATGCCCGAGACTTTTCTCCAGTTTATTTACTTAAAATTTTCTTCTAACTTAGGCCTAGAATTATGCTGGCCACTCTTTTCTGCCCCTTTTTGTTGTAACTATATCCTTTTACAAGTAGGATGTCCAAAAATGTGAGTCATACTGCAGATATGGCCCCACCATTCATCTGTACAATGCCAGTACAACTTAACTTAATTTGTGATCCAGTGCACTAATTACACAGTTTGCTTTATTAATAATTGTTTTACAATAGCTAGATGCTTTTATGGTCTTTTTAATTAATTCACTGGCAAGGCCAGCATTTATTGCCCATCCCTAATTGCCCTCGAGAAGGTGGTGGCGAGCCGCCGCCTTGAACCGCTGCAGTCCACGTGGTGAAAGTATTCCCACAGTACTGTTAGATAGGGAGTTCCAGGATTTTGACCCGGGGTGATATATTTCCAATTCAGGATGGCGTGTAACTTGGAGGTGGTGGTGTTCCCATGCGCCTGCTGCCCTTGTCCTTCTAGGTGGAAGAGGTCGCGGGTTTGGGAGGTGCTGCCGAAGAAGCCTTGGTGAGTTGCTGCAGTGCATCTTGTAGATGATTAATATCTGATGATTCGCACATCCTTTTCAGCCTCTGCCAGTGGATGAAAAATACACCACCTGTGACTGGCATTGCATGGAACCTTTTTATTTGATTTCCCTGACCTTGCTGTTTTAGCTTTTTTCTTTTTGTTTGAAGATTAGTTTGGGTGGGCCACAATACCATGAACTTTGAGACCCTTCCTTTATGGGGGGCAACTAATTTATTCCCGTGGTGTTAGGCTTTGCTGAACCCCTCAATTCCACTGGCCTTTTACAAAATAGGATTATTTTGTGTTCTATACTGTATGTAGAATCATACAGCACAGAAGGAGGCCATTCTGCCCATCGTGTCTGTGCCGGCTGAAAACGAGCTATCCAGCCTAATCCCACTTTCCAGCTCTTGGTCCGTAGCCTTGTAGGTTCCGGCACTTCAAGTGAATATCCAAGTACTTTTTAAATGTGATGAAGATCTCTGCCTCTACCACCCTTTCAGGCAGTGAGTTCCAGACCCCACCACACTCTGGGTTAGAAAAGTTCTCCTCAACTCCCCTCTAATCCTTCTACCAATTACTTAAATCTATGCCCCCCTGGTTTCCCTATTAAAACCAGCAAAGGGGGGGGGGGGGGGGGGAATCTAGTTTTATGAATGGCACACTCGTGTCTATTCATTAATTGTCTTGTGTTTTGCATTAGCTGATCGAGGGGTGGCAATATAGCACTTCAGCACGATCTTGTGAATGGGATGCCTGATCAGGCTTAGTCAAAGTACACGTGGGGAAAAGACGATTTTAGTACCTTCTTTTGCAAGAAAATGAACGTATGATTCCCCGCTGTGAGTGAGGGGTTTAATTTGTGTTCAGCAAATTTTGTTAATCCAAAATTAAAATACATGTACTTATATTGAACTAACAAATTCTTCATAATCTTTTATCTCACAAAGGGTGAAGGTGATGGAGGGAGGAGTTGTGCATAAATTAACATTTCAAAACATTAAAGAAAGAGCTTGTATTTAAAATGGCACATTTCACATGCATGGGTTGTGCTGAAGAGCTCCACAACCAATCAAGTGTCGTCACTGTTTTGTAGACTGAGGTTCCCACAAACAGCAAATGAAGGAGATGACTAGTGAATTTGGTTTGCTGGTGATTTTTTTTTGAGGGATGAATGTTAACCTAAATAAGCAGATGGGATCTTGGTTTGACCTCTTATGCGAAAGACAATCTGACAATACAGTACTGCACCACACTATCAGCCAAGGTTAAGTGCTTAGGTTCGTAGTGAGACTTAAAACACACAGTGGCGAGAGTTCTACCAGCTAAGTCAAGCTGACTGTTAATACAGTAGATTAGCTAACATTTTCCCCAAATGATTTGAAAGTTGTTGTCCGACTAGTTAACTAAGGAGATGTATAATACAATTTTAAATAATCAGACGAGGATTTAAAACTCCAGTGTGTAAAATATTGAAATTTAGCCTTTCAAATGAAGAATGGTGTTTTTCCAACCAAAACCTCCATTAACAGAGGGTCTAAATCAGTTGTTACACTCCTGTTACTGCATTGAAAATATATTTGTCTATTAGAGTCTGTATTCTGGAGGAATAAATTGATTTCAAAAAGTTAATTGAGGCTCTTTAATGAAGGAGCAGCCTTCTGATGCCTTCAAGCCAGAACTCCAAAATACAAACCACTAATTGGAATGGAAAATGCAGAACTACAGTTGGGGAGGAACCACAGCAAGAAAACACAAATAGGTCTTTGTTTACTGTGAAATCAAGCTTGTGATATCAACTGAGATTTTTGTCATCTATAAGTTATCCCTTTTTTGTATTGCTGTAAGTTCCACTGTAATTGGTCCAGTTTAATTGTCATATTTCAGTATTTTGTTGTACTTCTCTGATCTATGTAATTCAAGCCTCGACGACTTCTAAATCTTGCAACTTGATTGTTACCTAGAATGAGACCCCTGGTTCCCAGTATGTAATTGCTGTGGATGAAAGACACTAAAGATGTTGAATAGTGGTGCTTATTTTATTTGATTTTGCTAGGCTCAAGAATGAAAAGATTTTATGTTCAAATATTACCAGTTGAAAATTTATGTTTTACAGGACCAGACAGAGAGTTGCAGACTGTACGACAAATAATGATTGATTTTCTACAAAATCACACTAGTGCAAACAAGCCTCCTGCTTGCCCTGTACTGGAAGCAGCCAGGTACTGTTGGAAGTATCTGTTCTTCACCATGATGCCATTTGTGTTACTTACAATGGAACAAGTAGATTATTCTTGGTACACATTTGAAGGGGGTCTTCTAAGTGTTGAAGTCTCAATTCTCTGAAGCTGAGACTGGGTGTGAAGCATGCTGTCTGTTCAATTGGGTTTCAAGAGATGCTCCACTCTTAAGTAGACCAATCAATTATGACATTGGGCAGTTTAGCCACCCATTTACATTTGTGACAAACTGGTCATTTTTAAGTGTAAATGTAATTTTTATAACTTTTTTATTTGAGGCAGAGACACTTTACCTATTTTCTCCCACCACTATGCAGAAAATCAGTCACCCTACTGCCAGCCCTACCTTTGACCCTCTCAATTCCTACATTACAACAGTGACTGCACGTCAAAATTAAAAAGTACTTCATTGGCTGTAAAGCGCTTTGGGACGTCCGGTGGTCGTGAAAGGCGCTACATAAATGCAAGTCCTCCTTCCCTCGATAATGTCACTAATTAGATTTGAATTCCTGACATTCTCTACACAGTTGCTGATATTGGTTGATCATCATTGATCTTAGGGTACTGCCCGTTGTAGTACTTAGCCATACAGACCAGAAGGTCACAGTTTCGATCCCCTGTTTGTGCTGAATTAGTTGAAAAGTCAGTGCTGTAATTGACTTTGGAGCCCATGGGCTGGAGATAAATTGTCCCATGTTCCCACTCCTAATTGGCATCCAACGAGCCCTACTTGAAAGGCTGTCGACTGTGAGGAAAAGATTTGGGGTGGCTCTGATGAGCTCAACAATCAAATAACCTGCCAATACTTGTTGTTTGGGCTCTATTGTGAGGAATGGCCACTTGAGTGAGGTACCTGATGGCTATCAGTTCACTCAGAACCATAACCAAGCAGGAGTCTGTGCCTTCAGAAGGTGGTGGGCAAAAATTGGAAACAATTTTTTTAATATTAAATATTATGGGTGTGAATCCCACATTGTACTGTTTAGTTTGGGCTCTCACCACATGCATCAACATACAGTCCGGAAGGCTTGATTTATTAATTAAATATTTTCACTTTTACTGTGCAGAAGTCTAGAATATCAGTATAGTTTAATTTTTATAGCGCAACATTTTTAAAGCTATCTCCAGTATATATTGATCTATTTTTTTAAATGTAAAGCTAATAGGGTCACTGTAAATGCCTTGTTGTATACTTTTTCCTTTTGAAATGTCTTTCTGAAAAATGTGCCTGGTCTGGTCTTCAAAACATTTTCCTCTTTATTTCAGCTCTATCTCTATCCTGTCTTTGTTGGGTAAACACCAGAAGCACTATACAGCTGTTATATTTGAAACAGAGTTGTCCTATGTAGGTCGGGAGGTGAGTTTTTGAGTTTCCCCACTTGTTTTCTTCTCTCCCTCCTACTCTTCCCCATTCTTCCTTTCTTTCCACCCCAAAAAAAAGAGAAGGGTTTATACCTTGAATCTAATTTTGATTTGCATTGGCTAAAATGAAAGTATAACAGTATCTGATACCCTTTCCACGGTCGGTTTAAAATTGAAATGAGGATCAGTGAGCAATGAAGACAGTGCTGTGAATAGGGAGGCTGATGAGACCAAGCGCGTGAATGTACATGTAACCAAATTTGTAAGGAACAAATTCTTGTACAGCATCAACTAAAGCAATCCAAGTCTGGCTGCTATAGTGCCACCGGTAGGGAGCTGAAACAATGTAAGGCCCAATGCAATGTCTTGAACGCAAGTTGTCTTCTGTTACACGGAGTCGTATGGGTTTTATTGCAAACAGTTAAATTCTGATCTGTGCAATTGATCTGAATAAAAGTGCCAGTTTGGCTTGTTTGGTAACACACTCCTTGAGGTAGAAGGTTGTGGACTCAAGACCTACTCCAAGAGCACATGATCTAGGTAGACACTTGGCAGTGCAGTACTGGGTGCATGATCTAGGTAGACACTTGGCAGTGCAGTACTGGGTGCATGATCTAGGTAGACACTTGGCAGTGCAGGACTGGGTGCATGATGTAGGTAGACACTTGGCAGTGCAGGACTGGGTGCATGATCTAGGTAGACACTTGGCAGTGCAGGACTGGGTGCATGATCTAGGTAGACACTTGGCAGTGCAGTACTGGGTGCATGATCTAGGTAGACACTTGGCAGTGCAGGACTGGGTGCATGATCTAGGTAGACACTTGGCAGTGCAGGACTGGGTGCATGATCTAGGTAGACACTTGGCAGTGCAGGACTGGGTGCTGTATGTCAGAGGCTCGGCTCTTTGGATGAGATGTTAAATTAAGGCCGTTTGTGGCAATATATCCTGTACTAGTATTCACTATGCCGAACAAATGGGAGATTGATAAAAAGGTGCTTATTGGGACATCTATGTAATTAAAATATTCATGCCATGATATTTATAAGTTTTCATTGTTTTGTAACAGGTGATACTCGATTTGATGCAGTATGAAAATATTGTGGTAAAACGAGCAATGGATAAAGACAAAAAGTTGATGGCGAAATTAGGTATTGATTCAGTGCCAACTTGCTACCTGCTCTATCCCAATGGCTCCCATGGATTAATTTACATGTAAGTGTACAACAGTTTTTGCAATAGCAAAACGTACAGAATTTTTCACCAAATCGTATAGATTTTAATGGGGGGGGGGAAGCGGAGAGCTGCAATGCATTGGAAAAGCCAGTGTGCGATGTCGCAGAAAGGTAAAATATGGGTTCCTGCTTAAAGTTCCTCATGTGGTGAGTGCCCAATCTACTCTACATGAAAAGGAGGCAGAGATAGTTGCCAGATGACCTCATCCTTGGGAGGAAAGGAAGAGTTGCCCTCAGTCGCACTGCACGCCCAGGAACTAGTTCGAGCGGCATCAGAAAATATTTTCTAGCAGATCGCCTTGTCTTGTCTTTTCCCCTGGAAGGGGCTTTGGGGATAGAAGGTAAAGGAGAAAATGTATGCTCTACAGGAATTCAACTTTTAATTCTCTCCTCTTGGATGTGGATTTGTATCCACGAGCTGCCTGTTTTTGACAATCGCTTGTCAACTCAATAATTTACAGATTTGGCCACCATGTTGCAATTAAAATTTCACAGGCATCATTTGTTTCTGCCATGAGTTCCTTTTAGGATGAGTTTTTAACCCATTTGTTTGCACATCTGTAATGAGAAAGCCCCATTGGAAATTGATTCTCATTTGAGGGCTCTGCTGCTCTGACTCAAAAATAACTGAAAAGCAAATAAATGTCGTCATATTTTCTCCTAATTTTTTTAAACAAGAATTCTACTTCACAGTACTATTTCCTTGTCTCTCTACCTTTGGTGATTCCTCTTACTGCTTGAATTTCACAGCCTTTTGTAACATCTCTTGTAACTGAGTGCACATTGACCCCTTGAACACATGACCTCTCATACTATGGATTGGATATGTTTATATTAAAACTGCTTCTTTCCAGTCAATGCCAGAATCCCAAGGAAATGTGCCTCAGTGTGTTATTGTCCAAATAGTGCAGAATAAATGAACAATATTTACCACTCTGTAGGTGATGCTATTCTGATTTAATACAAATTTATACTGACTTGAGCGAAAATTTCAATCTAATTGTGGATTTCATTTGAAGTTTCTTGTTAGCAATTAGCATAAGAATCCAAATCCCCTTTTGGTAGGTTGGAAGTAAACCAGTTGTTCGTCTAAATATACTTTATTTTGACCTGTGTAAAGTTATGGAATAAAACCAGATATTTGTTCCACTTCTCCACGAGGATTAGCCTTTTTAAGGAATTTAGTGTTCAATTTATGAGTTTTGATGTATGAACAACGTGGTTATTTAAACTTTCGATTGAGAAAACTACGAATGAAGGAAGTTAATTTTATTTTGATCACTGCCATAATGAGTAGGAGTGCTTGAACTCCTAACAAAAGTACTGAGACTGAAACTAGCAGTTAACCCAACGTGGTTTAATGCACTAGTAAAAGTTACAAACAAAAACGCAGGAGAGACTCTATACAGGTCTGTACACCAACTGGTTCCACGAGGACAGAGGGGGAACGCCTCTCCCCTCTGACGTCATCACGTTTCCCGCCGTTGGGAATGTCACGTGACCTGTGTGATGGCGTCATCACGCTGGATCGCCATTTTACCGAACCTGCGCTGTTTATACAGAGCAAACACTTAAAGGTAACAAGCCCGTGTTAAAGGCAATTATATACATTACTGCAAGAGTCTCCTGGTAGCTTTGCCACATACGCCCCCCCAAGAATTGTCTTTAATAAGGAAAGTCAATCGCAGAGGAGGTCGGACAAGCCTGTTTGAACGACTCCTAAATTCCCGAGAGGAATACGCTGAGCAGCTGGTGAGCTGGAGGGGATAGCGGCCTGGTCAGGTGCGGCAGCAGCCGGCGGTCGACCCCTACGCGGTGGCTGAGCGGGCTCGACTGGCTGTTCAAGGTCCAAGTGCGTGGGCTTGAGGCGATCGACGGAGATGTGGTCCGGCCTGCCCCTGAGGTCGACGAAAAAAGTCTTAGCCCCTGTCTGTAAAACCCAGAAAGGACCCGTATGCGGAGGCTGGAGCGGGCTGCGATGGGCGTCTTGACGAACGAACACGAATTTGGCCTTCATCAACTCCACTGGAATGTGGGAGGCAGGAAAATCGTGTTGCGACATCGGAACTGGCCGGAAGCACTGGGCCGCTTCCCGCTGAGTGGCTGCGGACCCACGGCTGTGTAGGGGACGGCAGGAATTCGCCTGGTACCCGGAGCGGCTGGCCGTAAACCATTTCCGCGGCCGAAGCCTGCAGGTCCTCCTTTGGCGCCGTGCGCAACCCCAGCATAACCCAAGGCAGTTTATCGACCCATGCCGCGTCCAGGAGGCTGGCCCTGAGCGACGCCTTCAAAGAACGATGAAAACGTTCACACAGCCCATTCGCCTGCGGGTGGTAGGCCGTGGTGCGATGGAGTTTGGTGCCTAAGGCTGAGGCCACCGCGTTCCAAAGCTCAGATGAGAACTGTGGACCGCGGTCGGACGAAATATCCATCGGAACCCCAAAGCGTGCTACCCATGACGAGATAAAGGCTCGAGCGACATCTGCAGAGGTGGTAGACGTCAGGGGAACCACCTCTGGCCATCTCATGGTGCGATCTACCATCGTCGGAAGGTGTGTGAAACCCCGCGACGGCGGGAGTGGCCCCACAAGGTCGACGTGGTCGAACCGACGTTCCGGTACCTCGAAGGTGGCCAAGGGGGCCCTGACATGTCGTCGTACATTGGCTCGTTGACAAACCACACGTTTTCGCCCAGTCGCGGATGTCCTTGCGCATCCCCCTCCAGACGAATTTGGATGCTAGCAACTTCTGCGATGCCCTCGCACCAGGATGCGAAAGTCCGTGTATGGCGTCGAAAACTTTCCGACGCCAGGTGGACAGAACAATCGGACGGGGGTCTCCCAAGGAGACGTCAGAGTAAAGTGGTACCCGCCGAATGGAACGGCACATCCTTCGGTTGAAGGCTGGCGGAGTCAGAACGAAAGGCTCGAGTGTCCGGGTCGGCCGCCATTCTCGCATAATCGATCCCCAACTGCACGGCTTGGACGGTGGCGCGGGAAAGGCAATCCGCTACCACATTGTCCTTGCCGGCCACGTGCTGGATGTCGGTGGTAAATTCAGAAATAAATGTAAGCTGTCGCTGCTGTCGAGCCGACCACGATTCGGCAGTCTTGGCCATCGCGAATGTCAGCGGATTGTGGTCGACAGACGCAGTGAAGTGGCGTCCTTCGAGCAGAAAACGAAAATGGCGAATGGCCAAAAACAACGCCAACAGCTCCCTGTCAAAGGTACTGTACTGGCGTTCGTGCCGTCGCAGCTGGCGGCTAAAAAACGCCAGTGGTTGCCACGTGCCGTCGACCCATTGCTCTTGGATGGCCCCTATGGCGTAGCCCGATGCGTCAGTCGTGAGAGCGATGGTGGCTCCTGGCAGGGGGTGTGCCAACATTGTCGCATTCGCGAGGGCGGCCTTCGTGTCCCCGAAAGCGCAGTCCATTTCCGGCATCCAAACTACGGGCTCCTTTCCCGGCTTCCCTCTGAGGGCCTCGTAGAGCGGCCGCATGAGCTGTGCAGCCCTGGGAACAAAACGATGGTAAAAATTTACCATACCCAGGAACTCCTGGAGTGCCTTCACGGACTGGGGCCGCGGGAATGCGGTGATCACCTCCACCTTAGCCCGAAGCGGCATTGCCCCCTCTGAAGTGATGCGGTGGCCTAAGAAGTCGATTTGCTGCAGGCCGAACTGGCATTTGGCCGGGTTGACAATGAGGCCGTGCTGCTGAAGGCGACGAAAGAGAGTGCGCAGATGCTTGAGGTGGTCCTCCTTTGTGGCGCTGGCGATCAGTATGTCATCTAGATAGACGAACAAAAATTTGAGATCCCGCAGCACCGAATCCATTAGGCGTTGGAATGACTGCGCCGCGTTTTTAAGTTGGAAAGGTATGCGGAGGAACTCAAACAGGCCAAAAGGGGTGATGATCGCTGTCTTTTGTACGTCCTGGGGATGCACCGGTACCTGATGGACCCACGGACGAGGTCGACTTTGGAGAAAATCGAATTCCCCGTCAAATGTGCGGAGAAATCCTGTGTGCGGTATGGGGTACCGGTCGGGGGTCGTGACATCATTGAGGCGGCGGTAGTCACCGCAGGGTCGCCATCCACCCCCGGGCTTAGGGACGATGTGGAGAGGCGAGGACCAGGGACTATTCGACCGGCGAATAATCCCCAACGTTTCCATGGCGGCGAACTCCGCCTTAGCAGCCGCGAGCTTGCTGGGCTCTAGCCACCGTGCCCTGGCGTAGATGGGAGAGCCGGTCGTCGTTGTATGGTGCTCCACCCTATGTTTGGCGGTCGAAGCCAAGAAGGTGGGCTTAGTCAGCTCCGGAAAGTCCCAGAGGAGGCGGGAGAAAACGTCGGGGGGTGGCCGAGCGCAGGAGACCGAGTGCGGTGCAACCGTGCCGCGCATACAGGGAATACAGTCGAATGTGGCGGCGTGAACGAGCCGACAATTTTGGCGCATAAAAAGTCGGCGCCTAAGAGTGCCTGTGAAATTTTGGCGGTGACGAAGTCCCATATAAAGTGTTGGCCACTGAAGCAGACCTGGACCCGCCGTGTCCCGCAAGTACGAATCGCACCCCCGTTGGCAGCTTGGAGGGGAGAACCACGCCTGTCGGACCGAAGGTCGAGGACTGACGCGGGAAGGATGCTGCACTGCGCCCCTGTGTCGCACAAAAAATGACGGCCTGAGATGGAGTCGGTTAAATAAAGTAGTTTCCCGGAATCGCCGAACGCCATCGTGGCCGCGGGGCACGCCCCGGAGTCGGTGTTCTTCACACGCAGTTGCTTGTTAGGTGTTTTGGGCACAAAACTGCAAGGCGGACGGCAGCTTCTGGCCTTCACGCCAAACCGAGCGTGGTAATAACAGAAACCGGCTGTTGGAGGCATCGAGGCAGGGCCCTTTGGGGCGGGGCGTTTCGCGACGGCGCAGTATTGTTGTCGGACTGCGTATATTTTATCCGCCTCTTCGGCGAGCGCTATGCAATCCCCGGCGTCCGATCTGGCGAGGGCCGCCTGCACCTGTTCGGGCAGTTGACTGAGGAACAGTTCGCGGAACAGGAAACATTGCGGTTCAGACCCCAGGAGAGTGAGCATCTGGCTCATCAACTCCGAAGGTTTGGAGTCTCCTAACCCGGGCAGCGTGAGTAGGCGGCGTGCGCGCTCTGCCTTCGTAAGGCCGAATACCTGCATTAGCCGTGCCTTAATGGCGACATACTTGTCGGTGGCCGGGGGGTTCTCCAGTAGGCTGATGATCCTCGATGCTGTTGAGTGCGGAGACCACGTAAAGATGACGGGTCTGATCCTGCACGACGTTGCGGAGCTCGAACTGCGCCTCCGCTTGTACGAACCAGGAGGCCGCCTGTTGTTCCCAAAATTGGGGGAGCTTCAAAGCCACTGCGTTGGCTTCCATCATGGCCCTGCGTTCCGTTTCTGCCACGAAGAACGTCCGCGAGGATTCGGGGTCACCAATGTAGGAGTGCTTGAACTCCTCACGAAAGTACTGAGATTGAAACTAGCAGTTAACCAAATGTGGTTTAATGCACTAGTAAAAGTTACAAACAAAAACGCAGGAGAAACTCTATACAGGTCTGTACACCAACTGGTTCCATGAGGACAGAGGGGGAATGCCTCTCCCCTCTGACGTCATCACGTTTCCCGCCGTTGGGAACGTCACGTGACCTGCGTGATGATGTCATCGCTGGATCGCCATTTTACCGAACCCGCGCTGTTTATACAGAGCAAACACTTAAAGGTAACAAGCCCCTGTTAAAGGCAATTATATACATTACTGCAAGAGTCTCTTGGTGGCTTTGCCACAGGACCCTCTTTTCTCTTCCCCTAGCCCAGATAGTTGAGTTCCCCCATGCTTGGCCTGCTGGTGAATATTTTAGCTTCTAATTGATCAAGTAGTTAAATAGATCAAATTCTCAGCATGGTGCAGATAATACAATCCACTTTAAAAAATGTGATACTAAAAGTGCTACTTTCCTGACCCGAGTCTAAAGATCAGAGCTGCGCTGATAGTAAATTCTACCAGGTACTGGCTGTCCGTGCAACTGTTACCAAACCTGGTGGATCAAGAATCCACAGTCTGAAAAATCAATTAAAAACACTTAATTGTGTTTTAGCTGATGAATGCAAAACTAAGCCCCAACATGCCTAGGAATGTTTGCATTTCTGGAGTGCGAGTAATGGAGGTTCTACTATTAAGTAGGTTTTGGTCTTCAACCTATTTGTGTTCCTGCTTTATTTTTCTTTGATTCCCCCCCCCCCCCCCCCGGAAAACAAAATGGCCTAAAGGCTAATCCTATTGGGTGCAGTAGTACTTTTGCCAGTCTGCATTTTAGCCTGGAGTAATGGGCATCTGGTGGAGCTTAGACCCGGCATTGTGTTTATATACACAATCCCCTAATGGACAGCCTGTGGTTTTCTTATGAAGCAGATCTCCTTAAGCTCCATTTGCAAGGAGCTTTTTCAAATTCACAATCAAATTTAGGAAGCGCATTGGAAATAACGTAAAATAATTTAATTTGGGTTTACATGGCGCATGAGCCGAATACCTGTTCGTTGTATTTCTCTCTGCTTGGAGCGACTGCAGCATCTCGACAAACATTGGATCCGATTCACTTCATTTCAGCAAATATAATGGAGGGCAGATCTGAGCTAAAATAACACTTAATTTTAGCATTTATTTTCCTTGTTTTTAAACATTTATAATATAGCCTTGTTTTAATTTGCAATAAAAATGAAATATTGCCGTCTTAAACGTCAGTGACTTTCACATAGCAGCAAAAAATAGGAATTACAAAAAAAAGTGAAAGGAATCTAATTAATCCTCAATTGGAAAATGGAGCAGTATTTACATTGTCGAAGTATCCAACAAATCCATTCCTAGTACCTTTTTGTTATATTATAACCTGTCACAAAGTCAACTGTAAAATGTGTCGTATAGGAACACCTTTCATGCATGGTTTTTGGTAGGGTTGCAAAATTCCAGGAATTTTTAAGAGGAAACTTTCCATGGGAACTTTCGGGAATTTGGGGAATTTATGGGCATTTTGAGTTTTTTTGCACACTGATGGTTTTTGTCTCTGACCCTTGTATTATCTTTGTCATCAAAATAGACATACTGTTCCATACAAATAAAAACAGGCTTTCAAAACTTTATTTAGGTTATAATTTTGAACTTTATTGAACCCCCACAAAAAAGACCCATCTAAAATAAAATAAAAAGAGCGTCAGCTTATTTAGCCTGTAATTTGTCCTTATTTTGTCCCTTTGAGTCTTCTACTCCTCATTGCTCCTCCTGATTCTCTGACTCTGGCTCTGACGTGTCCATTTCCTCCTCTGTGTCAGTGTCTAGCTGTGTGGTGGACACTTCTGTATCTGGCTCAATAAGTTGTAGGTTCGCCCGGATAGCCCCCAGTTTCTCCACTCATTAGTCAGCCTGTTGCGCACCTTTGTATGCGTATTCCCAAAAAGTGACCAGTTTCATAAAGAGGCCGCTGATGAAGCTGGGATTTGGAGTATCACCGATGCAATGGGTGACAGGGTCTCAGATGCACAAAGTCCCTTCCACCAGGTATGTGCACTGATCTGCTTGCATGATTCCCATATCCCGTCCCCATTCCAAAAGACCTTGCTTGGTAGAGAACTTTGCCAGACTTCCCAGAACTTTGCCCACATCCAGATTGAGGTGGCGTGAGAGGGTAGAAATCACACTGCTATTGATCTGTTCTCCAGAAAGTATTGATCTCCCAACATGCTTTGGGACCAGCATGTATGCTGCAGCATGAATCGGCTTGACACAAAATTCTTGACACGTCTGTATGAATTGAACAATTGCCTTCTCCTCTGCTTTGAGCAGCAGGGATGTGGGTAGGGCAATGCTGATTTGTTCTTTTAAAACACATCATCTAGCAGTATTTTCTTAATGGTGGTTTCCATATCCCCAGACTGGGATATTGCCATTTCTTGCAGCGACTCCTTACCCTCCAGAAGGCTGTTGTACATTATGACAACGCTACCCCATCTAGCATTGCTGGGCAGCATCAGTATGGTGTTCTTGTTCTTTGTCGTTTGCTTGGAGTTGTAGGTTGCTGCAACTACCTGTTTTCCCTTGACATACGTAACAACTTGCTTGGCTCTCTTGTACAGTGTTTCCATGGTTCTCAAACCCATGATGCCCTTGAGTAGGTTGAGCCCATGAGCTGCGCACCCAATAGATATAATATGAGGGTAGGCCTCCTCTACTTGAGCCCAAGCAGCCTTCATATTCGCAGCATTGTCAGTAACTACTGCAAAGACCTTTTGTGATTCAAGATCATTGATGACCGCTTTCAGCTCATCAGCAATGTATGTGCCTATGTGTCTGTTATCCTTCGTGTCTGTGCTCTTGAAGAACACTGGGAGAGGAGTGGAGATGATGTAGTTTGTGATGCCCTCCCCTCGTACATTTGACCACCCATCTGAGATAACTGCAACACAGTCTGCGATCTCTATCATTTCTTTGAGCTTTCCTTGGACTCTGTTATACTCAGCCTCCAGCAAATAAGTAGACAAAGCATGTCTGGTGGGAGGACAGTATGCAGGGCGAATAACATTGAAAAATCTCTTCCAGTACACATTGGCGGTGAGCCTATCGCATATACAGCTCAAGCAAGGCACTCATCTGCATTCTTCTGGCTATGGTTATCCATTGTATCAAAGAACCTTCCAAGTGGGCCAGGAGTTGCTGATGATAAGGAGCCTGATGCTGAATGAGAACCATCATCTTCTTGAATGGAAGCAGAGGAACTCTGGGCTGACTGCTGTGAGCTTTGAGTGAAGTTGTTGCACTTGGATAAATGCTGCTGCATCTTTGTGGCATTCTTTACATATGGCTTTGTACAGTGTTTGTATATGTACGCAGTCTTTCCATCTTTAATGCCTGGGGTAAAATGCTTCCACACATCCGATGGTAAATGTGGAATTGTTCTATGCAGAGAAATAAAGGGCATTCGTCTCTGCCGAACTGCGGTTGATCAGCACGATTGCAACAGGGTGAGTAAATTTTTCCTGATGCTCCATGTGATGGAAGCATGACCTGTGCACGCACGACGCTACATCACCAATAGAGGGAGCTAATCACTCATCCAACCATCCAACCAATCAGGACACATTTGTTCACAGTCACACACAACACTTGTAATTATTAAAACAAGCCAAGTAAGAAGATAAACATATATTGATTAAGAAATTCCTTAATAATTAAGATTCCATCTCTGTTAGTAATTTTAAGAGAGGACCTGTGGGGAAAAAAATGAAAGAAATACAAAAAAAAAACAATATTATGCTAGCATGTGCTTTTTTGGGGAAAAATTCCCAAGCTAAACGTCCCGTGGAAATTTTCTGGAAATTTACCGGAAACTTTCCACCCCTTCGCAACCCTAGTTTTGGGCCTTCTAAATATAGGGAAGCAACTTGTACATTGGATTCTGATTATTCCCACTCAGATGGTATTTAATTTGAGTTCTTGTAGGAAGACCTTTTATTCTGAGAATTTGGTGCAGCACTGGCTTGCTTGACTTCGCTTTGACTCAGCAGGGCCAACAAAGAATCCTGTAAATTTTAACATGTAGATTCCAGTGTTTATATTCTTCATTTAGTAACTAATGAAGAGCAACAGCAGTTCTGTAAACCACAATACAAATGATTTGAGTCAGAAACAGAAGACCATTTGTGAATCGGGGTCTCACTTTTTGTCTATAGGGGGGTCTCTGTGTATGAGTTCTCACTGAGGTCTTGCTTTATGTATGTATAGGGAGAGGGGTCTTGCATTTTTTATGTATAGGGCGTCATAATCAAATGTGGCTCACTCACTGGTTTTGGTATGTGTCTGGCCCTCTGCTTCAAAAGGTTGGACATCCCTACTCGATACTGTTTGAGTATCTTCTATTTCATTCCAAAAACTTGCATCTCTAAGTTATACTGCCAACTTAGTGCCAGTTAATTCTTTATTGTGAGCAGTTCTGTTCTGTTTTGTAGCTTCATATTTACCAGTACCCGGGCCAAAATGACCAAACGAATCCAACTTAAAACAACCTGCAGTTAAGTTGTGGACTGGAGTACACTTAAAACCAAAACAACTGCTGTACTTTTAAAATATTTGTAATATTCCTAAATTGATGCTAATCTTCATGCATATTTAATCTTGCTTGCCGTGCAGAATTATACAGAGAAATAAATCGAATTGTTATAATGGACCAAAATCAAAACCTGCGCCTGTACTTTGATGAAGTGGCTCCCAAGAGCGGGTATTGAAGACCTTTTGGGCACAGCCATTTTCTAAAATCTTGCTTTCCTTCAAAGCAAATCGCAGACTGCAGAGCCTCCACATCCAATATTGGGTGTTTTAAATTTGCTGCTTGGAGTGCTGCCAGGAAAGTACTTTTAAGCCTGGACAGTAACTGGAGGCACTTCCTGCACATATGTCACGCTGATGTCTGACTTTGTGCTTTTCCTTGCAACAGTTTGCTTGTCAGAAACAGCGAGTAATGTGTAACTGTGTGCAAAACTACAGGAGGAAAATTATATATATATATATATATGAGCAAGAAAGAAAAATACTTGGATTTATATATCACATCTTTGAAACATTTCAAAGCATTTTATACCTGTATGTATGTTGAATACTGTAGAATGCTAATCAAGAGATTGCATCAGCATCTTAACAATGGGATCATGATTTAGCCTTTTTTTGGTGCCTTAAGAGTTGGTAGTATTTGAAGGAATTGCGCCCAGTTAGATGAGAGAGAGATTAACTTTTTTTCTAAAATAGCTCTGGCTAATAACCGTACCTGCTGTGCTGAATAGTTTTAATTCTGATGTTTGGTGAAATTTATTTTAAGTGCTTGTAGGTTTGGATATGTTGGTTTTTAATCCTGGAATATTTGAAATGAGTTGGAGAATATTGGATTTTCTTTTCTTGATTTACCTCCGTTCTAAATGTGCACTGACTCTTCATTTTGAAACTAAATGGATGAATAAAAGCATAAGAATACTTTTACCCTTTTGTGAAGCATTTCCTGTTTTCAGTTTGTGGGATTAGTTACTTGCCCTAAGTAAAGTTGCACACTTCGTTCCTTGAATTGAGTGGCCTGATTCCCTCCCAAAATAATGCAGTCTAATGTAATGTGCAATGTAATTTTTAGCATTAATAGAACTGGGAGCTGTAAAATTGACAGATTCCATTTTCTTTTTTGAGGGGTGGGTTGTATGGGCTCTGAACTCGTATGTATGCATTTATGTATAATCCCGATAGCTCAATGACCAGTATGAAAACATTTTAAGCACAGAGAAACCTTTGTGATCTTAATATAGTAGTGAATTATCGTCCTTCTGTGTTGGGATTGCATGAGCCCTGATGCAATGACACTGTCCTATAACTAATGGTGTTGTAGAAATTATTTTTTCTTTTTTGCTCTGCTGAATGAACAGAAACACCATGGTTAGTGCAATAGAGTCTGTTGCTGGTGCTTTTAACCTTTAGCCTACTGAATAAGCAGGCGTCAGTCATCCTGCTAGTGCAACAACTCTTGCCCCTAGCTATTGTAACTCTTGTGACGCTGCATAAGGCAGCTTGCCATGCACTTCAGAAAATAAATGCTGACTGTAGCTTTAAGGATTAATGCTTCAGAATCACTGAGTTTAATGGAACATGCAGCCCAACATTTGTTGCCCATTTCAGGTTAATAAAAGCACATTATCTTGCATGACTCTTGTCTAATGAATGTGGACTGCCTCTGTCTGGCACCAGCTTACTGTTATAATTCATAAGCTTTTTTAAAGAAACTGAAATAGCTTGGTAATCCATTTTTTGATGTGTTCTTGACCTACAGTATATGTTTTTGCAGTAAATTGAGTGCTGCAATGAAAGCAATTTAACTTTGTTAATCTGATCTTAAAATAACCTGGTTTAATATATCCTTGTGATCATACAATATTACAGTATGCACCAGCATTTTTCTCATGAGCCACCTCATCTATTTTCACTCTCCTGCGAGCTCCTTAATTTTTTTTAATGCAACCATCTAATTTCCTTTTAAAAGAATGAGCACATTTTTTCCTGCTTCAACGACAGCTTGTGGCAGGGTTCCACCCCCTGCATAAAGACTTTTCTAACCATCTCCTACAAATCATTGAGATGATCAAGTCATGCCCCCTCATTAACCCTCTCCGCTCCAGTGAAAATAGCCCTAGGTCTCTGTTGCTAACTATAAACCCTTAACCCTGGTAACTTCCTTGTGAATTTATCCTTTCTATTGTAGGGAATTCAACTCCAATTGGATACAATGATATTTTATTTAAGACTTGTACTGTAATGTGTTAAGTTTTTTACATGAGCGATGGTTTACAGAACCAACCAGAAAGTATATCACCTGTTCCATCCTGACTAGAAGTGTGCCTCTTGATGCTATACGATAGGTCTGTTCCCCTCCTTCTGGATGTTTCGCCTCTCACCTCGGCATTCTTCTACATTAAACAGCCTGAGCGCTGTCCTTTACACACCAAAAAACAGAACTACACACGTACCATACATCCCTTGTTTTCGATCACTCTACTATGCATACATGCCTGCAGCAATCGGATTCCAGATCATGTCCTATCTTCCTAGCATTGTAACTGAGGTTTGATACGGTTTGCTGACTCGCTGTTCTCTATACAATAGCAGCTCACCATGCTATCGCCACGCTTTCGAGCAGCTTAACCCTTTCTTACACTATAATGGGGTGGCTAAAACTCTGCACAATCCTCCAACTGCAGTCTATAAGGTCTTTTACAAGTTTATCATTGGTCAAAAATGGCCTGCCTTTTAGAAATTGGTGGTGACGGACTCTGACAGTTGAGAGAATGTGAGTTGATTATCGAGCAATGATCATCACAAAGGCCTAACTGACTAGCCTGTTATCTCTGGCACTTTGATTTGAATGTATGTTGGCTGCAACGATCCTTTTTGTTAAATCAGTTTGAGGATTGTCAACCAACTTCCAGTGCGGGTGGGCCCAGAACTTTCTCCAACTCAACATTGAATAAATCAAAACCATCCTGATTAGAACCCACTAAAAGCTCTACAGCATTGCCTCTGATTCTTTTCCTTCTGTGGCTGCTTGCTTAGACTCAACCTAATGGTGTGTAACCCGAGTGTCCTGTTAGACGCTGAACTCAGCTTCAGATCCCATATCCTATCTATGACCACGTTTTCCCATTTCCACCTCCGTAACATGAACCACCTCTGTCCTTGCTTCTTCCCCCCAGTGCTGCTGAAAACCTTATTCATGTCTTTACCATCTCCAGCCTTGATTTTCTTCAATACGTTCCTTGCTAACCTCGAGCTCCACCCTACTTGAGCTCCACCCTACTTAAACTCCAACTCATCTAAACCTCATCCTAGCCTGCACTCTCTCAGTCCTGTCACTACTGCTCTTCCCAACTTGTTGAATTCAATATCCTTATGTTTGCTTACAAATCTCTCTACAGCCTAGCCATGCCAATATGCCAGCACTTGGCCTCTGCTCTTCTGAATCAGGCCGCCTTTGCATTCCCTCAACCTCCTTCCCATTCCCCCTTCAGAGGCAGAGCCTTCAGGTGTCTTGCCTCCACATTTTGTAACACTCTCCCTAAGCTCCTCCATTTTGTTACCTTTCTTGCCTTCCAAAGCTGCCTATCATTCTAAATGGTTGTGATTCTTTATTTTGCAGAAATGATTCATCGGGCTTCATCCAAATTCCCTACATTGCCTTTTATTGGGCTGGTGACTACATGCGCACTTGTATGTAGATGGCTTTTTATGAACATATGTTTAAACTAAGTGTTTGCAAAAACATCCAATAGATTTTAACCTAAGTCCTATTCCTTACATGCTGAGCTCTAATCTAATGCAAGTTGTATATCCAGGCAATCCTAATGTCTGGTTTTTATATGAATGTATTTTATTAGATTCTAAACCATCTCGATGTACAATTTGTCAATTGATCTGATGCTTATATGGGTCTTCATGCCACATACAAGAAAACTAATGTAATTCAGTAAAAAAAAAATTTTTTTTAATTCAATTGCCACCTTTAGGCATATTGGCTGTAAATTTCCTTGCCTACCTGGGGGCTTTATTGATGGTCTTAGACTGATTTTAATATGAATATACTAACTATATGTCTTGGTTACTTGACATAATAACATTTTCTGTTTTTCTAAAACAGGCAAAAGCCTCTACGATCATTCTTTTCTTCCTATTTAAAGTCACTGTCGGGGGTAACAAAGAGACTGTCTTCTCGAAACACTTTACCTGTGAGGCAGAAGGAAGAGATAAGCGGTCTCGTAAAGCCATGGAAGGATTTTGATCGGTATGTCTTTCTTTCCAAAACTTGGTGCCTTTAGAAGCAGATAATCGGGTTGTGAGTGTGAATCTTTGGAAATCTCTAACCCCAGAGGGCTGTGGATGCTCCAACGTTGAGTAGATTCAAGACTGGATTTTTGGGCACCAAGGGATAGGGCGAGAAAGTGGAGTTGAGGTACAAGATCAGCCTTGATCTTGAATGGTGGAGCAGGCTCGAGGGGCCGTATGGCCTACTCCTCCTATTTATGTTCTTGTTCTTATCGTGAGTAACCTTTGATCTGCCTGATGGGAATGTCATCAATTCACAGCATGGCATGTTGGTATCGTCCACTTGTTCACTTCAGTGAGGCCAGCAGCAAATGTCCTGTCCTGTTGGTTGATGTTGAGAGTGGTCGTAGACATTGAGAATTCTGTTGCTCATCTTGCCACCCAGATGTCATTAAAGAAGGAACTTATACTTGTGTGCTACCTTTCATGTCCTCAATGCACCATGGTGCTTCACAGCTAATGAATCATTTAGAAGAGGAGATTATAAATATAGCTTTCAAAATACATCTTCAGCAAGAAAAGCCTTCTGCTACAACTTCACTGCTGCTGGTCCATTCTTTTACTGAGGTTGTTGAGCAGAAAATGGGTGAATCTAATTTAAATTTTAATGTAAACCAGTACAAGAGAATATCTGTGTTCTGCTCTCCCTCCTCCCCCACCTTATCAGATCTTGTTTCTTTTTTTAAAAAGGTTGACTATGGCAGTGGAAATATAGACTTTTTATATAGCGCCTTTCACAACTTCAGGACGTACCAAAGCACTTTACAGCCCGTGATGTACTATTGAAGTGTAGGCACTATTGTAGTGTAGGAAACGCGGCAATGTCCAATGTGGAAATGAGGCTCACATAGTCATGTCAGGAAACTTTTTTTTTGAAGGCGTGTTTTATACATTACAACAGTGACTGCACTTCAAAATGTACTTCATTGGCTGTAAAGTGCTTTGGGACGTATGGTGGTCGTGAAAAGCGCTATATAAATGCAAGTCTGTCTTTCTTTCTTGTATAGCAACTTTACACCTGGTTTTGAAGCTAGAAATTATGCACCTAAAGGGTAGCAATCTCCTCTATAAGGAAACCAACAAAAAATACTCTGCCGTCTCTTTTTTAAAAAAAGAAGGCTAAGGAATCTTACCTGAGATGAACTGGAGGTCTCCTCTCCACAGAAATCATTACTAAAAGGTGATCATCTCTGGTAGCTATAGGATCTGAATAGAAGCATCAGTAGCTTTGCATTCCAACCAACTTGTTTCCTAAAATGAGTTTACAGTTCAACTCTTGTCCTGACTATTATATGGTGAAAAATCTGCCACAACCTGTAAATCGCATGTTGCATAGACGAGTGAGATGTATGTAGGAGTGCAGCTCTGCTATCTGTTGGTGAGGCAGGGTAGTGCACTGTGTGTTCGACTAAGACAGCAAATAACTGGGCAATACTCGACTGCGGTAGTTCCGGTGAAATTATGAAAATGTGATTTGGGTTTAGTAGAACAAAAATAACTAGCACGAGTAATTGATTTTAGTAACAATATTTGTGATTCTGTTCAATTTCATGCATAGGTGAATTCTGATTAATTCAGTGTTGGGCAGGAATGCTAAATTTGCATAGAAAACAGAAACTGTTTTTGCAATGCACATGCCAATAATAAAAATAGTGGAAATAAAGGCCACTTAATAAAGACTAAATTTATTGCTACTTTTATACTGCATACAAAGTTGGGTTTCTTCAGATGGGTTTGTATTCTAATTTTCTGTGATTCTTTGCCTACGGCTGTGCAGATTTTTATTTCTGGATCAGTTCTTAGTTGTACTCCATTCTGAAATATTTCTCTTTACAACATAGCTTGAAAAACTGAAGTCCTGTTATGGACTCCCTACCCCACTTGGATGCTTTACAGTTTATGCTACATCTCTGATATACACAGAATTCACAAAGTAAAGTTTTTCCAGATTGCTGTGCTTAAATCTTAATTTTTTGGGGGAAGAGGGAGTATAAAATGTGCAAAACTGATCCATTGGTTACATGTCATCATAAGACCAGGGAACATTGAAATGTTACTCATAAGTTGCCATCTTGAAGAAACTGCAGGAAACTTAAATGACTATAGATTCACTGCTTCCTGCATCGGCATTATAACCTGTTATGTTTTTCTGTTGTGACGTTTAATTAAACTGTCACTGTGCAATATGGACAAATCCTATTATATCTTCAATATTTTTAAATTTAGAAATAACTTTCTCCCTCCTCCACAAACAAATAATTAAAGAGCTTCTGCTTCCAACCTTGCTGTTCCAAAAATAAATGTGTAAACTCAGAAAATAATGAACAGTTATTTGAAATGTGCTTGTTTCTAAGCCTCCATTTGTTTTCAGGGGTAAGGTGTATATGGCTGACCTGGAGTCTGGTTTGCACTATTTGCTACGAGTGGAACTTGCTAGTCACAAGATACTGGAGGGGCCAGAACTGACTACCCTGAAGGACTTTGTTACAGTCCTATCAAAGGTGTGTTTTTGACTGTTTGACAACCGTATAGTTTTCAAGAGACTACTTAACCCAGGATAGAAAATTACATTCCTGTCGGGCACCGTTGAAGCCCCTCTGAAATGGTGTTACGACTGTCGTGGTTTTGGGAAAGGAAAGAACTTCCATTTATTAGTTTCACAACCCAAGACATCCCAAGTACTTTACAGCCAGTGAAGTACTTTTGAAGTGTTGTCACTGTTGTAATGTAGGAAACACAGCACAACAAGCAAACAGCAATGTGATAATGACCAGATATTGTAATCTGTGTTTTAGTGATGTTGGTTGCATTGAAGCTTCAGCCTAGATTTTGTGTTCCAGTTGCTGGAGTGGGACTCGAACCCATAACCTTCCAACTCGGAGGCAAGAAAGCTACCACTGAGCCACAGCTAATAATGTAGCTGGGTTCTCTCTTGTATTCATTGATAGCTTAAATAACTACATTTCATTGAATTCAGTTCTGCTGAAAATTATAGTTCAGTTGTTGGGAGCTGAAATGCACCTTCCCTGATCAGGCTGCAATGCTTTAGCCCCTTATTTCCTCAGTGTATCTTCTGTATAGGGTTAGACAATTAGACATTTTAAAAATGGTTATTTCAGACAGTTCAGGAATTGTAAGCAGAATAATCTGGATCGGGAATGTGGAACAGCCATGGGCGAGTATGTGTGTGATATTGTTTCTAGTGGATGATTGACAGGTAAACAGTTAAACATTGCAAACAGTTTTTGTTTGAAACATTCTGGATAATCATTCAAACTGTGACACTGGGTAGTACATCATTAAAAAATCATGGAGTTTTCACAAAATAACACAAATGCAAAAGGCCATATTTATTTACTAGTCCAGAAGCTGGGAAATCCTGTTGTACTAATGCTTTACTTTATTTGAAATTGATTTTCCCTTTTCCGGGCTGAATTTTAATAAAAGGAGTACTAGGTCACATCACAGTAATGTAATTAAATGAATGTGATAAATATCAATACCAATTCCATTTGCTTTTAAGGATACTGGATCAAAATTATTTCTAAAGGCTTTTTTTTTAAGCCCCTTACCAAAAAAAAAGGCTGGCATGGGGAATTCAGGTACTGAGTGGGCAGAAATGCTAATTGTTGAACAAATCAAAACTGAAAATTTACCCCATTTTAAATATTGGATTGCAGTTGATGTGGTTCCATAGAATGTACAGCCCACAATGAGGTCATTCAGCCCAACTGGTCCATGCCGGTGATTATACTGTAATTTACATGGGTGTTTGAACAAAGGGCTGGATTTGTCAGAAATCCTTTGTGAGACAGTTATTGGGAGAGATCAAACTATATCACGACAGTAACAGTGGGATAGGGTGATGGCGAATAATCTGGGTCAACATGGCTTTAAATATGGTTCAGCACTTATTTAATCAAGATACTCTTGACCTGCTCTCCAGGAGATTTTTTTAGTCTAGATCTGCTTTTGGTGTTGCGTCACAACGGCTGGTGGTAGGTTCAGACAGACTTGAATACTGTGCGCGCCCAATTTTCTGTGGTCAGCTCATCACCTCATTTTGGATATAGAATCAGACAGGTGTCAGGCGTACACTAGCGGGAACAAGAAAATGCCCTCTGTGCCACTTCATAGCATCAACCCCATAGGTTGGTATCAAAACTTCTGACCCAGAGGCAAAAGTGCTGCCACTGAGCCAAGGCGCTCACAACAGCTGTTGCTGGATGTCTCGGCCCTGTGCTGCATGGTAGCTGGAGGTGTCCTTGCAGCAGCTGGCACAACTCTGCATCTGGCTCTGGGCTGACCCAGACCCTAAGAAAACGGTTGTCATAGTTACTGCCGAGTAGGTGTACCAGAGTGCAGAAATGGTTGGTGACATCTTTGTAGATGCAGCCATTCGGGCCATGCTGACTCTTACTCACCTTATTCGCCTACTTTGGAGCAATGGTCCCTGTAATTTAATTTGGGCTGCATTGCTGTGCGGCCCATTCAAAAGCCTGCGCATGCACGTTTTTTTCAATTTAGAAACCGGCTCTCAGGCTGCGCAGGACACCTGGAGCGCTGTGCGGCCATGCAGCTTAAAGAGAACGTTGTTTTGGAGCAATGTAACTGAAAGAAAGGCGTGCTTGGTTTGAGGTGCTTCAGTGAAAGCATCCAACATTAGTTAGTCAGGCATTTACGTATTTTACTGGTGCCATTGGGCCTGCTGTCCCGGTTTCCTTTCAGAAGTGGAGCATTGGTGGCAGTACTGGTGCTGGGGGGGGGAAATAAATGCACGGCCATTGGCACACGGGCAAAAATAAAATGTATTAAGGAATGGCTGATGTGCACTTACCTTAATATCACTGTGTCCTTCCCATGACTTCCTTTTTCTTACCACGGCCTAGACAGCCTCTATGCTTATACCACGTTATTTTATATCTAACATTCTGCATGGTGTGCCAGGCTAATATGCCACCAAATTAATATTTTAATGCAGTATACGCCTGTTTGAGGTATCTGCTTCTTCTGCTGCTAGTCCTGCCCACGTGATGCTGCATCAGGGTGCCAAGTGGGGCGAGGTTCTGGAGAGGTGCGACCTCTACCTGTTCTTTTTTGTCCCCAGCAATGCTGCTACAACAGGAGTTAAATTTTTTTGTTTGAAGTCCATGAGAGTGCCTGCGACCAGCCTTCAGATTTTCCCTTCTCTGAAGGAAAGAACTTGGCCACCAGGGAGGAATTTCCCAGCACCAAACAGTCAAGATCAGTAGCGCAATATTTGAGGGATCGCAAGCATGAAGTCTGTGTCCTACAGCACTCATCGTTTTTCTTGCCGCCTTGAGAATCCGCAAGTTCTCGACTCGGCACCTCTCGGCAGTGATGTGGCGGTAAACCGGGAATAGTGTACTCAGTTTAGTTTCCTGAGTCGCCGCACCACTGCCTTTATTTACCAAAATTTCAAAAACTACTTGTTTCAATGTTCATTTTAGCTTTGTATAAGCTGTTAATCGCACTGCCTCGCAAAAAGAGTTAAAAGTTGTAATTGCAAAGATTTACCTATTTAACCAATTCTATCAAGTTTACACTAAAAGCTGGTTTGACTGTAGATGTTCGACTGCTAAATTATATCTTGTATTTACCATGAAGTTTGCAAATGTGTGGTGTGTGTGTGTATATATACAGGATGGATTAAAAAGCATAACTGATTTTTAATGTTTTTAATCCAGTCAGATCTAGGTCACATACAATCATTTTAAGAGGAGGAGGAGGGCGGCATTAATTATCTCATGCTGTCAACACAGACAGACTTAAAACTGCAGATTTGCTAGGTTTGACCCCATGTCTTGCAAAGCAGATGGAACTCTTAACTGTCTGGCCTGTTAAATCCACTTGGTGAAAATTGTGAGCATTCTGTCAGGCCACCAGATGGCGCTGCTTGTGATCCTGCGGCGTTGAACCTTGTGTTTGATGGTTGGGATTTACTGACGTCGTTGTCTGGTGGTGTTAGCACGCTTCCTGCTGGCAGATTGTGGAGCATCGCTGATCTTTGTGCAGGCCTCTGGTTGAAGGAGGCTAAGTAGCAATGAGTAATCCCTGTAGAGGAGAATAGTGTGGGGTGGAATAGACTACATATAAATTGTAGTTGGATATTCCAATCACTGGATATTATAAAGTTAAATTTGAAAGAATATAAGCCTTCCCAAATTTGTGATTATTTGAGCTTGTTTTCTTTTAATTTGTGTTTAAATTCTTATTAGTATGCAGATGGTAAAAGGCACAGTTTAGGTATTCATTTTTTTTCAGGGATGAAACATTTTAAAAGTACATATTTGGATGAGTGGCAATTGTCACTTCAGTATCTTTTTGAAGTGTGCACCAAATGTGTGCAAAAAGACAATATTAAACAGCTCCAATAATGGCTCACCTGTAACCTGTTCCCTGTAATGGACACCAAACCACCAATATTGAAATGAGCTCCAGCACAGTTTTGACAATAGTAGCTGTGATTCATGTCAGTGGTGAAAATTGGTTAAGGGTTTAAAGTAGTGAACGTGCTGGCTGAGGTCTTGTAACAGATTGCCGTTTCAGCGTGGAGATTGTACAGGGAGGGTGGACAGGGAGGGTGGATTGTAGAGGTTGCTTACGTTCTGTCTATAGTGTAAGGATCCACAATCGAGACTCGCCCCAGCGAGGGCAAGTGAGCTCAATTCTGGTGTTTCACTGGTCCAGTCAGTTTAGTATTGTTAAATTGGCACTTCTGTTTTTAATTTTCATGTTAAGCTTCTGTCCAATTCCTCCCGATTGCTTCTCTTTCCTCGACAACCACCTAATCAACATCACTAAAACAGATTATCTGGTCGTTATCACGTTGGTGTTTGTGGGAGCTTGCTGTGCACAAATTGGTTGCTGTGTTTCCTACATTACAACAATGACTACACTTCAAAAGAAAGTACTTAATTGGCTGTAAAGTGCTTTGGGATGTTCGGAGGTGCTACATAAATACAAGCTCTTTGAAGCACCAACTGTAGGTGAGGGACCAGAGCTCTTTGAAGCACCAACTGTAGGTGAGGGACCCGAGCTCTTTGAAGCACCAACTGTAGGTGAGGGACCCGAGCTCTTTGAAGCACCAACTGTAGGTGAGGGACCCGAGCTCTTTGAAGCACCAACTGTAGGTGAGGGACCAGAGCTCTTTGAAGCACCAACTGTAGGTGAGGGACCAGGTAGGCTGCTCCACCACTGCTGCTCTGGAACTTTCACTTTCCAGCTGTGCATGAGTGGCTCAGAGATGATCCTCCCTCCCACACCTGCCCTGTGTTCAGCACTCCCACCACAGTAACACAGGTAAGTTTAGGGATTCGGTCATACAGGGACTCACTGCTGTGAACCCACATGCTATCCCTCTAGTGCAGTGAATTGGCGTGCTAATGCATGGCCTGACCAGACCAGACCCAGGTTGTTAGTTAAAAGTTGGGTTCACTCATCACCCCAGTGCTCGCTGACCTCCATTGGCTCCCGGTTAAGCAACACCTCAATTTTAAAATTTTCAACTTTGTTTTCAAATCCCTCCAGGGCCTCGCCCCTTCCTATCTCTGTAATCTTCTCCATCCGCACAACCTATGAGATGTCTGCGCTCATCTAATTCTGGTCTTTTGAGCATCCCCAATTTTAATGCTCAACTATTGGTGACCATGTCTTCAGCCACCAAGGCCCTAAGCTCTGGATTTCCCTCCCTAAACCTCTCCGTCTTTCTACCTCTCTTTTTCCTCCTTATGCTCCTTAAAACCTACCTCTCTGACCAAGCTTTTGGTCATCTGCCCCAATATCTCCTTATGTGGCTCGGTGTCGAATTTTGTTTTAGAACGCTCCTATGAAGCACCTTGGGACGTTTTGCGATGTTAAAGGCAATACGTATATATGCAAGTTGCTAAAAGTCAGCAAATTTAAACGGATAATTTTGTTCATCAGTTGTACAAGCAAGCTCTCCGCATGTTTAATATATTGTGTTTAGAAGAAGTCTTTGCTCTAGGTGGCACATTTTTCAGCAGCTTGGCAGTTCTCTTGGGAATATCCCTAAGTGCCCTCAAGCACTCAACCCTGCAAGAAAAATCCTAGCTATACGCTGAAGAAAGTGGCACTCAAAGGGATTATTCTTTTGCTGCTTGATAATTTATCGGGTTATGTGCTGTTCAGATTTGTTTTTCTATTTGATGTGACTGAATAATTTGCTGGATTGAAGAATGCCAACTGAGTAAAATTCTTTCTCCGTGTTTTTTTTATTTTGAAGCTTTATAAATGCAATCCCCCTTTATTCCCTAATAGCCCTTCAACTAAATGACATCAGTTGGCTGAGATAATGTGATGGCCAGATTAACACTCCACTTTCTTCAAGGAAAATGCGACATCTACAGATTTGATCCTCTAACTGACAGCAGGGATTAGAGTTTTTCAGACGGATATTTTTCCATAATGCCAGACCCTTCAAGATTATGTCGGGTTTAAATCGTCAAATGAAATTGCAAAGAATGCTGGCCTGCAACAATTTTTCAAATTGTGTTGCTCAATATTTGGAAACCTAGTTTGTTTCCAGCATTCTTGATTTATTGCTTAGAGATTTGAAGGTATTAATTCTATTGTTTGTTCATTACAATATAGATTATGTTGGGTTTTGCATGCACTTAAGTGCAGTGAATGCAGTAAACTCCCCTCCCTCCCTCCCAGAACTTCTCTGGAGAGGCTGTCCCACATGGGTTCTTTCAAAAAGGAATTGTAGATGGTTTTGATCCCTTTCTGTTGATTTTTCTCCCAGTGTCATCTCTTTGGGTACACATTCTTCAGTCTAAGGGGTAGGAGGGGAACCTCCCCCACTTGCATACTTGATCAGTGGAAAACTTGTATTTATATAGCGTCTTTCACAACAACAAGACATCCTACAAGTGCTTTATAGCCAATTAAGTACTTTTGAAGTGTAGTCACTGTTGTAATGTAGGAAATGAATGCTGCTCTAACCGCCTGCCCGCAACCCCCCACTGCCCCTGCTTTGTGGACACAGCCCTTGATATCCGCAATGAAGGTGTACAACACTTTTTTATTTTCGTGAACTGTGACTGCTGCTTTGCTCAGTAGTACACGTAGAGCAGCTCTGCTTAATTCACATACGGATTTAAATGCTGAACCTGGATTATGGTTCCTGGTATTGGCACAAATAAGGTATTGCATGCCATTCTTTTTAAAAGATCACAAATCAAATATACTATATTGCTTGCGAGGCTCTCTTTTGAATTGAAATGTCATTTGTTAATCTCGAAGTACAAACTGGCTACCACAATTGGCAGATGTGCCTCAGTGACAGAAGGAAATCTAATAGAATAATGAATCATAGCATCTGTTATTGGTATTTAGAAAGCTCAAGGTAGATTTTGTCCTGTTTCTGGAGAGGAATAGGACAGTGAGGGGTAAACTTGATTTTTTTAATGTATTTCAGAACATAATGCATTGAATGAGTAAACGTCATTGATCCATCAGCCCCACTCCTTCCAGAGCCCATGTACATTCAGCTCCATCGTTTAATCTCCTGAGCAAAGGCTTTCACTGTTTCCTCAAAAATAAAGGAAGTGACCAGGAAAATTATTTAATATTAAATCCTACATTATTCATTCTTGACTCGTTGACTTCCTTGCTGATCTTTCTGCAGTCTCGATAGCTCAGGAACCATCAAACTGCATTCTTCATCAGTTACCTTCATAACCCTCGGCCTTGTTTCTAATGAGATATTTGTCTGGCTCTTGGTCCGGGTATTGATCAACACAATATTGGCTGATTAAGTTTGGGATTCTATCCGAGGAACCTCCTACTGTTGAGGTGGGTTTTGGGGGGGGGGGGGGGGGGAGTGGAGGTGGGGGTACGGGCGAAAGCTTGCTATGAGCTTCAAGACTTATTTGAGGATTGCTTTCTTTGCGAGTACAGTTAAAATTAATTACCTGCTTGTATTTACACTATTTGCATTTCTCCATAACTAGCAATACCTGTTGTAGCTAAACTCTGATTTTTAATGTGGGATTGTGGTTTACCATTGTCACGGGTTAAGAATTGCATAGAAATTAGAACATGGAATTGGACTGTTCGGCCCGACAGGACGGTGTTGCTGTTTATCATCCACACGAGCCATAGACCTCATCCTATGTGCCCATCCGGTTCCCCATATCCCTTTTTATTCCCTTTTCCCTGAACCAATTATCTAACCCATTCTTAAATGTTGACATGGCCTCTACTTCAATCACAACTCCAGTAGTGCATGCCACAGCCTCTCAACTGCCTGTCTGTCCTAAATCTCTTGTATTTAATCTTCTATCTCTGTCCCCTCATTCCAGATATCTTTAACCACTGGGAGCAGTCTGTTTATATCCACTCTGTCCCATCCCTTTTAAATGCCTCAATCAAAAATCCCATCATCTCCTCTGTTCTAAAGAAACCAACCCCAATTTTTCAAGTCTGTCTTTGTATTTATACTTTTCAGCATCCTAGTGAATCTGTGCTGTGCCCTCTATCGCCTCAACATCCTTCCTATAGTATGGAGCTCAAAACTGCACACATTACTTCATCTGTGGTCTTGCTAAGGTTATGTATAGATTCAACATTACATCTCAACTTTATATATTCTAAACCTCTTGCCACAAAACCTAACATTCTATTAGCTCCTTTTTAATAGCCTTATCTGCTTGAGGTGCTACCTCAGTGTCATCTGCAAACTTGATCACCATTCCCTCTAGCCATATATATACCCCCAAATCATTGATGTGAACAGAACGATCCAAGAACCGAACCCTGTGGGGGACCTCTGCAGCCTTCCATCCATTCTGAGAAACTGCCCTTCATTCCTATTCTATACTTCCTCCTTCCTAACCGGTTTTTAATCCAGTTTGCTACCCTCTCCTTAATTCTATACCCCTTAATCTTTAGCTCATAGGAAGATCTGGTCTGACAAGTAATTTTTCTTATTTTTTGACAGCTGTTCCCTGGTCCGCAGCCAGTAGTGAAGTTACTGGAAACGCTGCAGGAGTGGTTGGTGAGCCTTCCATTAGATAAAATCCCTTACGATGCAATCCTAGATTTGGTAAATAACAAAATGAGGGTAAGTGTCTCGCTCTTCACTGAAAAGGTTGTCTGGCATTCTTTAGTAGTAAAAGGAGGATATTTTTCTTTTGACATGCAACTTCTCAAGAAAATTCTGCAGGTATGGTAGAAAGTTCTTTAGATAACTGGATTTGTTCCTGCAGTGGACCGAGAGGAGCTGTGACTATTATATTTATTCACACATTATAACGATGCACTTGCATTCTATCTTCTGCTTTGACTATGTTGTTTTATTTATAGCTGAGGTTTTAAGAGGAACGCTATCTCCTGAAAAGACTATTTTATTGTCCGAAAATAGTTTGCAAACTGCTCTCTATGTTCATGGTTTCTGCTTAGCCCATGAATCTCATTGTACACAGGAATTTTTTTCCCATTCAAAACCATGTGATATTCAACTAAAAAAATACTTTTTTTTAGATGACTTGGGGGTGAGGGAGGGGTAGTAAAGAAATTTTCCACTGGTCATGCACAGTCATATTTGTCACAGACAGAGGTCCAGTGGGCACTTCTGTGCGTCTTGGTGCTGCATGCATCAGTGCTGACTGCGTTGGACTTGCAAAGGACCAACAGGTCCTGGGTCAAGAATGCCCAAACTAATTTCACATTTGACTCTTGCACCACTTGGTGGAGGGAGATCTTCATTCATTTTGCATGCAAGCCCCCAAAGTAGATTTACAATGCACGACCCCTGAAAACCATTTCCTTTTCTACATTCCCCCTCCCATTTAAATCTATGTAATTTTACATTTGTTTTTGTTCTGTTAGCTTTGGACCACTTTTAAAAATAGATAGTACTGTATATAGCATGTAAATGATAAGACTGCACTGAATCATGAGACTCTTCTTTGGTATCACTCCAGCCACACAGACAGCTGGTGTGGAAATAAAAAAAAGTTCTTGGGTGCTGTTTTGAGTTGGTTATGACAGCATCAGCGTGTAAAGGAAGCTTCCCAGTACCTAGTGTACAGAAAGTGAGCAAGCAAAAAGGTAATTGCGGTGTCCAGCCAGCCTTTCTTCTAATATGCCTTTCTTCCCCAAGCAGTTCGATTTGGGGAAAGTGTGATAACTTCTTAGAATTACTGTCAGTGCAATTCCATAAATCAGCTGACCGGAACCAGACTTGTCATGGGGCAGTCCGGCTGTTGCCTTTAATAAGGGACCCATTAGTTGTTCAAAGTGAAAAGTCTGATAGCAGCTTTTCTTGGGGGATTCAATGTGAGCAGGGATACTGTAACCTTAATGAATTTCCAAGCTAGTAGCATGTTTTTTTTTCTACTAAAATTAGCCCTTCTAAAGCCCTTACTTAAACTCGTAAGGATGAAACATTAAGTATCTCTGCCCTCTAACATTTTGCTGGCTGCCTGTCAGGCTAATTATCTTAAATAAAGTTTTTTTTCCCTGCACTCCTACTGTGATCTTTTTGTATTTGCAAACAAAAATACTCCTGGTATTTTAAGTGAATTTTGTTTTTATCACAATTTACCACATGATAATCGGCCTCGGCACCTCTCTCTCTCTCTCTCTCTCTCTCTCTCTCTTTCTGGATTGCTGCCACCTTAAAAGCATTTGATGCTGACTGTTCAAATGTGATATTCATGTGCTCTTAGCTCCCAGATCTCCTTGCTGCTCATTTGTTTTCAGTGGCGTAGTGCACAATGCTGGGAACTGAGGCAGTGCATAATCTGGAAATAAAAAGCTGATATCAGTACTGTAAAAAGTGATGTGAAGCTGTTAGATTATCATGAACCCAACTGGTTCACTAATGTCTTTTCAGGAAGGAAACATGCCATCCCTACCTGGTCTGACCTATTTATGACTGGGCAACAATACCCACATTCTGAGATTAATTTTTTTTAAACTATTTATCGGGAAACCAATTGCCAGATGGTTAACTTTACAGGTGTTAACCTAAGAAATTACTAAAACACAGGGTTGTTTTCTTTTTTTCTTCAAATGCTTGGATGAAGGTCTTTCGATTTACCTTAAATAGTGAAGGCACAATTATCCTGTTCAGGTATTTATTTGTGCATCCTTCTCTTCCAGATATCTGGAATGTTTCTTACAAATCGTATAGAGTGGGTCGGCTGCCAGAGCAGCCAGCGCCAGTACAGAGGTTACCCATGCTCGCTCTGGACACTCTTCCATACCTTGACGGTACAAGCTGCGACACATCCTGAAATGCAGATCCTTCCTGGTAAATGTAACCCAAAAAGATTTACTATGCCTGAAAGTTAATTATGCTAATGGCCAGGAAACCTGAACATTATAGAGCCAGTTTACCCTGGATGTTCACAAAAATAGCATTGGTATTTATGCGCATTATATACACATTGATCATTGACTTGCTATCGTGCATGAGACTGAACTTTTTATTTTGTGTTTTTTTTTAAGAAACTTAAGCTATGACAACAGTCAAGAAGGTTAATGCTGGTAGTTTAAAGATGACTTCAGCACACAATTTGAGTGAGGCTCCTATATATAAAACAAAACAGTATTTGTATAAATATACAGGTGTGTAAAGCATTTCCACCATCTGTTTTACTGAATAAGGATTTGACTGTGATTTGGAAATTTTTTGGCTGCCATTATATACCACCCCTTCGGTCAACGAGAAGCAATTTCTGATGTGCATTGGTTCAAAGGAGACAATATAATTTGAGAGTCAGGAACAATCTAAGCCAAGAGGTGTGATCACTGCTACTAGCTTGTCTCTCACTACTTGGGCTTCACAAAGGGTGTAGTACAACGCCAGCATTACTTTTAAGACTTGCTCGGCCAACCCATTGGACCAGATGGGCACTTTGTGGGGTTGGGTTTTTAAATACTGGGAGAAAGCAGATGTTCCTTTGGAGTCGAGCTCTGTATATGTGCAAACTCTCAAACGCAGAATTGTGGAGATCATCAGTACAAGTTGCAGTAAGTGTAGCTGACAGTGTAACCTAGGGACTCATACCAATGCATTACACTACAGGAAGAAGAGAGAAAGAAAGAACTTGGAATTTATATAGCACCATTCACAACCTCAATGTCCCAAAGTGCTTTGCAGCCAATGAATTACTTTCTGAAGTGTAGTCTCTGTTGTAATGTGGGAAACGCGGCAGTCAGTTTGTGCACAGCAAGGTCCAACAATCAGCAATGTGATAATGACCAGATAATCTGTTTTAGTGGTATTGGTCGAGGGATAAATAATGGCCAGAACGCCTCTGCTCTTCAAAATAGTGGCATGGGATCTTTTACGCCCACCTGATGGGGCAGATGATTTAACATCTCACCCGAAAGATGACACCGCCGACAGTGCAGCACTCCCTCACTAATGCATTGAGGTGCTTCCCTAGATTGTGCTCAAGTTCCTGGAGTGGCTAGTTCCTGGTCTCTCATGTAACAGCAGCCTATCTTTATTGCTGTGCTGGATAATTTTAAATAACTCAGTTAATTAAAGAACTTGCTTAAAAACTTACCATGGTTTAGGAGTGCAAAACACAATTTTGGAGAAAAATCATGTTTCATTTGGTTTTGGTTCACAAGCCACTTCTAATGGTACTTTTTAGAAATGTTGTTATGCTGCACAACAAAAGGGAGAGTGTAAGTAGCAGTAGTTTTGTGACTTCAGAATAGTATCCATGTTGGGTGTGTTGATCCATAGCCAGCAGATTACATGGAATGTACCTGGGAATTGGAAAAGTACACGGGGAATGGGACCTGCACAGTCTTGCCACTCTGAAGAAATTCCTCCTAAATTCTTTCTTTGATCTGGGAATGGCTATCTTGTATTTATGGCCCCTTGCACTGGACTCTGGCAACAGTTTCCCCACATCACCCTGTCGAAGCTTTTCATAATTTTTAAGGACGTCTATCAGGTCTTGGTCTTCCCTTTTCCAGAGAAAGGAACCCCACCCTGCTCAATTTTTCCTAATAGTTGCATCCTCTCATAGAAACATAGAAGATAGGAGCAGGAGTAGGCCATTCGGCCCCTCGAGCCTGCTCCGCCATTCAATGAGATCATGGCTGATCATCCAAATTCAGAATTCAGTACCCTGTCCCTGCGTTCTCCCCATATCCCTTGACCCCTTTAGCCTTAAGAAATATATCCAACTCTTTCTTGAATATATTTAATGAACTGGCCTCCACCGCCCTCTGTAACGGAGACTTCCACAGGTTCCCCACTCTCTGGGTGAAGAAATTCCTCCTCATTTCAGTCCTAAATGGCTTACCCCTTATCCTTAGACTATGACCCCTGGTTCTGGACTCCCCGGCCATCAGAAACATCCTTCCTGCATCTAGTCTGTCCAGGCCTGACAGAATTTTATAGGTTTCGATGAGATCCCCTCTCAATCTTCTAAACTCCAGTGAGTATAAGCCCAATCGACACAATCTCTCCTCATACGTCATTCCTGCCATCCCAGGTATCAGCCTGGTGAATCTTCGCTGCACTCCTTCCATGGCAAGAACGTCCTTCCTCAGGTAAGGCGACCAAAACTGCACACAATATTCAAGATGTGGTCTCACCAAGGCCCTGTACAACTGCAGCAAGACATCCTTGTTCTTGTACTCGAACCCTCTTGCTACGAAGGCCAACATACCATTTGCCTTCTTAACCACCTGCTGCACCTGCATGCTTACCTTCAGCGACTGGTGCACAAGAACACCCAGGTCTCGTTGCACTTCCCCTTCTCCCAATCTATTGCCATTCAAATAATAATCTGCCTTCCTGTTTTTGCCACCAAAGTGGATAACCTCACATTTATCCACGTTATAGTGCATTTGCCATGTTTCTGCCCAATCACCCAACCTGTCCAAATCGTACTGGAGTTTCACAACATCCTCCTCACAGCATACCCTCCCACCCAGCTCAATTCTGATAACATCCTTGTAAATCTTTTCTGTACTTTCTCCAGTGCTTCAATATCCTTTTGTAGTATGGAGACCGTATCAACTTGTGTTGCTACATTTTTATGTATCTGCATTCCCAGATCTGTTTGTTTCACGACCCCATTTAGTTTCTTGCCTTCCAATTAATAAGTGGCCTCCTTATTCTTTTTACCAAAATGGAACACCTCCCACTTTGCTATATTGAAATTCCTTTGCCATTTATCCGACCACTTTGCAAGACTGTTTGCCTTCCTGTATTGTGGTGCAGTCCTCCACACATTTAAATATACTGTACCCCTTAATTTGGCAACATCTACAAATTTCAAAACCATACCGCCAATTCCCGAGTCTAAATCATTTATGTATATGGTTAACAACAGTGGTCCCAGCACAAATCCCTGTGGGACACCACCTAATTTCTGCCAGTCTGAGAAACTTGCCTTGACTCCTACCCTCTATTTCTGTTTTGTAGCCATCTTTCAATCCATTCTGCTACCAGTCGCTGACTCCACATGCCCTGACCTTTGTCATAAGTCTCTTATGTGGCACCTTATCAAATGCTTTTATGGAAGGCCATGTATACCTCGGCCACTGCATTGACCTTATCGACACACTTTTTTTGTTACTGCTTCAAATAATTCAATAAGGTTGGTAAAACATGACCTTCCTTTTAGAAATCCATGCTGACTAGTATATTCGCTGTCTCTTGGTTTTTTGTTATTTCATCTTTTAGCACAGATTCCAGTATCTTTCATACCACTAATGCTAAGCTAACTGATCTAGTTCCCTGGATTAGTCCTGTTGTCTCCCTTTTTTTGAAGATAAGGATTAAATTTGCTATCTGCCAACCCTCTCTATTGAATTTTTATATATGGATACTAGTGCCTCTGCTATTTCCTCCCTAGTTTCTTTGAGTATCCGTGCGTGCGATCCGTCTGTACCTGAGGTTTTATCCTTGAGTTTGTCTAGCATATTCTTTTTATCTTAACTGTTGTTATATCCCTCTCGATGTCTTATACTAGTGCCATTTCCTTTTCAGTTAAAACTGAGTCAAAGTATCTATTCAGTATCCCCGCCATTTCAGTTTCCTCTCCTGTGAGCTTATCTTGCTCATCCCTCTCTTCAATCTCCTTTTGTTACTTGGTGCGGTATGAAAGGACGAAGCTCTGTCCCATGTTTAACCTTTGGTTTGTGATGAGTTGACTGATCACAGCAGGGGTAGCTGCGATTATCCTTGTGCCCCTGGGCCAGTGAGGGGGAAAATCAGCTGGTTAATTCTTCCTGATCCAGTGAGCCCTGCTGGAAAATACAAGGCGAGGACAGGATTGGGTTTGGCCTATGGTAGGCACCAATGTTCCCTGTAAACTGCGCAGCACTCCAGAGATCCTGCACAGCCGGCTTTTCAATGCAAAAACTACGCATGCATGGTATTTTGCATGACCCATGCGGCAGCAAAAAAAATTACAGGGGACATTGGTAGGCACATATTCAAGACTCTCACATAATGATCAGTTAGATGAGACCACAAGTACCTGTACCACTGTACCCCAGAATGAGTCGCTCCTTCATGAGGAGGAGAGAAAATCTGGAAATTGCAGTTTACCCTTTTGCTTCCTTACACCAGCTGGTCTTTGACGTTTGTACACTAATGAGATGAATCAGTTACTCTTATTATACTATTTGAAGAATTGGGTCAGCTAAGACAGCTGGATTATGTGTAGAAATTTTTTGCTCCTTATTACTTATCCATATCGACTAGTGTAACCAGTGAAGATCCTTTAATCCTGCACGGCAGGTAGGTTTAGGTTGTTGTCCACTTTAAAGATTAGGATAAATTAAATTGCGGAAGTTAGGACTGGTAGCAGCAAGGTCAAGGATAGGACTACATGTTGAAAAGTGGTGTGTTTTAATCAATTATAGATCCCTCTCTTAGCTAACACACAAAAAGTCCAAATAAAATGTTAGGCCTATGACTAAATATGATTTATGCTGGTAAAGCACAGGCTGGTGTATTATGAGTTGCAATGCTAAGATTCTGTAACATTATGCATTTTATTTGTACATGCTTTTTTTAAAGCACAACCTAGTTTACAAATGGTTGTATAAAATAATAAACCTCATTCAGTCATTTGTGGTGCCAAAATTATAATGTTTAAATGAAGGTGGTACGCAAATCAAATATAAAATAATGTCCTGGGCTACATTAGGCATAAAGAGAAAACCATGACTATTGAGAAGGACAGCAGGTCGATCAGCATCTGAATGACAGTTTCTGATGGCGTTGAACCTAAAATATTCTTTTTCTCTTGGGTGCTGATCTCTCGCTCCTTTCCCCCCCCCCCCAGAAGGAAGTTACCCATTCCTGCATTTTATTTTAAAGACTATTTCTAATCTCTGCCTAAACTAGTATGTTTCCTGTGGTAGGTCGGGTGATGTGCTGGTTATCTAACAGCAGGAATGTTATACCAGGTAATGCTCAATATATTCTGGTACCAAGCGGAGCGATTTTGAAATTGACCTGTCCCTTTTTAAGGCCACGTGCTAATAACTAAGTAAGTACTACCTGAGGGCAATCCAAGTTTAATTGCTATTTGACGAGGGAAGTTTTGTACATTGAAACGTGCTTATAAAAAAAATAAAAGCCGTGTGAAATGACTGCCTTTCGTGTTCTCTCTCTACTTTTGACACTGAATTGTACAGTTTAAGTATGACACTATTTCTCAAAACTTTGTGCATTCATGGAGATGTTCAGCAAAGCAATCATCTAATCTATGTTTAATTTCCCCCACTGTACAGGAGACGGTGCCGTGAGCAGTTAATACAGTGTACTAGGTTGGAGGAGTGTTTGGGACTCTGGACAGTGGTGGGGAGGGGGTGAATGGGAAGACGTTGCATCTTCTGTGCTTGTATGGGAAGGAGAGCAGGTGGTAGGACTGATGGAAGAGTGAACCGGGGTGTCATGGAGGGCAGGTTCCCTTGGGAATGCTGAGGGTAGGAGAAAGAAAGACTTCAGTTTTATTTCGTGCCCTTCATGACCTCCAGATATCCCAAAGCAGTTTACAGCCAATGAAGTACTTTTGAAGTGTAGTCACTGTTGCAATGTAGGAAATGCACCAGCCAATTTGCGCACAGCAAGCTCCCACAAACAGCAATGTGATAATAACCAGATCATCTGTTTTTAGTGATGTTGGTTGAGGGATAAATATTGGCCAGCTCACCAGCGAGAACTTCCTCTTCGGAATAGTGCTATGGGATCTTTTAGGTCCACCTGTTTTTTTAAAAAATGTTGAATTTGTTTTTATGGGATGTGGGCATCGCTGGCAAGGCCAGCATTTATTGCCCACCCCTAGTTGCCCTCGAGAAGCTGGTGGTGAGCCGCCTTCTTGAACCGCTGCCGTCCGTGTGGTGAAGGTACTCCCACAGTGCTGTTAGGGAGGGTGTTCCAGGATTTTGACCCAGCGACGATGAAGGATCGGCGATATATTTCTAAGTCAGGATGGTGTGTGACTTGGAGGGGAACTTGGAGGTGGTGGTGTTCCCATGCGCCTGCTGCCCTTGTCCTTCTAGGTGGAAGAGGTCGCGGGTTTGGGAGGTGCTGCCGAAGAAGCCTTGGCGAGTTGCTGCAGTGCATCTTGTAGATGGCACACTGCAGCCATGGTGGAGGGAGTGAATGTTTAAGGTGGTAGATGGGGTGCCAATCAAGCGGGCTGCTTTATCCTGGATGGTGTTGAGTAACATTTCATCCAAAAGACTGCACCTCTGACAGTGCAGCACTCCCTCGCATGCATTGAACCCACAATCTTCTGATTCATTAGCGAGAGTGCTATCAACTGAGCCACTGTTGACACTTGTGTATTTGGTGATGGAATAGCATTGAGGTGGCGGAAATGGCAGAAAATGATCTGTCAAAATTGGGGGTTGGAGGGGTGGAAGATGATGGGTTCCGAGAAGGGAAGGAGTGAGGGCAAACACACGGAATGGGGTCAGACTCTGTCGAGGGCTCTGTCAACCACGGTGGAGGGCAATCCTCTGCTGAGGGGAAAAATGTTTTCGAAGCTCTGGTGTGGAAAGTGGCTGTATCGGAGCAGATGAGAGAGAAACTGGGAGATGGAAATGAAGTCTTTACAAAAAACGGGGTGGGAAGAAGTATAATCCAGGTAGTTATGGGAGTCGGTGAACTTGTAATCGATGTCATTGGACAGCCTACTTATCCTTAGAGATAGAAAATTCCAGGAAGGGGAGGGAAAATTTGGAGATGGACCACAAAGGTATGGCAGGGTTGGAAATTTTGAAGCAAAATTAATAAAATTTCACTAGATCTGTGTTGTCCAATACATTAGCCACATGTGGTTAATTGGGAATCCAGATGTGACTAATTGCAATTCTGATTAATAAATTAAAAAATGAGTAATAGACACCATCGTTGAGCATCTGATCTCAACATTTGTATTTGCACAGTGTATGCATGTGGACTTTATCCTTTTCCTGCATTTGTTAGTAAAATGGTATGGCGAAAAGCAGAGTGTGTGAATGTTTTTTGATTGTTGAGTGCCTTGCTTCCTTGGTTACTGAATGGGGGCAGAAGCTTAAGTAAATTATAGACACATGGGGCAGGATTTTCATTGTGTCATGGAGTCGGGATTGGAGGCGTGGGGGGCTAAAATCCCGAAATCAGGGGTCCCGACCCCATCCCGCACCCAAACCTGCCTCCATGCCAGCTTCAAAGGAGGCAGATACCCGACCCGCCTACCCGAGGCGGGAAGGGATTAGTGCCAATTAACTGCCTGTTAACAGGTAGTTAACAGGCAGTTTTTAGCCTAATCCCTATTTTGAAGGTTGAAGTGTGGGATTCCCGACGGCTCCAAACCACGCCAAGTTAGAGGAGGCGGGCCGTTGGGTTGAAGGACTTGGAGGGGTCGAGATGTCGGTGTTCAAGTGAGTGATGTGTGCATGAGTGCAAAGGTAAGTGTGTTTGGTGTGTCTAAAGTTATTAAAGAAGTGTAAATTACCTTTTCTTACCTTTTCAGCCTTCCTTCCTTTAGGTCTCGGGAGTCCTTCATCTCACCAGCACGGAAAGCAGAATGGCTGCGAACTGTCAAAAGTGACAGCCTGCAGCTTTCTGTGCAGGAGCGATTTCTAACTGAGTCTGTGGAGAAGGACTCAGGTTAGAAGTAAGACTATCGGTGTTTGACAGCTTCAAACAGCTGTGAAACGCTGATATTTCATCTGTCAAAACCTCTTGACAGATGAAATGTCAATCTGTGACATCACCTGTTGCCGGGTGGCCCTTAATTGGCCTGCTGAGTCCGCTGGGTGGGCTCAACAAGGTCAATCAAGTTAAAATCGCGTGGATTGGCCGCATCTTGATGGAGGTGTGACTACAACCCCGAAAGTTGTAGTCCCGCCTCCTACCCGACTCCTGAGTTAAATTCCTGCCCATGAAGTACGTTTACCTGTGTGCGTAAGGCGTTTACTACTACAATTGGTGCATGTGGCTAAAACGGGTCCCTGTGGCTAGTCAGCAGTTGCCATTGGACAGCACTGCTCTAGCTAAGAGCAGGAGCAGATTTCACTTCAAATCTTTTGCCCCTCCCTTACCTTTTACATGGTCCATCTCTACCTGCTGAGTATATCCCATTCTTTCTATATCTAAGGGAGGTTCACTGTATCTGCGCCATGAGAACCACAATCAAGTTTTTAAGTCCCATAGTCTTCAGACCCAAGCTGATCACATTATTGATCTTATAAAGATCAGTAGGTATTTTATATGCTAATTTCAGCTCATGCCAGTCAGTGGAAAGATTGTGGTTTTGATGTTGTCGGCTAATAAAAGCAAATCAAAGGGCTAGGAGACACGGTTCACATCTTAGCCAAGTGTTAAAAATGATTAACATCTTAATTGTCTGCCAGACCATTGAGAAGGAACAGTTTGATCAGCAAATGGACCTGCTTAAACGTCAAAGTAAATTTAGCCATGTAACTGAGAATTCCCAGTTCCCTGCTTCGCATTATTTGTACCACATGAGGGGGCTAACTAGCTCAGTGTGAGGTCCCCTCCCAAGGGCCATGCATTAGACACTTGGTCTGTAGCTCGTGAAAAGAGCTAGAAGGATTTCCGACGATTACTTTCTTGTTTTGAAACAATTTATACTGAGTCTCTACTTTAACTTATTTACTGCTTCTGTATACTATCTATTATAAGTAAATCTATTAATTTTAGCTTAAACAAAATTGGTTAACTGTGATGGCGGGACTGTCGTATGAGAAGAGATTGAGTAAACTGGGCCTGTATTCTCTTGAATTCAGAAGAATGAGATGGGATCTCATTGAAGCATACAAAATTATTACAGGGCTTGATAGGGTGGATGCTGGGAGAATGTTTCCCTTAGCTGGGGAGTCTAGAACCAGGGGCCACAGCCTCAAGATAAAGGGTAGGCCATTCCGGACTGAGATGAGAAGAAATTTCTTCACACGGTGGTGAATCTTTGGAATTCTCTACCCCAGAGGGCTGTGGAGGCTCAGTCATTGGGTATATTCAAAACAGAAGTCGATAAATTTCTGACTAGTAAGGGCATCAAGGGATATGGCGATACGGCCGGTGAATGGAGTTGAGGCAGAAGATCAGCCATGATCTCATTAAATGGCGGAGCAGGCTCGAAGGGCCGACTCCTGCTCCTATGTCTTATGTTCTTATTTAGGACTTCTTGAGGAAAAATACTGCAAGAAGTTGCAGTTCGTGTTCTCTGTTTTTGGTGCTTCATACAAAACAAATTGTTTGCTTTCACTGTTCTAATAATTTCTTAGAATTTTGTTCTCACTAATTTTGCATTGGATGGGCTGGGGCTTACAGTAAATCCTGGCACGCCCTGTGAATGACTAGCCTTATTGTTGTATATTACATTCCAGAAGGAAGCTGTACGCTGATAGCATGAATATGTTTAGCTAAGGGTCTGGGAATGCACATGAACTCTAGGCCAAGGCTTCTCGAGAATAAGTCTCTGACCAAAAAAAACACGCAGGCATTTCCAACACACACACTATAAAGTTAGGTGGGAAAGTAAGTGTGAGGAGGACGTAAAATTGCTGTAAAGGGATATAGATCAGTAAAGTGAGTGGGCAATAAGGTGGCAGATGGAGTATAATGTAGGGAAATGTGAGGTTATTCACTTTGGTAGGAAGAATAGAAAAACAAAATATTTTTTAAACAGTGAGAAACTCATAAATATTGGTGTTCAGAGAGGTTTAGGTGTCCTTGTACACGAAACACAAAGTTAGCATGCAGGTACAGCAAGCAATTAGAAAGGCAAATGGTACGTTAACCTTTATTACAAGGGGGTTGGAGTACAAGAGTAAGGAAGTCTTGCTGCAATTGTACAGGGCCTCTGTGAGACCACATCCTGGAGTACTTGTGCAGTTTTGGTCTCCGTACCTAAGGGGTGCAACGAAGGTTCACTAGATTGATCCTTGGGATGAGAGGATTGTCTTATTAGGAGATTGAGTAGATTGGGCCTATACCTTCTGGAGTTTAGACGAATGAGAGGTGATCTCATTCAATATTCTGAGGGGGCTTGACCGGCTGTTTCCCCCTGGCTGGAGAGCCTAGAACTGCGGGCATAGTTTCAAGATAAGCCAATTAGTCAGCCATTTAGGACTGAGATGAGATGGAATTTCTTCACTCAGAAGGTTGTGAATCTTTGGAATTTTCTACCCCAGAGGGCTGTGGATGCTCGAGGGATATGGGGATTGGGCGGGAAAGTGGAGTTGAGGTCGAAGATCAGCCATGATCTTATTGAATTGGATAAACACTTGGAAAGGGAAAAATTTGCAGGGCTATGGAGAGAGCATGGGAGTGGGACAATTGGATAGCTCTTTTTCAAAGAGCTGGCACAGGCACGATAGACCGAATGGCCTCCTGTGCTGTATTATTCTATATCCCAAGCCTTTTATTTGGCCATGGAAAGAGCTCACCTTTGGTGCTTGCCATAAAAATACTTTGAATATTAATAATGGTTCAGAGTCTTTTATAGAGCGATAACTTGCCTTTTATTTACTAGATGCCGTCAGTAAATGTCTATTCACAACTCCCTAATCATGTAGCAGTGGTGTGACTGTTGAGACTATCCAGCCAGCAGAATGATGCTGTGGAGTATTACTTCCTGTATATTGGCCTGTTGTATCCTTAGTGTTAGCAGTCCTGTCTTCCTATTGAGGGTTATATTTTTGGCAAAGTATGATAGAGGATGCTGAGAATGGGACAACTTTCCATTGTGTCACATGCAACCTTTCCTTCAAGTAGCTAAGGAAAGGGATAAGAATAGTTCCAAGGAAGCCTTTAAAAGTAGGGTTTTATTAAAATTAAAGCTGTGCAAAGGCAACTGACAATGTGTGGACTTATGCTATTTGCTTAGAATTTAACATTGGGTTTATCCTTTTCGTGAAAAGTGGAAACTGAGGTTTTCGCTTTGGATGAATTGGCAAAGTTGAATCAGGCAAATAATTCATTGTGGTGAAAGGTTCAAATACCAGAGGAGCCAAGTTTGAAAATTAGTTATTAAAGCAAAAAGGAAAGTTGAGCATAACTCTCAGCTAAATGGTGACCAGTTTATACTGTGGTACCAGTCAGTATAAATGAGTTCACTAGGCTGCTAAATGTACTTTTGGAGGGAGAAAGGATTATGGGGTGTTGCGAAGGTTAGGTGGTGATCTATCAAAAAGTGACTGGTGCATATATTGGCATTTTCTTGCTGCTAAAAACTTTTTTTTCTGTCTAGGTTTTGACGGCCCTCAAGTAGTTCTACAGGTTATCAGAAGATACGTTCAACATTTCTTCGGCTGCAGGGATTGCGCACAGCACTTTGAAGAGATGGCAAAAGAATCTGTGGATAAAGTGGAGACACTGGATGGTGCCATTCTCTGGCTATGGAAAAGCCACAATGAAGTGAACAGCAGACTGGCAGGTAAGAGAAGAGTTGATTTGATGCTTCTAGTGTATGCACCGCAGATTGTGTTGCAGTAATGTTTAACGGTAGCCAATGACTGGGTGTTTATACATTTGAAATAAATGGAATGTGTGGGTTCCAGAATTCCTATAATGAAGTGGCTGAACCCCCACACTAAAAAAAAAAAAAAAAACTTGGATTTATATATAACGCCTTTCACAACCTCCGGACATCCCAAAGCACTTTACAGCTAATTAAGTAACATTGAAGTTGTAATGTAGGAAAGGTGGCAGCCAATTTGCACACAGCAAGGTCCCGCAAACAACAATGTGACAATGACCAGTTAATCTGTTTTTAGTGATGTTGGTTGAGGGATAAATATTGGCCAGGACACCGGGGAGAACTCCCCTGCTCTTCTTTGAAATAGTGCCACAGGATCTTTTACGTCCAACTGATAGCAGACGGGGCCTCGGCTTAACGTCTCATGCGAAAGAAGGCATCTCTGACAGGGCAGCACTCCCTCAGCACTGCACTGGAGTGCCAATCTAGATTTTTGTGCTCAAGTCTCTGGAATGGGGCTTGAACCCACAACCTTCTGACTCCAGCGAGAGTGCTGCCCACTGAGCCACGGCTGACACTTCAAAAAGAAATGTTGGGCAATTCAGAATGAACCAATTGGAAAGCTTGCACTTCTATGGAGTGGGTATACTGCACACTTTGTATCTCGAAGAAGTAGCGTCATTATCACTGATACAGAAGGTGCAGTATAAATGACATTAAGGTGTCTGGAGTTTGCTTTGGGTGAGAGACCATCAGGAGGTGGTAGTCTCTCACGGCCGCAGTGTAACTGCAACTGAGGCAAAACAAACCATCACCCTCCCCCCCGCCCCCCCCCCAAAAATCAAGTCACACACCAATCCTGGCTTTGACATCTGTTGCCATTCGTTCATTGTCACTGGGTCAAAATCCTGGAGTTCTTCACCGAGCATCATTATCACGCGGACTGCAGCGATTCAAGGAGAAGGCCCACCACCACCTTCTCAGGACAACGAGGGATGGGCAATTAATGTGGCCTTACCAGCATCGCCCACATCCTGAAAACCAATTTCAGAAATAGTTCCCAAGTGCTCCTTTAGACCATCCTGACCTTGTGTTACTGAGCAATCCAGTCGTTCAGCTGTTTTACTAACATGGAAAAATGTGACTGGTTAGAAAACCAACAGCTCTGACGTCCAAAACACTACAAGGCTGACATCGTAATAAAATAGCAGATTGTGTTTTTACCGTGGATGAGCCAGAATGTTAACTCTGTAGGGATATGTCCACCTTTACCAGAAGATCTTTAGAATTCAAAGATTTGATTTGAATTGAATGGCTTGGTTAATGTTGAGACCATTGAACGAAAACAGCAACTTGTCTACATTCACAGCACGGTGGCATAGTGGTTAGCACTGTTGCCTCACAGCGCCAGGGACCTGGGTTCGAATCCGGCCTCGGGTGACTGTCTGTGTGGAGTTTGCACATTCTCCCCGTGTTTGCGTGGGTTTCCTCCGGGTGCTCCGGTTTCCTCCCACAGTCCAAAGATGTGTGGGTTAGGTTGATTGGCTATGATAAATTGACCCTTAGTGTTAGGGGGATTAAATACGTGGGGTTACGGGGATAGGGTGGGATATGTGTCAGTGCAGGCTCGATGGGCCGAAATGGCCTCTATCTGCACTGTGGGGTTTCTTCTGTGATTTCTTCTGTGATTCCCTGTATTTTAAAGTAGCGTTAAATGAATCCACGGCTTATCTAATACTAAGAATTAAGGAAATAAAACTTTGGGGGGAAAACTGTGCAGCCGAAATCCAGCCACCGGGAGGTGCACAGAGCCTGCTTGCCTGTTTCTCGCTTCCTTTCTCCTTATCACTGCCATAGTTGTTTGGGGCAAACTTGTACAAAGCAGGACACATAACATAAGAAATAGGAGCAGGAGTAGGCCAATCGGCCCCTCGAGCCTGCTCCACCATTCAATAAGATCATGGCTGATCTGATCCTAACCTGAAATCTGCTATCACTCTCCATCCCACCCGAACCCATGTGATCTCCCGGGAGAGGCAAAAAACCAGATAAAAAACCCAATGGCCAATTTGGGAGAAAAAATCTGGGAAATTTCTCTCCGACCCGTCTAGGAGATCACTCTGTCCCTGTATTTCCTACAGTACTTACCTTCTGTAAGAGGTGATCTCCACCCCAGCCAGGAACAGGCCCAATTTACTCTTGAAGGACTCCTAGCTGGCAGCCTGTTCCCGAGGTCTCCGCTAATCCCTGTGACTAGAACCATCTCCTGAAATCTAACACAGAATTAGAACACAAGAAGTAGGAGCAGGACCAGGCTACACGGCCCCTGGGCCCGCTCCGCTACCCACAGGGCCATGACCGTTCCGAACCTAGACTCGTGTCCAATTTCCTGCCCGCTCCCCGTAACCCCTAATTCCCTTTACTTCTAGGAAACACTCTATTTCTGTTTTAAATTTATTTAATGATGTAGCTTCCACAGCTTTCTGGGGCAGCAAATTCCACAGACCTACTACCCTCTGAGTGAAGAAGTTTCTCCTCATCTCAGTTTTCAAAGAGCAGCCCCTTATTCTAAGATTATGCCCCCTAGTTCTAGTTTCACCCATCATTGGGAACATCCTCACCGCATCCACCCAATCAAGCCCCTTCACAATCTTATGTTTCAATAAGATCGCCTCTCATTCTTCTGAACTCCAATGAGTAGAGTCCCAATCTACTCAACCTCTCCTCAAATGTCCACACCCTCATCCCCGGGATTAACCGAGTGAACCTTCTTTGTACTGACTTGAGAGCAAGTATGTCTTTTCTTAAGTATGGACACCAAAACTGTATGCAGTATTCCAGGTGTGGTCTCACCAATACCTTGTACAACTGCAGCAATACCTCCTTGTTTTTATATTCTATCCCCCTAGCAATAAAAGCCAACATTCCATTGGCCTTCTTGATCACTTGCTGCACCTGCATACTAACTCTTTGAGTTTCGTGCACCAGGACCCCCAGATCCCTTTGTACTACAGTACTTTCCAGTTTCTTGCCATTAAGATAATAACTTGCTCTATGATTTTTTCCTGCCAAAGTGCATAACCGCACACTTTCCAGTATTGTATTCCATCTGCCAAATCTCTGCCCACTTACTTAGCCTGTCTATGTCCCTTTGCACGTTTTTTATGTCCTCCTCACTCACTACTTTCCCTCCCATCTTTGTATCATCTGCAAACTTTGATATGTTACACTCGGTCCCCTCCTCCAAATCGTTAATATAGATTGTAAAGAGTTGGGGACCCAGCACTGACCCCTGCGAACACCACTAGTTACTGATTGCCAGTCTGAGAATGAACCATTTATCCCAACTCTCTGCTTTCTGTTAAATAGCCAATCCTCCACCCATGCCAGAATATTACCCCCAATCCCGTGATTTTTTTATCTTGAGCAATAATTTTTTGTGTGGCACCTTGTCAAATGCCTTTTGGAAGTCTAAATACACTACGTCCACTGGTTCCCCTTTATCCACCCTGTATGTTACTTCCTCAAAGAACTCAAGCAAATTTGTCAAACATGACTTCCCCTTCATAAAACCATGCTGACTTTGTCCTATTAAATTATGTTTATCCAAATATCCCGTTACTGTCTCTTTAATAATGGACTCTAACATTTTACCAACCACAGATGTTAGGCTAACAGGTCTATAGTTTCCAGCCTTCTGCCTACTACCCTTTTTAAATAAGGGTCCTGGGCCTCCCGCGCTCTTTATCCTCTGCCTTCTCCGGGGCTGCCGACTCCTTTCAGGTCCGCTGTCCTCGGCCTCCCACGCTCTTTATCCTCTGCCTTCTCCGGGGCTGCCGACTCCTTTCAGGTCCGCTGTCCTCTGCCTCCCGCGTTCTTTATCCTCTGCCTTCTCTGGGGCTGCCGACTCCTTTCAGGTCTGCTGTCCTCTGCCTCCCGCGCTCTTTATCCTCTGCCTTCTCCGGGGCTGCCGACTCCTTTCAGGTCCGCTGTCCTCTGCCTCCCGCGCTCTTTATCCTCTGCCTTCTCCGGGGCTGCCGACTCCCTTCAGGTCCGCTGTCCTCTGCCTCCCGCGCCCTTTATCCTCTGCCTTCTCCGGGGCTGCTGACTCATTTCCCTGTGGCAGTCTGCAATCTTTCTTCCCCTCCCCATTTCTTCTCCTGCTGGGGCAGGGGGTTTATTGGAATTGTGGAACTTGCAACAGTGAATTTCTGTTTGGCTTGTGATGAGGTGAAAGAAAAAGAAAGACTCGCATTTATATAGTGCCTTTCACAACCACCGGACATCCCAAATGCTTTACAGCCAATTAAGTACTTTTTGAAGTGTAGTCACTGTTGTAATGTAGGAAACGCGGCAGCCAGTTTGCGCACAGTAAACTCCCACAAACAGTGATGTGATAATGTCCAGATAATCTGCTTTTTTTTTTAGTGATGTTGGTTGAGGGATAAATATTGGCCAAGACACCAGGGAGAACTCCCCTGCTCTTCTTCGAAATAGTGCCATTGGATCTTTTATGTCCACCTGAGAGAGCAGACAGGACCTTGGTTTAACGTCTCATCTGAAAGATGGCACCTCTGACAATGCAGCGCTCCCTCAGTACTGCACTGGAACATCAGCCTGGATTTTTGAACTCAAGTCCTGGAGTGGGGCTTGAACCCACAACCTTCTGACTCAGGCGAGGGTGCTGCCCACTGAGCCACGGGCCTTGTGCCCTAGTGTGTTGCCGCATCTTGTGGACCAGTCCGAAAGGTAGTCTTTCCTAGTTGGGTTCTGCATTCACACAATAGTGGCAAGTGCATACGGGTCAGTCATTCCAAGGACCTGCCCATCTGACTGAGGAACTGTCTTTCTGCTGCTCCATAACAGCTAACCTCTCCCAAACCATGGTCCCCTCTCGTGGTTTTGAAAGTGACCTGGGCAAACAAAACTGGAAGTTTTGAATTGACTTATTTCAGTAGAAATTCTAGCAAGGGCAGCACTTTAATCGACTGTTCTTATGCATGACTTGCACTTGCAATTTTGCATTGATGCAACCTGTGAAGTGCAGTTTTTGAAATCACCTGAAGTGCGCAAGATGTGAAACTGAGAGTTTCGTCCCTGCCGCAATATAACTGCAGGCCAGTGCAGGAACAATTTCCCTGGCTGCCCATTGATTCAGCTGGGAACTTTTCAAGCTTCAGTTCTGATGTTGGGAGAAAGCCTCTAGGCCAGCTAACATCAAAAAATCTAATCTGCTTTCAGGCGTTGATCGATGGAGCTCTGAGCAAACTTGTGAGCTACAGTCTCCCTAGGAAGAGAGCAACCCAGGAATCCCCAGTGTAACTCGGGGTTTCCAGCCCTCCATTGCACTGTACAGGTTTTGAGTAGCACCGGTTATATAACTGGCCCCCACGCAGTTGGCAGCTGGTGTCCTTTTTGACGGCTGTGGCACACTCTATACATGCTGCCCCATTTGACGGGTGTGGCACACTCTACATGCTGCCCCATTTGACGGGTGTGGCACACTCTATACATGCTGCCCCATTTGACGGGTGTGGCACACTCTATACATGCTGCCCCATTTGACGGGTGTGGCACACTCTACATGCTGCCCCATTTGACGGGTGTGGCACACTCTACATGCTGCCCCATTTGACAGGTGTGGCACACTCTACATGCTGCCCCATTTGACAGGTGTGGCACACTCTATACATGCTGCCCCATTTGACAGGTGTGGCACACTCTACATGCTGCCCCATTTGACAGGTGTGGCACAGTCTATACATGCTGCCCCGTGTGGGCGCATTGCGTATGCACAGTGCGTTTTATTTTCTAGCCGATGGCGAAATCTCATAAGAATGGAAGTTCAAAGAAGCGAGCTGAGAGGCAAACCAATAAACGGCTGGGAGGAGAGGAAGCCAATAATCACTTTAGCAAAAGCAAAATACTGTGGATGCTGGAAATCTGAAATAAAAACAGTAAATGCTGGAAACTACTCAGCAGGTCGGGCAGCATCTGTAGAGAGAAACAGTTAACGTTTCAGGTCAATGATCCTTCGTCAACTGGAAAAAGTTGGAGATGTAACAGATTTTTAAGCAAGTGCAGGGGCAGGAAAAGGGGAGAGCGGGGAGGGAAGGTCTGTGATAGGCTGGAAGGCAGGAGAGATTAAGAGACAAAAGGGATGATGGTGCGAGGCGATAGGAGATGGTAATGGAACAAGTTAAGAAACAAAAGATGACTCTAGATGAAGTGTAAATGGCAGGATGATCACTTTAGCAAAGCCAGCTTCTTTTCTTGAAGTCGCTCTTCCAGATATTGCCCTTGCTCCCTCTGTTATAAACACACACAGGAGAGGAGCGAGGTGGCTTATCAATAATGTAACGCAACCGATCTTCTGATGCAAAGGCTTACTGGAATTCACCAGGTAAACACAAAGTAACTGTTCCAGCAAGCACGTCTTGATTAAATCAACAGGAAACACGTACACAATCTCCAGTGCCTATTGTGATAACGCAGTTTAGTCTGAACAGATTTGTTTTCTGCCTTTCCAGCACACACTGGGCCGAACGGCCTCCTTCTGTGCTGTATGATTGTGATTTCATTCTGTGGAGAGTTTTGCTATCCAACCACATGTGCTGCGAGGTTGCGCTGTTAATTTATTCAGGTTATAAATTTTTTTCTTTTGTCACGTAACCAACATTTTTTTTTTCTTTTTTGAATAATCGGGGAAATTTCAATTAAGGAATTGCGATGATTTACTTAACCTGGCTGCGTGCACATACTGTGGTGTTGTAAACATGTAATATGTAAATTGCGGGTTTTGTTCTGCATCTCCATTGTTGAGTGAGGTCATTGTCTATGAGTTGTATTCAATTACCACTTGAATGCAAGTGGACTGTTAAGTGCTGTTTTGCTAATGTCGAAACAGAAAGGAAAGGGCAACTTCTGAAACGCGGATTTCTGAATTATTGCAGCCCAATACAGATGGGTTGTCTTCGTTTTGTGAAGGGCCACCCTTCGAGGGCAGCGTGGCCTGTCCGTTCAGGCTTTGTTGCTGCAGTTTATTCCATATATATTTTTCCCTATCTATACCATATACTGAATACCCAAGCCTGTGTAATGATCCATAAAATGGGTCCCATTTACTAACACAAGGCCAAATGGTGAGAACAATGATTGATACTGACAAACGTACAATAACACCACAGCAGGGGTGTGCACAAATTAATTGTGCTCTGCAGCTGCAGCTACACTGGTCGACTTGTAGTGGCTACTTGTGTGCTTCTGCCCATGCAACTGAATAGCAGTCTCTTTTGTGTGGGGTGGAGGATATGTAGGCTAAGTCCTACCAGACAGCTGTGTTCTATCGTTTATTTTATTTTATTTTTGCCCTCTATAAGCAGTGCAGGACTTGCATGTCCCTTGTGTTTTTATAACTAATTGTTTGGAGACATCAAGTGCGAAGTCGCTGTGGTACCCGAGAGATGGTCACATTTTGAAATCCAGTCCTTTCCTCCCTACCCCCCCACCCCCCCCCCCCACACCCCTTCTCTGGAGAGTTATGACACACAACCTGTCATCTGTCGACCAGTAACCAGTGAAAGGGAGAATCCTGCATTCACAGCCCACAAAGTAGGAGCCAGTTGGTTTTGTTTTACTTGTGTTTGTAATGAATTGTTAACCAGGCCTAGGGCCTATACAAAAAAGGCTTCAAAGAAACAGCTGGTAGAGGAGGCAGTTAAAGCTGAACAATGCATCTGTCAGACTACCTTTGGGCACTAAGTACGCATAAAACTTTCAGCAGTTAGCCTTTCTCATTTTAGAAACCAGGAGTTGAATGGCTTTAATTTTTTTTCTAAAAGCAATGATTTTGAATTTATGTTTATATTAAGTTCCTGTATAACCTTTACCATCACAATTGTGCATCGCAATGAGGGATTAATTCAGATAAATAAAACTTTCTTCCACTGTAGAAGTATAGCCTCTTGTATATTGTCATATATTGTGGCCTGGGTATAAATGGTAAATAGAGTTCTGGACCGTCACCTCCAGCGAATAACTCTCTCATCGCAAGTGAGGTTATACAAGTACAAGGGTTGGTTTCCATTTCTTGCTGATAAAAATGTATTGCATTTATGCCTTTAAAGGTTGGAAAATTGATTACTATTTATGTGGGTGGTCAGCTCTTCAGAGTCGGAATGATTCATGCTGTGCTGGGGTTTATATGATCTGCAGTGACGTGTAGCTTGGCCCTGGGTCAGACATAGACCATATCATTCAGAACAAGTTCCATTGAAGTTAAATTAATTTCACGTGCGCTCTACCCATGTGCCGTAACTTTCCTCAGTTCTGCGTCGCTGTTAGATGGAAGGCTTGTGTCCATCATGCACCTCCTGAGCTTAGTAAGGATCTGTATTATTGTTGGAACAATAACCAATTTAGACAAAATAGCCCATTAGAAAAGTAGGAGAGTGCAAAATACAATGAGGAGCATTTCAAAACCAGTCTTCAAAATACTTGTAATGGAGCAAAAAGACAGATCGAAATGCTGTACACCATTCAGCCCCTCGAGCCTGTTCCATCTAATTTCAGTATTTGCTTTTGCTGTAGAAAGTGTGACTTTTTGTGTTTGCGACTAGTTTTAAGTACCAGAGCTTTACTTTTTTTTAATGCTGATACATCCTGGCAATTTCAGATGGATGACAACATCTGGCGCTGTTGAGGCATTGGGAAAAAAAGAAGCTATTGCCTTCAGCTCCCACCACCAACTCCATCCCCCTCCCCAGCCACTGTCTCAGACTGAGCCAGACTGTTTGTGACCTCTGTGTCCTTTTTGACCCCTAGCTGTGCTTCCGACCTCCTTATCTTCTCCATCACAAAGCCCACCTACTTTACCTCCGTAACATCACCTGCCTCCGCCCATCTGTCGCTGAAGCCCTCATCCATGTCTGCCACCTCCAGACTTGACTCTTTCAATGCTTTGCTAGCTCGCCTTCCATCTGTCAACCTCTAAACTTCAGCTCAACCAGAACTCCGCTGCCCCTATCCCAAAGTCCGGCTGGCTTTTCACTTCTGGTTCTTAGTCCCCTAACGCCTCAAATGTAAAATTCTCATCTGTGTTGAAATCTCAACATGTCTCTCCCCTCCCTATCTTTGCAGCCTCCTCCAACCCCTGCAACCCCCTTCCTGAACTCGCCATCCTTCTGACTCCAGCATCTTCACCCCGCCATTGGCAACTATTCCTTCAGCTGCTACGGTGCCACGCTCTGGAATGCCCTCCCTAAGCCTCTGCCCCTTCACCACATTCTCCTTTTTAAGACCCTTCTCAAAAGCTACCTATTTGACCAAGCTTTTGGTTTCCTCCCCACAACCTCCCATTACCTATTGCTTTGGCTCCGTATGCATTTGATTAGCTTACAGGTCAGTGTGAGAACAGCTCCTATAAAAAGGTGAATGTTACGCATTGATGAAATTTTACCGACGTACAAGGCAAGTGATCTGGCAAGACATCCAACAACAAATTTCCAAAACTTACTGCATGTATGATTTGTTGTCCAGAGTATTGCAGTTCTGCATAACCAGTCGCAGGGTAGTGAAAATGTTGATTTTCTGACCAAGAATAAATCACAGTCCCTATGCAGAGAGCTACTGATGTCCAGGTGCTCAATCCTCCATCGCTTAAGTGATTTTTCAAGGCTGAATTTGAGCATGTGATTAGTTGATTCCTGCTCTCTGGCTAGGTAATATTATGACCATTCCAGAAAATTTGTGATTCAATCAGCCCCAGAAATGAATAGAAAATAGTAACGGTAAGAGAAATCCATCTGTTTCCCTCCATTCTTTGCTTGTAAATTTTAATCCGAGTGGCAGCCAGGTGGATGTTGGATCTGATTACAGCTGAAGGGAGGGGGGAGAAAAGCCAGAAAAAATCCTCAGCAAGCCGGTGCCTATAAATTAACAGTTTTGTGGCTACAGCCAGTTTGTAAAAATAAATAAAAAGAGATGAGGCCGTCATAAAGTACAAAAAAAGTTCATAGACACCGACTGTCTGTCTGTCAGGGTCAATTAAAGGTTTAGACAGTGAGGCCACAATATATATCAATAATTTGGATGAGGGAACCAAATGTAATATTTCCAAGTTTGCTGACGACATGAAACTAGGTGGGATTGTGAGTTGTGAGGAGGATGCAATAGGCTTCAAGGTGATTTAGACAAGTTGAGTGAGTGGGCAAATATATAGCAGATGCAGTATAACGTGGATAAATGTGAAGTTATCCACTTCGGTAGGAAGAACAGAAAGGCAAAGTATTATTTAAATTGGGAACTGTTGATGTACAGAGGGACCTGGGTGTCCTTGTACACCAGTCACTGAAAGCAAACATGCAGGTGCAGCAAGCAGTTAGGAAGGCAAATGGTATGTTGGCCTTCATTGCAAGAAGATTTGAGTACAGGAGCAAGGATGTCTTACTACAGTTATACAGGGCCTTGGTGAGACCACACCTGGAGTAGTGTGTGCAGTTTTGGTCTCCTTACCTAAGAAAGGATATACTTGTCATAGAGGGAATGCAGCGAAGGTTCACCAGGCTGATTCCTGGGATGGCAGGACTGTCGTATGAGGAGAGATTGGGTCGACTCGGCCTGTATTCACTAGAGTTTAGAAGAATGAGAGGGGATCTCATTGAAAAGTATAAAATTCTGCCAGGGCTAGACAGACTGGATGCAGGGAGGATGTTTCCCCTGGCTGGGGGGTCTAGAACGAGGGGTTACAGTCTCAGGATACGGGGTAGGACATTTAGGACTGAGATGAGAAATTTCTTCCCTCAGAGCGTAGTGAATCTGTGGAATTCTCTACCAAAGAAGACTGTGGAGGCCAAGTCACTGAATATATTTAAGAAGGAGATAGATAGATTTCTAGACACATCTAGGCATCAAGGGGCATGGGGAGAGAGCAGGAATATGGTATTGAGATAGAGGACCAGCCGTGATATCGAATGGCGAAGCAGGCTCGAAGGGCCGACTGGCCGACTCCTGCTCCTAGTTTTCGATGCCATATGTGATGCAGAGGCTGAGACAACTGGAGGTGAATTGAAACCTATTTAAAACAATGGGGAAAATACAGCTTTCAGCAGAATTTGGAGATGTGATTGTACTGTAGAAATATTGGGGCAGTAATTCCTCCCCAAACGAGTGAGGTTGGGTGATTGGGCAGAAACATGGCAAATGCACGATAATGTGGATAAATGTGAGGTTATCCACTTTGGTGGCAAAAACAGGAAGGCAGATTATTATTTGAATGGCAATAGATTGGGAGAAGGGGAAGTGCACAGAGACCTGGGTGTTCTTGTACACCACTCGCTGAAGGTAAGCATGCAGGTGCAGCAGGTGGTTAAGAAGGCAAATGGTATGTTGGCCTTCGTAGCAAGAGGGTTCGAGTACAAGAACAAGGATGTCTTGCTGCAGTTGTACAGGGCCTTGGTGAGACCACATCTTGAATATTGTGTGCAGTTTTGGTCGCCTTACCTGAGGAAGGACGTTCTTGCCATGGAAGGAGTGCAGCGAAGATTCACCAGGCTGATACCTGGGATGGCAGGAATGACGTATGAGGAGAGATTGTGTCGATTGGGCTTATACTCACTGGAGTTTGGAAGATTGAGAGGGGATCTCATCGAAACCTATAAAATTCTGTCAGGCCTGGACAGACTAGATGCAGGAAGGATGTTTCTGATGGTCGGGGAGTCCAGAACCAGGGGTCATAGTCTAAGGATAAGGGGTAAGCCATTTAGGACTGAAATGAGGAGGAATTTCTTCACCCAGAGAGTGGTGAACCTGTGGAATTCTCTGCTACAGAGGGCGGTGGAGGCCAGTTCATTAAGTATATTCAAGAAAGAGTTGGATATATTTCTTAAGGCTAAAGGGATCAAGGGATATGGGGAGAAGGCAGGGACCGGGTACTGAATTTGGATGATCAGCCATGATCTCAATGAATGGCGGAGCAGGCTCGAGGGGCCGAATGGCCTACTCCTGCTCCTATCTTCTATGTTTCTATGAGTACGGAAGGGGTACTCACGCGTCTGGCCGGAGGAAATGCCGGTTTTCAGCATGCGCTGAAAACCGGCATTTCCTCTCCTCTAACCCAAGAGGTGAAGAGGCTAGCGCGTACGCTGTAGGGGGCAGCGCGTGCATCTTGGATTTCCTCCGTTTTGGGGGATTTGCGCATGTGTAAAGGCCTCCGGTCTTTACGCTTGTAAAAAGCACACGTAAGTATTTATTTTTACAGGTAAGTGGTGTTTTAGTGCAATTTAGAAAAAAAAATTCCCACAGGTTTATTATTTTAAAGAATCTACAATAAGGTAAGTTTAGTTTTAGACCCTTTTTATTAAAAATTTATTTTTTTCAAAAAAAAAAATTATTGTTTAAATTATTTTTTAAAACTTATTTATACTTAATTTAATGATTGGGATGTTTTTTAAATTTTTATTTAAAGTTTAAGTAGTGTTTTGGGGTGCAGTACTTCTCATGAGTTTGACAGTTCTTACACTCAAACTTATGAATGAAGTTTCCCCTCCCCTGATTGGCTGAACAGTGCTCACCTGATCCCAGCCGGCACATCGCACTAACTACGCCGCTGGGTCAGGTAAGCACATCGCGCCGACATCAGAACCGGGCCACTGAAAGGAAATCCACTGCGGGCCAGGTTTCAGATGTCGGCGCGCCGGGTAAGTGCACATCGGGGGCTTGCACACGCGGCAAGCCCCCGACACCAAGTTCTGGGCCATGAAAGGGAGAAAAGAAATGGAAAATGGGTGTGATAGTGAATTCCAACTTAAATTTGCAATAAATGTTAGATGTGACGAGATCAAATGCAGATGATTCTTCATGCATCCAACAGAACCCCAGTACTATTGCAAAATACTGCGGATGCTGGAAATCTGAAATAACAACAGAAAACGCTGGAAAAACTCAGCAGGCCAGGCAGCATCCGTGGAGAGAGAAACAGAGTTAACGTTTCAGGTCGAAGACCTTTCGTCAGAACTGGGAACCAGACCTGAAACGTTAACTCTGTTTCTCTCTCCACGGATGCTGCCTGGCCTGCTGAGTTTTTCCAGTGTGTTCTGTTGTTATTTCAGAACCCCAGTACTACTTGATGAACTCTTTGCTTCGTGTCTTTTAGCATTGAGATTATATCCTGATTGGATAGCTCATCAGTGGCACAAGGAGGGTTAAAACGTTTTTGATTCATTAGCTAACATGTGTATTTTAGAAGAAAAAAAGTCTAAAAGACTGCAAACCTGATGAAGACCTTCATATTTGAGCCTAATCTAAATATGATTTAATCCCATCCATTTCCAAAATGATCTGTGGACATGGTGCTTGTGACGATATATAACTCTTGATTTGTGTTTTTTTGGTTTCTTAGGTGCTCCAAGTGAGGATCCAATGTTCCCTAAAGTGGCATGGCCAACACCAAACCGCTGTCCCACATGTCATGAAGAGATCAAAGGCCTCCATACCTGGAAGGAGACGGAAGTTCTGACATTTTTGAAGTCTCATTACAGTGTGGATAACATTTCATATAAATATAGTGACCATGCATCGCAAGCCGACAAAGCAGCGAATGCAGCTCTGGAAAAGAATGGAAATCAGGGTAAAGAACAAGTGCCACCTCGACTGGGAAATGGCCACAAGGAACAAAAAGCCAATCTCCAGAAACTAGCCCAAAGCTCAAGACACAGCGCTTTGACCAAACCGGAAAAGGGGGATCTGGCTGATAGTAACCTGAAAAGAATTTCATTTGGCCAGGAATCAGCCAGCCTGAAGAAAGAGCTTAAACAATCCGTTTCGTTTTTTGGAATAGGGTTTTCCAACGTGGACATGAGCCTTTGTGTCGTGTTGTATGCAGCATCCTGTTTTTTCCTAATGATCATGTACTTCTACTTCCAAATGAGGTCCAAAAGGTGGAAAACCAGATATACCCGTCCTTGCGTTTAAGACAATTTTCAACTGTGTTGCAGAAGGAAAATGGCTCCATGTATTTTGCAGCATAGGTAGTCTTCCTGGTGAGGATATTGTGGGCCTTTTGTTTTCCCCAGATCACACCTTCACCATTTTTTTTTTTTTAGCGTTTCAGTCTGGACGATGGTGTAAAGTGTAAGTTTAGTTCTAACGTGTAACTTAATTGTGAATATGTTTTGCAGCAACTCCACCTCCTTTGGGCTATAAGAAAAATGAGCAATGGGCTTGGATTGCTTAGCTGCCTTTTTAAAGAGGAATTTTCGATCATGCCCCACCAATTCAGTTCCCCCCCTTTTTCTCCACTACACACCTGACTCTGCTGATTCTTGCTGGGGTACGATTCCATGGGGGCTGGGCACCCACTTTTACCTCACCCAAGCGCCTATTCTTTGCACGTAATGCCTTGACAATAAGTATTGGGCTATTCAACTACGGTGAGGGGGGTGGATGCTACTGCACCCAGCCCAATCCTGTTTGACCAGTTGGTAGTAGGCTCCCTGAATTTTTCTTTCCCCCCTCACCCCTCCACCTCCCCTCCTCTTGAGGTCAACTAGGTCAGAAAAGATGGGGACTGAATTTGGCATTTTGCTGGTGTTTAGCTTGGTGCATGCGAGTCGGGGCTGGGAGGTGGACGTCTAGCTCATCCTTCTGGTGCTCTAACTCCAATTATAGCATGCACCTGCATATTGAATGCTCCTGGTGTATTTGGCTCCGCTACCCTGCCTGACCGATGATTCCAAAGATTCTTCACTCTTCTGTGTAGAGAAGTCCTTCCTAATATTGGTTTCAGATTTATATTTCATTAATTTAAATGTCTGTTCTGGTCCTAAATTTCTAGCCCTAATTTGAAGTGATATTCAGGTTTGCCTTACTTATGTAATATTTTAATGGACCTCAGTGAGATTCCCACCCACTCTTGGTGTCAACACAACCTTTTAAAAAGTCTTTTCATTCCTCACAGCCTGATGGCCATGCTGAGCAGAACCACCTCAATTTAAGTTTGCATCGAATGCACTAACCCTGTACCTTCTAGACTGAGCTTCAGCTTCTCCACTCTGCCTTCATATCTCATCCCCTTTACACCAAGGATCAACCTCCATGCTCTCTACACCGTCTCATGTATTTGTTCTTTGTGATCGGACAAGAATTGAACGCAGTAATTCGTGTATGATCTGACCAGTTCATTGTACAGTCCCTGCATGACCATTACCGTTCTAGCTATATATAATCTCAGCTCTTTCAATAGCTCCACCTGCTGAATCAAGCACATTCATTGTATGCTTATACACTTTTTTACACCTATGTGCAGTATTTTACATGTGACAATACCACACCAGCCAGGACCGTTCTCCAACTTCTTGCTAGTTTTTCACCAGCCTCCAAGTCGCTGAAATATTTTGCTTCTATTTTTGGAAGATGTATTTTTTTCAATGATAAAATAATGTTCCTTAAGGGAAAAAAACTGGCCTGAAATGGAAGTGGTCAATTACTTTAACAATAAAGAGTACTGACTCCCTTTAAAGTTGAGCCTGTACTAGCCAAAGCCTAGTGCTGATCTGCCTGTGAAAAAGATTTGATGCATCACTGCAGTGGCAATTTCATTGTTTTTGTATGCATTTTGTATAACGTAAAGGTGTTGAACGGGGTAAGTTAGTTGTCTGCCTGTCTATTGCCGGCAAGAAATCAAGGTACCCGTGTCAAATCAGGATTTGCCTAGTGCTACAGCTAATTATTTTTAAGCATACGGAAATATTTCTGACAACATCAGATACTCACCTGTCGCTGCTCAACTGGCTGGCCTGAGTCCACGGGCCAAGTGTCATCCATTCTGGCAATGTGTCCTTTTTGCCTGGATTTGAAAAAGGCACTTGTTTAATAGTGTTAAGTTCCATATTTTCCAGGCAGTGATACTAAATGAGATTGCCCACTGACGGTTCAAACAGAGCCCCCTTTTTTTAAATGTCCTTAAATTTGTTACAAATTTAGTTGCCTGATCTTGAGAGGCCATAAGGGTAAGGGCGTGTCTAATGTTACACTAGTGCAATAGTTTAATAGGGAGATTACTGTTGAGGTTGAAGCACACTGCCATGGTATTGTCCCAGGGTATTTGTGGGGGAGGAGGGGCTCTCTGAAATCTGACTTGTGCCACAGTCTGACCGACAACTGCCTGAAATATGTTCAAATACTTCACCAAAGGGACCTTGTTTTTTTTTGGTAGTTTTTCCTATTTCTTCCTTTTTGCAATGAAATGGGCAAATTGCGATGTCTACAGCATGGGTTGAGACCAAATGCCAACAAGTCTACAGACTGTTTCAGGCATGTGTGTGTTAAATATCTGTCCAACTTTGTGAGGAAGGGACCAATTACCTTGCATTTCCTTCCCCTCCCCCATCCCTTTTAAAGCCTAACGATGCTAAAAAAAAATCATCTGAAGGTTCTACTGGATGTTCAGTAGAATTACCTGCAGTATTATCCAGTAAAGTGTCATTCCAAACCTGCCTGAACCACCTTCAGCAATCCTGTTGTGCCACTGGAAGAGGTTTCCATTCAGTATTTGTCCTGTTACATTTTTAAACAGACTGAGTGCCATTTGTTCAGTCAGAAAACTGCCATCACTTTGGAAATGTTTCTGATGTCTGGTTTAATTTATTTATTTTTTCATAGCTGCCTTGTCCAGTTTACTGAAGCTATTGTACTCTTGACATAAAAATGTCAGTCAGTGCTGTATATTTTCATTAGGAAAAATTGTAGGCAATCTTTTGTACTGAGAAAAATTGAAGGAAACTTAATCCTATTTGAAATAAATTACTCTGCAATGAACTTGTAAGTCTTTGTATTCATACAGGTTAACTCCTAACTTTTAAAAAAAAAGCTGTGATGAACTTGTGAAATTCTTCACTCCAGCTCTTAACATGCAAGTGGATCTTGGGCATTTCGAGTGCATGATTGGTTCCCAGACATCTGCCACACGTAATGAGCAATGGGAGAAGTTTGAGGCTTGTTGTTATTACTACAGGTAAAGGGTTGAGAGCAGTACATGCTCTGAAGAATGTGAGACTGCAGACCTGAGTCATACTTGCTGCATCGAACTCTGCCCAGAGAAGACCCAGCTTTGTGCATGAATCCTGCTGCACTCACCAGGAACCTGAATACTGGTCAAATCTCCCAGGCAGTCAGCTCTCTAACATTTAAAAAAAAAATCAGAACTAAAGTTAAGCTGTAGCTGGTATGGAGCTCAAATGATGTGAGGTTATCTCCTTAAGGTAGTTTCACACCGTTTGTTTAAATTCAATGATAAATGGCTTATACTAAAAGAAAGAACTTTCATTTATATAGCACCTTTCACGACCTCGGGATACCCCAAAGCACTTTACAGCTTCAAAGTACTTTTGGCGTGTAGTCACTGTTGTAATGTAGGAAATGCTGTTCAGCTTAGAAAAATTAGTTTGAGCAATTTTGGCCTAGTTTGTAGTGAGTGTTGGTCCACAGCACGAAGCTCGCACCACATTGTCAATCCTCCCCAGAGGTTATAAGGACTGTCGCTGTTGGAAGAGGAAAAAATTCACACTGGTGCAGTGACGAAGGTGCAGTAAAGGAAGCTTTACTGTTCTCGTGGGGAAAGCTGGATAACACCGGAAGATCAAAATATGGGAACATGTTCACTCTGCGGTGCTGACATTCTTCATCTTACTGAGCACAAAGTTCACCCAAAAGAGAATGAATAGCTGCACAAAATGAGAAAGTTAGTAAAATTATTCAAAACTAGTTGATCTCCTTTGGCTTTACACAAGGATTGCCCAGATCAACTGTAGTCTTTAGATAATGTCCCGACTAAGAGTGGCACATGATAAAACAAAGCCATGGTGGGTGATGTAGGGAACCACCTAGTTTAAGGGCTCTGTTAGCAGGATAGGCTAAGAAAGCTGGGGCTTTTTACTTTAGAAAAGCATAGACTTCAAGGAAATTTGATTGAGGTCTTTAAAATAATGAAAGGCTTAGACTTGGTCCAAGTGAATAGGCTATTTGAGCTTTATAGTTTAGGGAGGACCAGGGGACATTAGTATAAGTTAGTCAAGCGTGGAACCAGGCAAGATGCTTGGAGGTACTTTTTGCAGAGACTTGTTGACCTCTGGCACTAAGTGCTGGCTCATGCAGTGAGTGCATACCTACTGCAAGCATTCAGTAGGGTACTGGATGAGTTCCTGGGAGTAGCCAATATATTTACATAGCAGAGTTGTCACCCAGCCACTGGTCTCCTGGAGCTTGTTTAATAGCATTCAGGTGTTGGAGAGGAATCCCCAAGAGTTTTTTCCTAAATTGGGCTGAGGCTTTTTCACTTTTTTGCCTTTACCAGGAGTGTGTTGGGGGAGGGAGGGGGATGGTGGTGTGCAAAAGTTAGACCGTCGGGCTGGGACAGAATCAATGGACCAGCTGGTCTTTACTTGTCCTCCTCTTTCATATAGTTTGTATGTAGCTGTCAACAAAACACAGTTGAGATAATTAGGGGGCTTCAACATTCAACTGGTGTCTTTTTAAAATGTGAATAATCATTAAATGAAGAAAGGTCCTTTCTCACTCTATATCTGTTCATCTCTATTTAATATACTTTTCTGAAGTTTGTACAACATAAAACTAAATCTTCAAAGGTACATAATTTCTCACTTTAAAAAGAAGCACAATATAAATTTGGCATCAATAAAGCTTTTAAAATGTGTCCTTGTTTTTCTAAAGCTATTTGAAGAGTTACTGAGCAGAAAATGCTAAAATCTAAAGCAAAATATTCCACCAATATAGATGACTTTCTAATGTATCCTGGGAAGTTAGGTACACTGCATATGTTCAGAGTCTCTACTTGAAATTCAGCTCACAATTCTGGGTCTTTAGGAAGAGGTGGAGTCCATCAAATGAAGATCTTAAGAGGACAGTAAAAGATAAATACACCATTTAATGGATGCATTTAATAATTTTATTGTGGAATATGTACTAAATGTTTTGTTTGCACCCTAATTTTGGGCATTAGAAATTTCTATTGCTGAGAGAGAAAATGGCAATAAAAACATTCTCAGAAAGCATTTTGAGTGATTTATGGAAACCTAGAGCCAGACAGTGCAATCAGAGTGATGAGTTTACATAGGCAAATCCAGATACAAGGGATTTATAATGGGAAGAAGTTAACACATAAAGCATAACAAAAACATGACAAAATGAAGTCAAGTTGTGCAGACCGGAAGTATAACAGCAACTTGCATTTATATAGAGTCTTTAACATAGTAAAACGTCCCAGGGTGCTTCACAGGAGTGTTGTAAAACAAAATTTAATACCGAGCCACACAAGGAGAAATTAGGACAGATGACCAAAAGCTTGGTAAAGAGGTAGGTTTTAAGGTGCGTCTTAAAGGAGGTGGCGAGGCATAGGGGTTTAGGAAAGGAATTCCAGAGCTTGGGGTGCAGGAAGCTGAAGGCATAGCCACCAATGGTGGAGCAATTAAAATCAGGGATGCTTAAGAGGCCAGAATTAGAGGAGTGCAAATATTTCGGACAACTGTGTGGCTGGCGAAGATTACAGAGATAGGGAGGGGGGAGGTCATGGAGGGATTTGAAAACAAGGATGAGAATTTTAAAATTGAGGCATTGCCAGACCGGGAGCCAATGTAGGTCAGCGAGCACAGGGGTGATGGGGTGAACGGGACTTAGTGTGAGCTAGGATATGAGCAGCAGAATTTTGGATGATCTCAAGTTTATGCAGGGTAGAACGTGGGAGGCCAACCAGGAGTGCACTGATAGTCAATTCTAGAGGTAACAAAGGCACGGATGAGTGTTTCAGCAGCAGGTGAGCTGAGGCAGGGGCGGAGTTGGGCGATGGTACGGACATGGGAATAGGATTTTTAACAAGATATAAATGGTCATACTGGTGCCTAAACAACATATTGACATTTGCAATTAACATTAGTGTAGAATTCAAAATTACAATGGTCTTGGAATGCATTCATTTTAGTAGTGGTTTAGTGGAGGTGTAATTCTCCTCAATAGTTACGACTCATCATATACTGTAAATCTATATCCTGTAACAACTTGGCCTTGGGCTAACTGTGTGAACAGGTTGCCTAAATTATTCAAATAATCAGAATTCAAAATCTAGTTGCCTGGGTGAAATTTTAAAACTAAACTAAGTTTATGTAACCTGTCATTCAAGACATCCAAAAGGGTCATTTCTCTATTACCTGATCCAATGTTTACATACTGACACCGAAATTCAAGCTGTATTTTCCACCAATATCCCCTTGCCCCCTTCTACATACACTGTTTGTCCAAGGTCATAGCTGTTAAGGAGACTTCAGCCCCTGCTGTTACATGCGACCAGAATGGTAGTAGAAAGATAACTTGAGTTTATTTAGTGTTTTATCACATTATCTAAGCAGAGGCCTTCAGTTGCCTTTGGCCCTAAGTGCTGGCATTCCCTCCCTAAACCTCCCTGCCTCTACCTCTCCTCCTTTAAGACGCTCCTTAAAAACTACCTCTTTGAGCAGGCTTTTGGTCACCTGTCTTGGTTGTAAAGTGCTTTGGGACGTCCTGAGGTTGTGAAAGGTGTTATATAAATGCATGTCTTTCTTTCTTTAAGATGCTCCTTAAAACCTACCTCTTTGACCAAGCTATTGGTCCTAATATCTCCTTATGTGGCTCGGTTGCAAATTTTGTTTGATAATGCTCCTATGAAGCGCCTTGGGATGTTTTACTATGTTAAAGTCACTATATAAATGTAAGTTGTTGTTGACTTTGAGCAGACAGATCAACTCAGAAAATTTAGTGGGAATTTGCTTTTTTTTAACAAAATAGCTTCTTTCTGATTACATAGTGGCATAAATACTGACCCATGCTAAGGGTGAAGGTTTGAATACTCCCCGATGTGTTTAAGGAGATCCTACTGTCACAGGGCAGCTCACATCCCTGGACCTTTCTCCTCTCTCCAAAAATACAATGAATTCGACCAACTGTCTGGTGAACATTCACAGACTCATTTGACTTTATTATATCTCATTTAAAAAAGAAAACTTCATCACATTTTGTATCATCATTGCCATCGTGGACTTTTTTTATATTAAGACTTCCTTTTAACATGTTATTGACTGTTCTAAACTTAGTATTGTAACTATGTAATACCTTGTAAAAAGTTTTGTTTTAAAGTTTGTGTTTGGTACTTGTGTTTTTAAATTAGCAAATTACCATAAACCTATGAATTTGGCTATTGTCGTGGTTGGACGTATAATTATACTGTTGAATCCAAACTAAGACTTAATTCCTGCATGTATATGCCAAAGAATGGAGTTATACTGTGCTCAGTTCACACTGGCATGAGAAAGCCTCCTGAAGGAGATCTGACCCCCTAGTGTTCTGGGTAGAATCAGCAGTTATGCTGGTTTATTTATACTAATGCTCCCTCAAAACCACTTTTCATCAATGTGGGATTGGCTGTATAACTACAGACAAAAATATGGTTGAAAATGTCACATGTTCCCCAGATTTGACAGGCATTCAGATTCATCGTTAATAGAGCCTGCCATTCTCAGATATTTATAAATTAATTGTGGGGCTTCTAACAAAGTTAGGCTGGTTTCGTGTTTCATTTCTGTAGCCTAGAGAGTTTGCACAATATCACCACATTAGCAACTCTTTGAAACCACAGTCCAAAACTATCCAGTCAGTAGAGGTCCGTTTTCTTCCAATGCTCACCCTGTGAACTATCTTTACCTTTCTCCAATTTCCAGTCTAGTCTTGGAATATGAAATAGAGAGGCAAAGACAAAGTGGGCGGGGGAGAACCATAGGAACCTTTTGTAAAGCATTAACTACCAAGCTGGTAAGAAAGATTTTCATTTATATAGGGCTTTTCACATGCTCAGGAATATCCCAAAGTATTTCACAACTGATGAACTACTTTTTGAGTGTACTCACAGTTGTGTTGTAGGCAACTTGACAGCCAATTTATTCACAACCAGATCCCACAAGACAGCAGTGACATGAATGCGAGCTAATCGATCTTTGGTGGTGTTGGCTGGAAAGTCTCATAGAATCTTCCAGCACAGAAGGCGGACACTCGGCCCAGCCTGCCTGAGTCAGCTCTTTCAAAGAGCTATCCAATTAGTCCCACTCCCCCCTGCTCTTTCCCCGTAGCCCTACAAATGTTTCCTTTTGAAGTATATATCCAATTCACTTTTGAAAATTACTATTGGATCTACTTCCACCACCCTGCATTCCAGATCATAACTCGCTGCATAAAAATAAATTCTCCTCATCACCCCACTAGTTCTTTTGCCGATTACATTAAATCTGTGTCCTCTGGTTACCGGCACTCCTGCCAGTGGAAACAGTTTCTCCTTATTTACTCTATCAAAACCCTTCATGAAATTCCTTGCTTTTCTTTGAGTAGCGCCATGGGATCCTTTGCATCCGGGTGGACGGGGCCTCAGTTTCATGTTTCATCTGAAGGACGTCAGCCTTAACAATGCAATCATCAGGTTCCATTAGTAAGCCAGGCTGGCTGGTCAATCATTAACGGTGCCTCGGAGTACAGTGAGCCTGCCTGGCTCAGGTATCGAATTAGTGAGTCTGTCACAGAGGGTTGACTTTTTATTTTATTTGCTTATGGGATCTGGGCGTAACTGGCAAAGCCAGCATTTATTGCCCATCCCTAATTGCCCTTGAGAAGGTGGTGGTGAGCCGCCTTCTTGAACTGCTGCAGTCCGTTTGGTGAAGGTGCTCCTACAGTGCTGTTAGGGAGGGAGTTCCAGGATTTTGACCCAGCGACGATGAAGGATCGGCGATATACTTCTAAGTAAGGATGGTGTGTGACTTGGAGGGGAACTTACAGGTGGTGGTGCCATGTGCCTGCTGCCCTTGTCCTTCTAGGTGGAAGAGGTCGCGGGTTTGGGAGGTGCTGCCGAAGAAGCCTTGGCGAGTTGCTGCAGTGCATCTTGTAGATGGTACACACTGCAGCCACGGTACACCGGTGGTGGAGGGAGTGAACGTTTAAGGTGGTGGATGGGGTGCCAATCAAATGGACTGCTTTGTCCTGGATGGTGTCAAGCTTCTTGTGTGTTGTTGCAGCTGCACTCATCCAGGCAAGTGGAGAGTATTCCATCACACACCTTACTTGTGCCTTGTAGATGGTGGAAAGGCTTTGGGGAGTCAGGAAGTGAGACACTCGCCGCAGAATACCTAGCCTTTGACCTGCTCTTGTTGCCACAGTATTTATGTGGCTGGTCCAGTTAAGTATCTGGTCAATGGTGACCCCCAGGGTGTTGATGGTGGGGGATTCGGCGATGGTAATGCCATTGAATGTCAAGGGGCAGTGGTTAGACTCTCGCTTGTTGGAGATAGTCATTGCCTGGTACTTCTGTGGCGCAAATGTTACCTGCCACTTATCAGCCCAAGCCTGCACGTCGTCCAGGTCTTAATGCATGTGGGCATGGACTGCTTCATTATCTGAGGAGTTGTGAATGGCGCTGAACACTGTGCAGTCATCAGCGAACATCCCCATTTCTGACCTTATGTTGGAGGGAAGGTCATTGATGAAGCAGCTGAAGATGGTTGTGCCTAGGACACTGCCCTGAGGAACTCCTGCAGCGATGTCCAGGGGCTTTGATGATTGACCTTCAACCACCACAACCATCTTCCTTTGTGCTAGGTATGACGCCAGCCAGTGGAGCGTTTTCCCCGAGTTAGTGAGAACTTCCATCATATGACATATCATCTTGGAGCCATCTTGACCCCTAAAGAGGTCCCACATACTTCCTTCCCACGACGAAGCACACTCCCTCAGCTATGCACTTAAGTGTAGAGTATGTGCTCAAGTCCTGGAGTAGGACTTGAATCCACAACCTTCTGAATCGGAGGGGAGAATGCTACTTATGCTGACACGGGACAGGAAATAAGGATCAACACCAAGATGACCGGAGCTGTTGAAACAACCTGGAAAAAGTCCTTTTCACTAATGGCCCAGAAATTCGGGTCTCCACAGGTGAGTACGCACTGGGTACTCACCCATAGGCCCGATGGAAGTGCCGGTTTCCTGCATGCACTGCGCATGCGTGGGAAACCGGCACTTCCGTTCCTCTGAAAGCAGGGGTTCAGAGGTCGAACACATGCGCGGGGGAGTCTGCGCGTGCGCTTTGAACTTACGTTTTTTTTTACAGGTTTTTCCGTGAGGGTAAGTCTTTAGAATTTAGAAATTTAAAAAGCAGGCGTAAGGCCTGCTTCTTACAAGGTAAGTGGTGAATTAATTAAAATTAAAACATTTTTTCCACAGGTTTATTATTTTTTAAATACTTTAAAGCAAGGTAAGTTTATTTTTAGCCCCGTTAGAATTTAAAATTATTTTTTTCAAAAATTTAAATTATTGTTTAAAATAGTTATTTAATGTAATTTATAGTTTATTTTAAAAATGTGATTAAAAAAACATTATTTGAAGGATTACTGCTATTTTGGGGCCGTAGTATTTATAAGTCTTGACAGTTCTTCCTTATAAATGGAGCATTCCCTGCTCCGATTGGCTGCCCATGGCACACGTGATCCCAGGGGATGCATCAGATCAGCCATGATCTTATTGAATGGCGGAGCAGGCTCGAGAGGCCGATTGGCCTACTCCTGCTCCTATTTCTTACGTTCTTATGAACTAACTGCGCCCCTGGGACACGCAAACACTGCGCGCCGGCAGCTGGGCCAGGCCCCGGATCGGAATTCCACGGGGGCCCTACAGCTCAACTGCCGGCGCGCAAGGTAAGTGCAGGTCGGGGGCTTGCACCCACGGGAAGCCCCCGACCCGAATTTCTGGGCCATTATCTCCATGCTCTAATTAATTTGACCATTAAACATTGGTTTAGAGAAGGGTATTCATCTTTCCTAATCAAGCATAAATCCCTTCACTTTACATTAATATTAACTAACTGCTAATAAATACTATGTACTTTGTGTGATAAAACCCATTATTTTTTTGTTGGTGGGGTAGTGAGTTCAGCACAATGAGGTGTTGGTGCGGGAGAAGGCAATACTTTTCTCCTTGTTACGTCCTTTCAGCAGCTAATGGAGCAACAAAGTTAATTCTACTCTTCCTTTTTCAGTCACTTGTTATTCCATGGCTGCATGTTGGCTGCAGAGGGAAAGGCAGGTGGCAACCTGCTGACAAGCGTCCACCACTGCTGAGCTGAGCAGGCTGCAATGAAGCACATCCTCCAGCTCTATCTTCAGAAAGCATCTGACTCCTACTGGATCGCCTCCCAGTGTTTCTTTCAATGGTCAGCTGCCTGTCTGAAACCATTCAAACCAAGCTATTAAGAAACCCACGAGTGGAGCTTCTGTGCGTGCACTCTCAACAACAATTGCATTTATATAGCGCCTTTAACATAGCAAATGTCCCAAGGCACTTCAGAGGAGCGCAATCAGACATAAAATTGGCACAGAGCCAAAGAAGGAGACATTAGGACAGGCGATCGAACCTTGATCAAAGTAATGGCCCAGTAATTCCGGGCCCAACGCGTGAGTAAGGACGGGGTACTCACGCGTGTGCCCGGAGGAATTGCCGTTTTTCAGCATGCACAGCGCATGCGCTGAAAACCGGCATTTCCTGTCCTCTGACCCAAGGGGTTAAGAGGCTGAACGCGTGCGCGGTATCGGGCAGCGCGTGCGACTTGGATTTCCTCTTTTTAGAGAGTTGCGCGTGTGTAAAGGCCTCCGGTATTTACGCATTGAAAAACCACATGCAAGTACTTAGTTTTACAGGTAAGTGGTCTATTAATACAATTGAGAATTTTTTTTTCCATAGGTTTGTTATTTTTAAAGAATTTACAGTAAGTTAAGTTTAGTTTTAGCCCCGATTTTTTTATATAATTTTTTTTTTCAAATTTTAAAATTATTGTTTAAAATAGTTTTTCAGAGGAGTTTATGGTTCATTTAAGTAGTGCAATTTTTTTTAAATTTTCTTTCAGGTTTAAGTAGTGTTTTGGGGCCAGGAGTTTTCATGAGTTTGACAGCTCTTACTGTCAAACTCATGAATGAACTTTTGCAACCTCCCATTGGTTGCCCTGTGCTCACGTGATCCCAGCCGGCTCATCGCACTAAGTACGCCGTTGGGTCACGCACGCACAGCGCGGCAGGACCTCAAGCGGGCCAGTGAGAGGAAATGCAATGCAGGCCAGAATTAAAATGTCAGCGCGCCGGGTAAGTGAACATCGGGGGCTTGCACGCGCGGCAAGCTCCCGATCCTAATTTCAGGGCCATTAGGTTTTAAGCCGAGTCTCAAAGGGGGGGAGAGAGGTGGAGAGACAAAAGGGTTTGGGGAGGGAATTCCAGAGTTTAGGGCCTAGACGGCTGAAGGCACAGCCATGAATGGTGCAACAAATAAAGTGGCGGATGCACAAGAGGCCCGAATTGGAGGAACACAGATATCTCGAAGGGTTGTAGGGCTGGAGGAGGTTACAGAGTGCGGGAGGGGTGAGGCCGTTGAGGAATTTGAACACGACGGACACATTCCACTTAGCCAAGTCTAGAGAGTTTAGGTCCAGGTTGGCAGAGGCGAGGCCCGGGGAAACCTAAGTGTGCCCAGAGATACAACTGGATATTTTGGCTTTCAGGATGAGTAGCAGCTAAATATGGAAGATTCCCACCCCCGTAACTGGTCAATGCCCCCCCCCCCCATCCCACTGGATCCATTAGTACTCCGGCTTACTGGTCAATCATCAACAATGTTCTGGAATACAGTGCACCAGCCTAGCTCAAGTATCAGAATAGTAATTATTGGTAATAACAACAGAAAATGCTGGAAAAACTCAGTAGGCCAGGCAACATCCGCGGAGAGAAATTAGAGTCGACGTTTCGGGTCGAACCCTTTTTCAAACTGGAAAGGAAATAAAATAGATCGAAGGCGGGGCTGCGATAGAACAAAAGAAGAAAAGAAGTAAAAGAGACATTAAGAGGTATTCAAAACCAGACGAGATGGTAATAGGACAGTGGAGACAAAAGACGGCTCAGCTTAATGGCCCAGAAATTAGGTTCGGGGGCTTGCCGCGCGTGCAAGCCCCCGATGTGCACTTACCCGGCGCGCTGACATTTCAATCCTGGCCCGCATTGCATTTCCTGTCACTGGCCCGCTTCAGGTCCTGCCGCGCTGTGCGTGCGTGACCCAGCGGCGTACTTAGTGCGATGAACCGGCTGGGATCACGTGAGCACTGGGCAACCAATGGGAGGTTGCAAAAGTTAATTCATCAGTTTGATAGTAAGAACTGTCAAACTCATGAAAACTCCTGGCCCCAAAACACTACTTAAACTTGAAAGAAAATTTAAAAAAACATCGCACTACTTAAATAAACTATAAATAACTGTAAAAAACTAATTTAAACAATAATTTTAAATTTTGAAAAAAATTATATAAAAAATCAGGGCTAAAAATACTTACCTTACTGTAAAGTCTTCAAAAAAAATGAACCTGTGGAAAAATTTTCTAATTTTACTTAATAGACCACTTACCTGTTAAAAGTAAGTACTTACGGCTGCTTTTTCCATGCGTAAAAACCGGAGTCTTTTCCCCACGGGCAACTCTTCAAAAAAAAAAAGGGAAGTTCAGCGCGCACACGCTACCTGAAACCTCACACGCGTTCCGCCTCTTAACCCCTTGGGTCAGAGGAGAGGAAATGCCGATTTTCCCCGCATGCGCTGTGCATGCTGAAAACCGGCAATTCCTCCGGGCCCACGCGTGAGTACCCCGTCCGTACTCACGCGTTGGGACAGGAATTACTGGCCCATTGTCTCTTTTACTTCTTTTCTTCTTTTGTTCTATCGCAGCCCCACCTTCGATCTATTTTATTTCCTTTCCAGTTTTGAAAAAGGGTTTCGACCCGAAACGTCAACTCTAATTTCTCTCCACGGATGTTGCCTGGCCTGCTGAGTTTTTCCAGCATTTTCTGTTGTTATTTTGGATTTCCAGCATCTGCAGTATTTTGCTATCGTACTAGTAATTATTGGTGTCAGCCTTGGTTTGGTGGTAGCACTCTCGCCTGTGACTCAGAAGGTTGTGGGTTAAAGCCCCACTCGAGAGATTAGGCTGGGACTTCTGTGCAGTATTGAGGGAGAGCTGCACTGTCGGAGGTGCCGTCTTTTTGCTGAGATATGAAACTAAGGCTCCGTCTGCCCTCTCAGGTGGACGTAATAGATCCCACACCGCTATTCGAAGAAGAGCAGGGGAGTTCTCCTGGTGCCCTGGCCAATATTTATCGCTTAACCAGCAACTAAAATAAATGATCTGGCCATTTATTTCATTGCTGTTTGCGGGAGCTTGCTGTGTGCAAATTGGCTGCCACGTTTCCTACATTACAACAGTGACTACACTTAAAAAAAAAGTACTTAATTGGCTGTAAAGTGCTTTGAGAGATCTTGAGATCATGAAAAGCGCTATATAAATGCAAGTCTTCTATTCCACGCAGGATTGACTTGCTCTAAACGTCCATCATCAGGTATGTCATCTTAAACATAGAAACATAGAAGATAGGAGCAGGAGTAGGCCATTCGGCCCCTTGAGCCTGTTCCGCCATTTAATGAGATCATGGCTGATCATCCAAATTCAGTACCCTGTCCCTGCTTTCTCCCCATATCCCTTGATCCCCTTAGCCTTAAGAAATATACCTAACTCCTTCTTGAATATATTTAATGAATTGGCCTCAACTGCCTTGTGTGGTAGAGAATTCCACAGGTTCACCGCTCTCTGGGTGAAGAAATTCCTCCTCATCTCAGTCCTAAATGGCTTACCCCTTATCCTTAGACTGTGACCCCTGGTTCTGGACTCCCTCGCCATCGGGAACATCTTTCCTGCATCTAGTCTGTCTGGTCTTGTTAGAATTTTATAAGTTTCAATGAGATCCCCTCTCATTCTTCTAAACTCCAGCGAATATAAACCTCCTTGATCCCAAAAAGACCCTGCTTGCTTCTTTTCTGGGAGGAATAGCCATCAGTGGATAGTAGGTCATTAGACAATGGACAAGTGTGGGTTTGAACCTTTGCTAGGTGGGCAGTGACTGCTGGGAGCTCCTTGTAATTGGCAGATCATCATAGAATGTGTGAGTGCAGTACCAGCCGCCTCCCAACCACATCATGGGCGCACACCATGTCCAATCGAATGGTGGTTCCACCAATTGAAGGTGCAGAGATTTCACCATCAGCCACTTGCCTCTCTGCAACTCCATATTGGTGGGCACCAAGCCCGAGGTATATGAACATGTTTTTATACCCTACTCCCAGGTAACAGCTTCCAAGCAGCTGTCAATCTGAGACGGAGATTTTCCTCATCAGCTATAGGATGGGTATTCAGCCTGATAGCACGCCCAGTTCCACAGCCAGTTGGTGGTCTATGCCACCGGTTTCCAAGACTCTTACCCCACTTATAGCAGATCCTAGTAATTTAAAAGGAATACTGTTTGTGTCTGTCACCCTAACCGTACTCAGGCCAAGCAGTGTGGTGTCCCCTTCCTCCCACCAACCTAGTTCATTAAGGCTGCCTATCAGTGCGACACACTCCAGGACTCTGCCTGCCTCCATGCAAATAGATCCTTGCTGGGTCTAATGCTAACTTAGTGCAGTGCTCTCCCCGCAACTTCAGGATGTTCTGAGTGAGAGTTTTTTGAAGATCAGCACTGGTTTTGTCAGTCGTTGGCACTAACCTGATTTTGCATTGAAGGAAAGAGGGAAAAGGTGAGAGAAAGAAAAGGCAAGTAGTGAATTATAGCATCTCTGCCCACCACCCCTGCATATACACACCGACACACACTCACATACACACACACTCACATATACATACAGACACACACTCACATATACATACAGACACACACATACACACACTCACATACACAGACAGACACAAACTCACAAACAGAGACAGACACACACTCACACATACACACACGCACTCACATATACACACCGACCCGTACTCATACAGACACACACTCACATATACACAGACACACACAAACATATACACACAGACACACTCACATATACACACCGACCCATACTCATACAGACACACACTCACATATACAGACCGACCCATACTCACACACAGACACACATTCACATATACACACACACACACTCACATATACACACAGACACACACTCACACATACACACACTCACATACACAGACACAGACTCACATATACACCCAGACACACACTCACATATACACACACACAGACACACACTCACACATACACACACTCATACAGACACAAACTCACACATACACACACACACACACTCACATATACACACCGACCCATACTCAGACACACAGACACACATTCACATATACACACACACACTCACATATACACACAGACGCACACTCACACAGACACACAGACACACAGACACAGACACACACTCACATACACAGACGCAGACACAAACTCACACATACACACACACACACACTCGCATATACACAGTATTCCAGGTGCGGTCTCACCAATATCTTGTACAACTGAAGCAATACCTCCCTATTTTTATATTCTATCCCCCTAGCAATGAAAGCCAACATTCCATTGGCCTTCTTAATCACTTGCTGCACCTGCATACTAACCTTTTGAGTTTCGTGCACCAGGACCCCCAGATCCTTTTGTACTTCAGTACTTTCCAGTTTCTTGCCATTAAGATAATAACTTGCTCTACGATTTTTCCTGCCAAAGTGCATAACCTCACACTTTCCAGTATTGTATTCCATCTGCCAAATCTCTGCCCACTTACTTAGCCTGTCTATGTCCCCTTGCAGGTTTTTTATGTCCTCCTCACTCACTACTTTCCCTCCCATCTTAGTATCATCTGCAAACTTTGATATGTTACACTCGGTCCCCTCCTCCAAATCGTTAATATAGATTGTAAAGAGTTGGGGACCCAGCACTGACCCCTGCGGAACACCACTAGTTACTGATTGCCAGTCTGAGAATGAACCATTTATCCCAACTCTCTGCCTTCTGTTAGATAGCCAATCCTCTATCCATGCCAGAATATTACCCCAATCCCATGATTTTTTATCTTAAGCAATAATCTTTTGTGTGGCACCTTGTCAAATGCCTTTTGGAAGTCTAAATACACTACGTCTACTGGTTCCCCTTTATCCACCCTATATGTTACTTCCTCAAAGAACCCCAGCAAATTTGTCAAACATGACTTCCCCTTCATAAAACCATGCTGACTTTGTCCTATTAAATTATGATTATCCAAATGTCCTGTTACTGTCTCCTTAATAATGGACTCCAAAATTTTACCTACCACAGATGTTAGGCTAACCGGTCTATAGTTTCCAGCCTTCTGTCTACTGCCCTTTTTAAATAAGGGTGTTACATTAGCAGTTTTCCAGTCTGCCGGGACCTTTGCTGAGTCCAGGGAGTTTTGGAAAATTATTACTAATGCATCCACAATCCCTACCGCCACTTCCCTCAAGACCCTAGGATGTAAGCCATCAGGTCCAGGTGATTTATCTGCCTTGAGTCCCATTATTTTACCGAGTACCACTTCCTTAGTGATTTTGATCGTGTTTAGCTCCTCCCCCCCTATAGCCCCCTGTTTGTCCAGTGTTGGGATATTCTTAGTGTCTTCTACTGTAAAGACTGATACAAAATATTCATTCAGTGTTTTTGCCATCTCCATATTTCCCACCATTAATTTCCCGGTCTCATCCTCTAAGGGACCAACATTTACTTTAGCCACCCTTTTTCTTTTTATATAGCTATAAAAACTCTTACTATCTGTTTTTATATTTTTTGCTAATTTACTTTCATAATCTATCTTCCCTTTCATAATCTTTTTGTTATTTTTTGCTGTCTTTTAAAGTTTTCCCAATCCTCTATCCTCCCACTAGATTTGGCTACCTTATATGCCCTTGTTTTTAGTCGAATACTATCCTTAATTTCTTTACTTAGCCACGGATGGCTGTCTTTTCTTTTACACCCTTTTCTTAGTGGAATATTTTTTTTTTGGAAGTTGTAAAATAACTCCTTAAATGTACACCACTGATCATGTATTGTCTTACCCTTTAATCTATTTTCCCAATCCACTCTACTCAATTCTGCTCTCATACCTTCGTAGTCTCCTTTATTCAAGCTTAGCACGCTTGTTTGAGATCCAACCTTCTCACCCTCTAACTGAATATGGAATTCAACCATGTTATGTTCACTCATTCCAAGGGGATCCTTTACTAGGACATTTTTAATTAATCCTGTCTCGTTACACAGGACCAGATCTAAGGTTGCTTGCCCCCTGGTCGGTTCAGTTACATACTGCTCAAGAAACCCATCCCTAATACACTCAATGAACTCATCCTCAAGGCAGCCCTGCCCAATTTGATTTGTCCAATTAATATGATAGTTAAAATCCCCCATAATTATAGATGTTCCCTTATTACAAGCCTCAACTATTTCCTGATTGATACTCCGTCCAACAGAGTTGCCACTGTTCGGAGGCCTATAGACTACGCCCACTAGTGTTTTTCCCCCTTATTATTCCTTATCTCCACCCAAACTGTTTCATTATCCTGATCTTTTGACCCAATATCATTTCTCTGTATTACAGTGATTCCTTCCTTTATTAACATAGCCACCCCACCTCCCCTTCCTTCCTGCCTGTCCTTCCTGATCGTTAAATAACTTGGTATGTTTAATTCCCAGGCATTGTCACCCTGCAGCCATGTTTCTGTAATGGCCACAAGATCATACCCATATGTAGTTATTTGTGCCATTAACTCATCTATTTTGTTACGAATGCTACGTGCATTCAGATAGAGAACTTTTGAATATGTTTTGTGACACTTAGTTCCTGCTTTTGCCCTTTTTATTACTTTACCTTTTACTCCATACCTTCTGCCACTTCCTGACACGCTCTGGTTTTTAATTTCCCCACTGCTACCTAAGTCTATGACCTTCTCTGTTGTCATTTTTATTATTTGCTCTCTAGGAACCTCCCCCCCACTAGTTAGTTTAAAGCCCTCTCTATAGCCCTAGTTATATGATCCACCAGGACTCTAGTCCCAGCACTAGCCAAGTGAAGCCCGTCCCAATGGAACAGCTCCCTCCTGCCCCAGTACTGGTGCCAGTGTCCCAGGAAGCAAAACCCATTTCTCCCACACCAGTCTTTGAGCCACGCATTTAACTCTCTAATTTTATTTGTCCTAGCCAAATTCACTCATGGCTCAGGTAATAATCCAGAGATTATTACCCTTGAGGTTCTGTTTTTTAATTTGACCCCTAGCTGCTCATACTCCTTTAACAGAACCGGCTTCCTAGTCCTATCTACGTCGTTTGTACCAACATGGACCACGACAACTGGATCCACCCCCTCCCACTGCAAGTTTCTTTCCAGCCCAGAGGAGATGTCCTTAACCCTGGCACCGGGTAGGCAACACAGCCTTCGGGACTCTCGCTCTCGGCTGCAAAGAACTCTATCTATCCCCCTAATAATACTATCCCCTACCACTACAACATTTCTATTTACTCCCCCCTCTTGAATGGCCCCCCATTCCATGGTGCTGTGGCCAGGTTGCTCATCCTCCCTGCAGTCCCTGCTCCTGTCCCCACAGGGAGTAAGAACCTCGAACCTGTTGGACAAGAGCAAGGGCTGCGGCTCCTCCAGCTCTACCTCCTGGATCCCCGTACCTGCCTCACTCATAGTCACACCATCCTGTCCCTGACCATGAGCTACATCTGAATTAATTAACTTCATAGGTGTGACCACCTCCTGATACACAGAGTCCAGGTACTTCTCCCCCTCCCTGGTGTGTTGCAGTGTCTGAAGCTCAGACTCCAGCTCATCAACACGGAGCTGGAGTTCCTGTAGCAGCAGACACTTGTCACAGACATAATCACCGTGAGCCTCAATGGGATCCACTGGCTCCCACATCTCGCAACAGTAACACATCACCTGCTCCATTCTATATAATTAATTACATTTTTTATTGTTAGTTATGGACACCCTTTGCCCGATTTTAGATGCTAGTATCCCCTTTAATTAATTGGATTTAAATTAAATCAATCCCTCTAATTACACCAGTTAAATGGTTTACCAACAGTCACTCTGCACCAGAAAGGCCTTATTAACTACAACCTACAGAGTTAAAGTTTGAAAAGAGCACCTAACACCCCACTTACCCTAACTCACACTTACCCAAACTCACAGCACTCTCTGCTGACTCGCACTCAGTGCTTGCTCACACTAGCACTGGTCTTTTTATACTGTTTGTTTGTTTACAGCCAAATGAGTCACCCCTGCTGATTGGTTAGAAAACTGGTTTCCACTGCCTGCTGTGCCAATTTACTCCTACTGCAGTGTAACCTTGTTTTACTCTTCTTAAACCAACAGAATCCCAAATATTTAACTTTTCCCCTTTACTTAAACTGCTTAAGTAATCTTATCAAGAATGATTTAAAGAGAAATAACAATTAAAGAACTCTCACACTTACCCAAACTCACAGCACTCTCTGCTGACTCGCACTCAGTGCTTGCTCGCACTAGCACTGGTCTTTTTGAAGGAATTCATCAAGTGATACCCCAGGTTGTTGTCGAGTTGTGGCCAGTAGATGCCGAGCAAAAATTTCGTTTGGGGCCTTAACATAGAGTTGCTGTCGTATTTGGATAGCGGAGTCATAGTCTACACTGTCTTCGATATAGTCAAACACATGAGGGGCTACATAATTGGCAAGTATCTCTAACTTATCAGGAACATTCTCACCACACACCCTGAGGAAGTTGCTGAAGGTACGGTACCAGTGTTTCCATACCTTAGCCATTGTAGGTGAATTCGGGTCCAGGTCAAGACGGGCGGGTCGGAGTAGTTTCTCCATGGTGGATTGATTACTACCTCTGGTTCCCTTCTACTGTTTGAGTCGTAGCCGTCTGTTCCCAAAACCACTCAGAGCATGGAGCAGCAAGCAGTCGATTAAATTGACGTAAGAAAACTACTAGGCACTTGGTCAGAGTATTAAACAAGGCTTTAATCAACTGTTTCACAACATGGAAGTCTAGTTATCCTTCACTAGTTCTTGTTTACAAAATGTCCCTGAGCAAGCTGGGCCCGTGCCCGAGTATTTATACTCTCCCTGGACAGCGCCACCAGCAGGCCGCCTAGTATATTGCATAAGTCATTTCTACATGAATGGCACAATTTACAACAACACCCACTCATATACACACAGACACACACTCACATACACACACAGACACACACTCTCACATACACACACTCGTACACACAGACACACACTCATACAGACAGACAAAGACACACACTCATACAGACACAGACAGACAATCTCACATACACACAGAGACACACACTCACATATACACACAGACACACACTCTCACATACACACACTCATACACACAGACACACACTCATACAGACAGACAAAGACACACTCATACAGACACAGACACACAATCTCACATACACACAGAGACACACACTCATATACACACAGACACACACTCACATACACACACAGACACACACTCTCACATACACACACTCATACACACAGATACACACTCATACAGACAGACAAAGACACACACTCATACAGACACAGACACACAATATCACATACACAGAGACACACACTCACATATACACACAGACACACACTCACATTCACACACAGACACACACTCACATATTCACACACAGACACACACTCACATATTCACACACAGACACACACTCACATATACATGCAGACACACACTCACACATACACACAGATACACAATCACACATACACTCACATACACACACACTCATACAGGCACAGACACACACTCACACATACACACACTTAAATATCCACACACAGACACACACTCACATACACACACACTCATACAGGCACAGACACACACTCACACATACACACACTTAAATATCCACACACAGAAACACACTCACATATACACACAGACACACACTCACATATACACACACTCATACAGACACAGACACACACTCACACATATACACACTTACATATTCACACACGGACACACACTCATACACACACAGACACACACTCACATATACAGACAGACACATGCATATACACAGACACACACTCAAATATACACACAGAGACACACTCACATATACACACAGACACACACTCACATATACACACACAGGCACACACACACATATACAGACAGACACACACACATATACACACAGACACATACTCATACAGACAGACACACACCCACAGACACATACTCATACAGACAGACACACACTCATATATGCACACAGACACACACTCACATACAAACACAGACACACACTCTCATATAGACGCAGACACACACTCACAAATACACACTGGCACACTCACATACACACACAGACACACACTCACATGCACAAACAGGCGCACACTCACATATACACACAGACACTCACTCACATACACACAGGCACACACTGACAGACACAGACACACACTCAGATATACACACAGACACACACTCACATACACATACAGACACACACTCACATATACACACACAGACACACACTCAGATACGCGCAGAGACACCTGATGTAAGAAAACTACTAGGCACTTGGTCAGAGTATTAAACAAGTAATTAATCAACTGTTTTACAACATGGAAGTCTAGTTATCCTTCATTAGTTCCTGTTTACAAAATGTCCCTGAGCAAGCTGGGCCCGTGCCCGAGTATTTATACTCTCCCTGGACAGCGCCACCAGCAGGCCACCCAGTATATTTCATAAGTCATTTCTACATGAATGGCACGATTTATGACATTCTTCCCGCTTGAAAGATTGGAAGTCCGGCGGCTTGTTTCTACCGAATTAGTCGGACTAAGAATAGACGCAGTCGTTTGGATCTCTGTCGGTGGCTGGAAGGCACATCTCCTCGGACCGTGTTTTGGTCCCTGGGTCGCTTAGTTCATACCAGCGGGCTGGCAGAGTCCGTGTCACCTGGTCATAGGCTGCTTGTAACTTGAGGGTTTTATTCTCCAACAGACGCTGGCGTATGAAAGGAGACGCAATTCCGTTAATAAAGGAATCATGAATTAACTCCTCCTGGTACTGCTCAGCTGAGACAGCTTTGAGATTACAATCCTTGCTGAGCCTGCGAAGCTTTTGAAGGAATTTGTCAAGTGATAACCCGGGTTGTTGTCGAGTTGTGGCCAGTAGATGCTGAGCAAAGATTTCACTTGGGGCCTTAACATAGAGTTGCTGTAGTATTTGGATAGCGGAGTCATAGTCTACACAGTCTTTGATATAGTCAAACACATGAGGGGGTACATAATTGCCAAGTATCTCTAACTTATCAGGAACATTCTCACCACACACCCTGAAGAAGTTGCTGAAGGTACGATACCAGTGTTTCCATACCTTAGCCGTTGTAGGTGAATTCAGGTCCAGGTCAAGACGGGCGGGTCGGAGTAGTTTCTCCATGGTGGATTGATTACAGCCTCTAGTTCCCTTCTACTGTTTGAGTCGTAGCCGTCTGTTTCCAAAACCACTCAGAGCGTGGAGCAGCAAGCAGTCGATTAAATTGACATAAGAAAACTACCAGGCACTTGGTCAGAGTATTAAACAAGGCTTTAATCGACTGTTTCACAACATGGAAGTCTAGTTATCCTTCACTAGTTCCTGTTTACAAAATGACACACATTCACATATACACACAGACACACACTCACATACACACATACACACACACACTCACATATACACACAGTGACACACTGACATACACACACACAGACACACACTCACCTATACACAGAGACACACACTGACATACACACACACAAACACACATATACACACAGGCACACACTCACATATACACAGAAACACACTCACATATAGACACAGACACAAACTCACATATGCACACAGACACACACTCACATATACACACAGAGACAAACTCATACACACAGACACAAACTCATACAGACAGACACACACACACTCATAAAGACACAGACACACACTCACATATACACACACAGACACACATTCACATACACACAGACACACATTCACATATACACACAGACACACACTCACATACACACACAGACATACACTCACATACACACAGACACACGCACACATATACACACAGACACACACTCAAATATACACATACAGACACACACTCACAAAGACACAGAGACACACACTCACATATACACAGAGACACACACATACACACAGACACACACTGGCATACACACACAGACACACACTCACGTACACACACAGACACACACTCACATATACACACAGACACACACACACACACAGACACACGCACACACATACACTCACAGACACACACTTGCAGATACACACTCACATGCACACACAGACACACACTCACACACACTCATATATACACACTGACGCACACTCACATATACACACATATACCCACAAGGTTGTGTGCTGAGCCCCCTCCTCTACTCCCTCTTCACCCACGACTGTGTGGCTGTTCATGGTTCCAACACCATCATCAAGTTTGCGGATGATACCACGGTGGTAGGCCAGATCACCAACAATGATGAGTCAGCCTACAGGGAGGAGGTCCAGTACCTCATGAAGTGGTGCGCTGATAACAACCTGGCCCTTAACATCAAGAAAACCAAGGAAATCATTGTGGACTTCAGGAAGTCTAAAGGCGGGAGACACACCCCCATCCACATCCAAGGGGCTGTGGTGGAAAGGGTGGGCAGCTTTAAGTTCCTCGGAGTCCACATCACTGAAGACCTCTCCTGGTCCCTCAATACCTCCTCTTTGGTCAAGAAGGCCCAGCAGCGCCTATATTTCCTAAGGAGGCTGAAGGGATGCAACCTGTCACCCCGGCTCCTCTCTAACTTTTACCGCTGCACAATAGAGAACATCCTAACGAACTGTATCACAGTGTGGTATAGCAGCTGTACCTCCTATGACGGAAAGCCCTGCAGCGGGTAGTCAAAACTGCCCAACGCATTACCGGCACCCGGCTACCGACCATTGAGAACATTTACCAGAAACGCTGTCTACCGAGGTCACTGACCATCATCAAAGACCCTACCCACCCCAGCCACAGTTTGTTCGCCCCCCCTGCCATCTGGGAGACGCTACAGATGCATTCGCACCCGCACGACCAGATTTAGGAACAGCTTCTTTCCCAGGGCTGTCATCCTACTGAACTCTGCTAATAAACTCTAAAGCCTGCACATCTGTCAATGCACTTTATTATGTTTATGTTTATGTTACAAGCCAAATGTATGTTAAATGTCTTAATCAAAATGTACACTCTCGGGAGCCGCAAGCTTACATTTCGTTGTACTGCACTTGTGCACTAACAATGACAATAAAGTTGATTGTTATTATTATTATTATACACTCACATATACACACACAGACACACACTCACATATACACACAGACACACACTCACATATACACACACAGACACACACTCACATATACACACAGACACACACTCACATATACACACACAGACACACACTCACATATACACACACAGACACACATTCACATATACACACAGATACACACTCACATATACACACACAGACACACACTCACATATACACACAGACACACACTCACATATACACACACAGACACACACTCACATATACACACACAGACACACACTCACATATACACACAGACACACACTCACATATACACACACAGACACACACTCACATATACACACAGACACACACTCACATATACACACAGACACACTCACATATACACACACAGACACACACTCACATATACACACAGACACACACTCACATATACACACACTCACATATACACACAGACACACACTCACATATACACACACAGACACACACTCACATATACACACACAGACACACACTCACATATACACAGAGACACGCATTCACATATACACACACACACACATTCACATATACACACAGACACACACTCACATACACACAGAGACACGCATTCACATACACACACAGACACACACTCACATATACACACAGACACACACTCACATATACACACACAGACACACACTCACATATACACACACAGACACACATTCACATATACACACAGACACACACTCACATATACACACACAGACACACACTCACATATACACACAGACATACACTCACATATACTTCTTCTTCTTAGGCAGTCCCTCGGAACCGAGGATGACTTGCTTCCACATTAAAAATTACCTCACAGGTGACTGATTAGTCCAATGCGGGACCTACAGTCTCTGTCACAGGTGGGGCAGATGATGATTGAACGGGCGGGTGGGTGGGGTGCTTGGGTTGACGTGTACTCCTTGTGTTGCCTGCGCTTGGCTTCCGCTTGCTCCCGGCGAAGAGACTCGAGGTGTTTGGCGCCTTCCTGGATGCTTCTCCTCCACTTTGTGCAGTCTTGGGCCAGGGATTCCCAGGTGTCGATGGGGATGTTACACTTTTTCAAGGAGGCTTTGAGGGTGTCCTTGAAGCGTTTCCTCTGCCCACCTGGGGCTCTCTTGCCGTGCTGGAGCTCCGAGTAGAGCGCTTGTTTTGGGAGTCTCGTATCAGGCATGCAGACAATGTGACCCGTCCATTGGAGCTGATTGAGAGTGGTCAGAGCTTCGATGCTGGGGATGTTGGCCTGAGCAAGAACACTGACGTTGGTGCACCTATCCTGCCAATGGATTTGCAGGATCTTGCGGAGGCAGCGTTGGTGGTACCTCTCCAGTGCTTTGAGGTGCCTGCTGTACATGGTCCATGTCTCTGAGGCATACAGCAGGGCGGGTATCACTACTGCCCTGTAGACCATGAACTTAGTGCCGGGTTTGAGGTCCTGGTCTTCAAACACTCTCTTCCTCAGGCGACCGAAGGCTGCACTGGCACACTGAAGGCGGTGTTGGACTTCATCATCGACGTCTGCCCTTGTTGACAGCAGGCTCCCGAGGTATGGAAAGTGGTTCACATTGTCCAAGGCCTTGTCGTGGATTTTGATAATCGGGGGGCAGCACTGTGTGGCGGGGGCAGGTTGGTAGAGGACCTTTGTCTTACGGGTGTTTAGTGTAAGGCCCATGCTCTCGTATGCTTCGGTGAAGGTGTTTACGATAGTTTGGAGTTCGACCTCTGAGTGAGCGCAGACGCATCGTCTGCATACTGTAATTCGATGACAGAGGATGGGACGACCTTGGATCTGGACTGGAGGCGACGGAGGTTGAACAGTTTCCCGTTTGTTCTGTAAATTAGCTTCACTCCAGTGGGGAGCTTACTGAGGGTGAGATGGAGCATTGCAGCAAGGAAGGAATATACATATACACACAGACACACACTCACATATACACACACAGACACACATTCACATATACACACAGACACACATTCACATATACACACAGACACACATTCACATATACACTCAGACACACACTTACATATACACAGACATACACACACAGACATACACTCACATACACACAATCACATAAACACACAGACACACACTCACACATACACACAGACACACACTCACCTATACACAGAGACACACACAGACATACACACACACACACAAACTCACGCATACACACAGGCACACACTCACATACACACAGACACACATTCACATATACACACAGAGACAAACTCATACACACACACACTCATACACAAACAGACACAGACTCACATATACACACAGACACCCACCCACATATATATACACACAGACACACACTCATACACACACAGACACTCTCTCATACGCACAGACACACACTCACATACACACACAGACACACACGCACATATACACACAGACACATGCACACATATACACACAGACACACACTCACATATACACACAGACACACACTCATGCACACAGACACACACTCATACAGACAGACAAAGACACACACTCCTACAGACACAGACACACACTCACATATACACAGAGATACACACTCACATATACACACAGACACAAACTCACACAGCCACACATTCACATATACACAACGATACACACTTACATATACACAGACACACACTCACATATATACACAGACACTCACTCACATATACACACACAGACACACTCACCCATATACACACATATACACACAGACACATACTCACATATACACACAGACACACACTCATACAGACAAAGACACACACTCATACAAAGACACACACTCACATATACACACAGACACAGACTGACATACACACACAGACACACACTCACATATACACACAGACAGACTCACACATATGCACACAGACACACACTCACATATACCCACAGACACACACTCACATATAGAAACACAGACACACACTCACATATACACAGACAGACACACATTCACATATACACACAGATACACACTCACATATACACATGGACACAAACGCACATATACATACAGACACACACTCAGATATACGTATAGACTCACACACACATAGATACGCACTCACATACACACACAGACACACACTCACATATACACACAGACATAGAAGCATAGAAGATAGGAGCAGGAGTAGGCCATTCGGCCCCTCGAGCCTGCTCCACCATTCAATGAGATCAAGGCTGATCATCCAAACTCAGTACCCTGTCCCTGCCTTCTCCCCATATCCCTTGATGCCTTTAGCCTTAAGAAATATATGTAACTCGTTCTTGAATATATTTAATGAATTGGCCTCAACTGCCTTCTGTGGTAGAGAATTCCACAGATTCACCACTTGCTGGGTGAAGAAATTCCCCCTCATCTCTGTCCTAAATGGCTTACCCCTTATCTTTAGACTGTGACCCCTGGTTCTGGACTCCCCTGCCATCGGGAACATCCTTCCTGCATCTAGTCTGTCTAGTCCTGTTAGAATTTTATAAGTTTCAATGAGATCCCCTCTTATTCTTCTAAACTCCAGCGAGTATAAGCCCAATCGACCCAATCTCTCTTCATACGTTATTCCTGCCATCCCAGGTATCAGTCTGGTGAATCTTCACTGCACTCCCTCCATGGCAAGAACATCCTTCCTCAGATAAGGCGACCAAAGCTGCACACAATACTCAAGGTGTGGTCTCGCCAAGGCCCTGTACAACTGCAGCAAGACATCCTTGTTCCTGTACTCGAATCCTCTCGCTACGAAGGCCAACATACCATTTGCCTTCTTAACCGCCTGCTGCACCTGCATGCTTACCTTCAGCGACTGGTGCACAAGAATGCCCAGCTCTCGTTGCACTTCCCCTTCTCCCAATCTATTGCCATCCAGATAATAATCTGCCTTCCTGTTTTTGCCACCAAAGTGGATAACCTCACATTTATCCACATTATACTGCATCTGCCATGCATCTGCCCAATCAACCAACCTGTCCAAATCATACTGGAGTTTCTCGGCATCCTCCTCACAGCACACACGCCCACCCAGCTTTGTGTCGTCTGCAAACTTGGAGATATTGGCCCAGAAATTTGGGTCGGGGGCTTCCCGCGGGTGTAAACCCCCGACCTGCACTTACCTAGCGCACCGGCCGTTGTGCTGTGGGCCCCCGTGGGATTCCGATCCTGGGCCTCCTCCTACTGCTGGCGCACAGTGCTTGCATATCCCAGGGGCGCAGTTCGTTCGATGCGTCCCCTGGGATCACGTGGGCCATGGGGAGCCAATCGGAGCAGGGAATGCTTCATTCATATATTTGGCAGGAAGGGCTGTCAAACTTAGAAATACTATGAGCCACAAAACATCACTAAATCTTCAAATAATTTTTTTTTAAATCACATTTTTTAAATAAACTATAAATTACATGAAATAACTATTTTAAACAATAATTTAAATTTTTGAAAAAAATAATTTTATTTTCTAACGGGGCTAAAAATAAACTTACCTTTCCTTAAAGTATTTAAAAATAATAAACCTGTGGAAAAAATGTTTTAATTTTAATTAATTCACCACTTACCTTGTAAAAAGCAGGCCTTGTGACTGCTTTTTATATGTGTAACTTCTGGAGACTTACCCTCCCGGGAAAACCTGCAAAAAAACCGTAAGTTCGATGCGCACGCGCAGCCTCTCCTGCACACGCGTTCGACCTCTGAACCCCTTCTTTCAGGGGAACGGAAGTGCCGGATTCCCGCGCATGCGCAGTGAATGCAGGAAACCGGCACTTCCATTGGGCCTACGGGTGAGTACCCCGTGCATACTCACACATAGAGACCCGAATTTCTGGGCCCATTACATCTAGTTCCCTCGTCTAGATCATTAATATATATTGTGAATAGCTGGGGTCCTAGCACCGATCCCTGCGGTACCCTACTCACATACACACAGAAACACAATCACATACACACACAGAGACACACTCACATATACACACAGAGACACACTCATACACACAGACACACACTCATACAGACAGACACAGACACACACTCATACAGACACAGACACACACTCACATATCCACACACAGACACACACTCACATATACCCACAGACACACACTCACATATGCACACAGACACATACTCACATATAGAAACACAGACACACACTCATACACACAGACACACACTCACATATGCACACGGACACAAACTCACATACACACAGGCACACACTGACATACTCACATACACACACTCACATACACACACAGATACACAATCACATACACACACAGACACACACTCATATACACACAGACACACACTCATATACACACAGACACACACTCATACACACAGACACACACTCACATACACACACAGACACATACTCATATATATACACTCATACACACACACACACACACACACAGACATACTCACATACACACAGGCATGCACACACTCACTCACATACACACACACAGCCACACACTCACATACAGAGACTCATGCACGCTCACACACATACATACTCATATACATACACACATTTACGCACATACTTACTCTCACTCGCATACACACTCACGGTGACACACTCACATTCACACACACACAAATTAACAATTATTTAAACAACTAAACACGGGTTTTGCAGGCGTCTGATGCGATCTCATGAATATTCAAACATGGAGTAGAAAGTGGGCCGGGCTGGACTCAGTGAGTGAGCAAAGTGAAGTCCTTGGAGTAAAGTGCCATATGTGTCAGCATCTTCAGCCGACGACCGCCCGCCTTCCAGTCGGAGCAAGCTCTCCGGCCGCCTCCTCCACCTCTCCCACACATCCTGCAGCTCCACAAAGTGCAGGTGACGGGGCCATTCTCCAGTCTGTCAAGGGCTGGAACAGCGCGGGTAACTAACACAAACCTGTGCCCCCAGCAGACTCAAAATGCCCCGAGAACAGGCGCAAGATGCAATTAGATTTAAGAGAGGAGCCAGATTATATAGACTCTGGATTTCATTATACATTTGGATTCAAACTTTAAATCGGTATTAAAATTCTTCTAGTTTGATAGGAAGAGACGGTTTACTGTAATGGACACGACACATGAGCTCCAAATGTCTCTTGGAACCGAGAGAGACTCTTGAATTGTGAGAGTCGGGACATATGTGTCTCTCCTGCAATCTTGCAACTGGGGTTTGTGCGCTGTCTAACTATTAGCCTGTAATCTGCTCACGGTGTCTGGTAAACGGATTAAAGCAGATGAACATACTGGCCGTAACAAGTGCGATTATCAAAGCAAACCCCTTGCTTTACTCTCAGACTCGGGAGCTGTCCTGTGCTGGAAACTCTCAGCGTCGGTTTAAAGGGACAGAGCGACTCTGGGACTGACTTCGAACAATTCATAACTGTTGTAAACAAATGCGGTCATTAAACAGAAGCTCCAAGCCCGTCAGATTCAACGGCTGGGAGGAAGAGGAAGATTGGAGCAGAGCCAATACTCTATTAGCAGAGCAAAAATAAACAAATAAGTCTGATTTAAAAACAATGAGGGAAATGCCTTTCTCCCACCGTCTCGGCTTTTATTTTGCATAACACCTACACATTTATTTTAAAGGTCTCAGTCATCTTGAATGCAAAGTCTCGCACATCTTCCGTGCATTTTAAAATCCTTTCTCCGTACAGAGAATATTTTGGGATAGAGATATACCCGCCAGGTAAATGAGCATCTGGCCGCACTTTCCAATATTTCTTTCCCCATTAACCGCACTTTCTGTCTTGCACATATTTGAAGCGATGCTTATTATCCGGTGTTTAGATTGTATTGATGTTCTTGGAACCAGTAATCTTACTGGACAAGAGTCAGCCAGGTCCGGTTTTACTTAACTAGCTGCCGCCCAAGTAACCAAGAAAAAGCCCAAGTTCCCCGCTCGGATTCGTTAAACACCCCAGACAATTTTAATGAACGGTTTCATATTAGGATGTTGGCGGTTTGATTGTTTATCAATAAATTTACAAATCTGTATGAATAACCTAAACATGTTTTTAAAGAGGAGGAGATCCCCTGTGTCTGCCCTGGGCTCTTGTTTTGACTCTCTGGGCCTGTTGACTGGACAGATGAATGGCAGTAACTGGCCACAGCTCAGTCACTATCTCCACTGGGGAATCTCTGGGTCCTATCCTTACAAATAAATCCCTGGCGCCCTTAGTACCGCTCAAACCTTTTTTTCTTTTTTCTTTTTTCCTGGGCTGTAAAATCCTTTTAACATAAAATAAAACAAGGAGATGGCTTGAAGGTAAATCACGTCAAACACATCCGGAATAATTCCCCCCCTCCCTCCTCCCTCTCATCGGCACTGGTCACATCGACTCTCCCGACATTTCGGGGGAGAGAGGATTGGGCGGGATCCGTATAGTTAATAAGCGACCTTTATCACACCACTCGTTCCTAAACCTTTTTTTCTGTAACTGTTAATATATTACAGATAAGCCATTCGTTCCCGATCATCTAACGGAAGCACTGTGGCATCACCCGAGGCTAGCGATACTTTCATCGATAATGTGAGCGCTGGTTGTTACATCCAATGGTTTTAAATGATTGTTAAAGTCACTCCACAACCCAGCCTGAATGCAATCTCATTTTCACGAGTACTACAATTGATAATTCGACTAAATTCTTGAAATCTCTTTTCATGCACCGATTCTAACTAACTGCTGGCGCTTATTCGGCATGAAGTGAAAGGCAGGCTCCCGGCTTAATGAATCATTTCCTCCTCTCTGTCCTTTTGGGCACGGCTTTGATGGACTGTGCGTGTTATTTGACTCCACATTCCTCCATTACATCTTCAAGGCCGGACGACGCAAATCGCTCCCAATTAAGCCCAGCTCAGCCGTGACTTCTCGTGGTGTGATTATTAGGAAAATGAAACGGTCCATTTGCAGAGAAAAATAGATCAAATAATCACAAGTTCAAGACTAGCCTCCCTTCCCTCTGGAACAGTCAGGGTGTAATAGCGGCCAGGGTCGCATTCACGTACTAACCTGTACAGAAAATTGATAATAAGTCATATTGATTTTCGTTTACTTCAATTCATGTCATCTAAGGTTAGTGCTCCGGGTGATGGTCTGACTGCCTTAGTATACGTTCAACAGGCCATCACTGTGTGTGCTTGATGTATTGCAACCCATCCACGACCAGTAAAAGCACCAGCACAAGTTTAACAGTTCGTAACAGCCCCATTCTAATATTCATTTTAAATATTTCATTAACAAATATTAGTGGATGTGTTCATGTGAACGAGTTGTGTTAATATTTGAATTACGCCATGAAATCAGTGCCATACACCGACCATATAATAAGGCTAGCGTTGTGTTCGCTGACACTCCTGCAGCGAACAGACTAACACGTCCTCGGACTGTACCTCGAATATGTATCGGTCAGTTCAATGCTTGTAAAATCCATTCCTCTTTCATAAATATCCAGAATGAGTAAGAGTTAAAGGCAGCGCTTCTGGGTTTGGCTGAGGGGTTCGTGCGATGTTTAATAAATGTAATAGTTCCAAGCATCGTGTCTCCTTTTATGTTCAGCGGTTGGTGCTTCTGTGGGTGTTAAAGGAGGCGTAAGAATAGTAAACAAGCCCAAAAGTGCTCTGTGCACACAAGGTCGTACAACTGTGTGTGTGTGTTTGTGTATCTGTGTATGTGTGTTTATATGTGTGTGTTGAGTTTGTGTTTGTGTGTTTTTGTTGTGTTTCTATGTGTGTTTGTGTGTTTGTGTGTGTGTACCAGAAAAACACACTAAGACCAGAGCAACACCAAATATGCAAAAAACTGGAAAAGCTAGAAATGGCCATAAAAGACAACCAAAACCCGCTGGACGCCATAATAACAGAAAAAGAACTTCTTGAAAAACTCAAGGACCTGCGACCAGGAAAAGCCTGCGGGACAGACGGCATACTAAACGAGATGATTAAACACACAGACAACAAAATGAAACTGGCTATCCTAAAACTCTTCAACTTGGTTCTGAGTGTCGGTTATTTCCCTGATATCTGGAACAAAGGACTCATAACGCCCATATACAAAAGTGGGGACAAAATCGACCCAAACAACTATCGAGGCATCTGTGTAAACAGTAACCTGGGGAAGGTATTCTGTAGCATCATAAACAAAAGACTTATAAACTTCCTTGAGGAGCACAATGTCTTGAGTAAAAGCCAAATTGGATTCCTGCCAAACTATAGAACATCCGATCATATCTTCACCCTACAGACCCTAATTGACAAACACGTTCACCATAACAAAAGCAAAATCTACGCATGCTTTGTAGATTTCCAGAAGGCTTTCGACTCCATCTGGCATGACGGTTTATTCCTGAAACTTATCGAAAGCGGGGTAGGAGGGAAAATATATGATGTAATTAAATCAATGTATACAAACAACAAATGTGCAGTTAAAATTGGAGACAAACAAACAAAATACTTCCCACAGGGGCGGGGGGTGACGCAGGGCTCGCCAATCTCACCGACACTCTTTAATATTTACATAAATGGATTGGCAAAACTACTTGAACAATCTACAGCACCCGGCCTCACCCTATATGAATCCAAGGTTAAATTCCTCCTCTATGCAGACGACCTGGTTCTGCTGTTACCAACTAAAGAGGGGCTACAGCAAAACCTGGACCTGCTGGAGTCGTACTGCCAGACTTGGGCCCTGACAATAAATCCCCAAAAAACCAAAGTCCTTGTGTTCCAGCAAAGATCCAAACATCAGGGACCCAAAATAAATTTCACAGTAGGAACAACCAAAATTGAACAAACCACTAACTACACATACTTGGGCTTAAAAATCAGTTCTACGGGAAACTTCAAATTGGCTGTGAATGAACTGAAAGAGAAAGCAAGAAGGGCTTTCTATGCCATCAAAAAATCAATCCAAATAGAAATCCCAATTAGCATTTGGCTCAAAATTTTCAAATCAGTAATTGAACCAATTGCACTCTATGGCAGTGAGGTATGGGGACCGCTAACTCAACAAGAATTTGCAAAATGGGACAAACACCCAATTGAGATCCTACATGCAGAATTCTGTAAAAGTATCCTCCGGACTCAAAGGAAAACAGTAAACAATGCATGCAGGGCGGAACTAGGCCAATATCCATTAATAATCACTATCCAAAAAAGAGCCACCAAATTTTGGAATCACCTACAAATGAGCAATCCCCAATGCTATCACTACGACGCCCTGAAATGCCAAGAGCTGACCATAAAGAAGAATACCCTCAGTCAACTAGTCCTGGGACTCAGTGAAGTAACTACTAACAATACTAACAATAACCAGCCCCAGGACAGTGACAGGGTAACACAAAGAATTCGACCCAAC